>NC_138154.1:23757478-24077478 GCF_964199315.1 Orbicella franksi
TCAATGTGCCTACGACTCGACTACGACTGGATCATGTAATCTGCCATTTTCGTTCCACCGCAAACTCAAAAGATCACAGGCGGAAAAATATCCGGATTCGAGAGAAAATCGTTTACACGACAAAACTCTCCAGATTCAGAAGTTTTCGGATTCAAAGTTCCCACTTTAAATTCCGAATTCAAAATCTCCGGAGAAACGACCAAACCGGGGAGTTTTTATTTCGGATTCGTCCACTTTTGTGTAAACGGCAAAATCAATCCGGCACTAAAACGTTCCGAATTCATCACGAATCCGGAACAATTTCCTCTAGTGTAAACCTACAATCCTGGCCATAAGTTGGTGGGACACCTCCCCCTTTTGCGCGCTAAAACCCTCGATTTCAACTAGGTCCTTAACGTTTTAGAACAAAAGATGAATAGAAGCAAGTACAATTGACCCCCCTCCCCCCTAGCAATGTTGCATGAAAATGAAGGAAAAAGGGACAATAGAAAGTGGTTAGACAGTTGTGTTGGAACCAAACGCGATTGCTGAAAAATCGCTATTATTGGAATAAGACGTGAATATCTATCTTCTCGTCTCTTTAGTTCGAGAATACTGTTCTAGGAGGCGAACAATTCTTGAAACGTGGCTATTCTGAAGCTATTGTCAAGGATTTTTTTTCTTCAAGATTTTTATCAACATTGACAGGGGGAGAGGGGTAGGCGGGCTTGCGCGGTTTTGGTCTTAAGAGAGGCCGCCTGTGAAGTCATCTGCCGTAACTGTCCCAACACTTTTGACCGGGATTGCAGTCTTAAATGAACAGCGAACATCCATCTTGTTTTGTTAGCGGAAGTCGGTCACGGAAGAGCGAATTTCAATGAAATATATGTATAATTTGATTAAGCAATTAGCCAAAAATAGGTTGGCCGCCAAAACAGTTTAGGGTTTAGCCTAACTCTAACCTTAAGTTTTAAGACTGAAGAAAAAAAGAAAAAAAAGCATTGAGCATTTCAGTTGTTTGAAACAGAAACATTTGCGCACAATGAACTATATGTATAGTACGTGCGTAACCTGGAAAGCAATCCGTCCAGCACAGTAATTGTTCAAATTAACAGCTTACCGAGACACTCGCACTGTCGATGCCTCTTATTTATGATTTAAACTTTTATGATCTGTTTACTTTACTTTTTCTGACTTTTTAGCCGGAGAAAAGGCACTAAATGTGTTGGTACAAATAAAAAGGTTTAACCGAAAATCGATCCGTCGAAATCAACAAATACAAATTTAATCACTGTAGCGTTCCTTCAGATGACGTAAGGCTACAAACCAACAATATCAACTTGTCATCACGCTTAACAAATGAACTTAGAACGATTTTCTTTCTAGAACTCGCTCTTGTAATTAAAATGATCAAAGAAAGAACGACAGCTTAAAACGACATAGCAGTAACACCCGAACTCCAAGTAAATTGCTTTTAATTGGCGTTTTTAATTAACGAAATTTCCGAAGCGATGACTTTCAAAATATTAAAGTTAAAAGTGGTCCATTATGTTTTTCTTTTTTCACCCAAATGTTCTAAGATAGCCATCTGCGGTTTGTTGGAAACGAATTATGTATTCACGGTGGACGCCCGCGTCACGCAATTGTTTACATTCTCACGGCGGTTCAGGGAAAAATTTGTGAGAAGCACAGGCCAAGGCGGGCGACTTAAAACCATTTGCCCAGAGATATTTTTTGATTTTCAAACAGGTGGGTGTATAGTTAACCCGTAGAAAGTATTTTTATGACATTTAAAGTTATAGCCCATAGAAAAATATGGCGATATTTTAGTGCTATAATTCGTTTGCAACACATCGTAATATTTTGCGTTTCTGTTCGATCTCGTTTCGGGCTCAAACGAAACCTCGATTAATTTTATTTTTCGCTCAGTCATACCATGAAGACCTGAGCTGAATGTAAAGACCATTGAAAGATTCTTAAGTAGCTGCTGTGCGACACGCAAAGCAACCAAATTTTCAGAAAATTTAGCATAACAGGAAGTAGATTTTGAGCTCAATCGGGGCAAAATCGTTTTTCGCAAATTTCTCCCCAAAAAAGCCGCATTAGCAGAAACTAACTATGGTCCGTTTGTTTACTAGCTAGGGCCAATCTATGGGCAAAAAATGAGCAAAATCGATTTTTCGACTTGTGCCGTTGTTTGGTCCATAGTTATGGGCACTGGCTCTTAATTGGGATGTCTTTAATCCGAAGGAATAGATAATGTGACATAACAGGAGCCATAATCGGGGACGGAGACCGTAAGCGCGCGCCATTTCTAGTATTGGGGTTGTCCCCATGATATGGGACAATAATTCTATTTTTAGAACAAATTGCGCCATCGCCTGCGGCACACGCGCGTACATGCTGCGAGGAGTTTTGCAGATGTCGCGCGGGGGAAATGGCGTCCGAAATTCCCGACATTTTTCATGTTCTGCCCCACAACTCAACACGTTTACGTCTGTTGAAATTTTGCTTAAGTATTTTCGTCGTAAGCTGCTCCAGTTTGAGTGAAGTAAGACAGTGTCGAATTTAGGTATGTTCCGCTTTAAGCTTAGATATATATCGCTGACCAAGTTGTGTTCCTATGGATGCTTCTTTTACAAGAGCTGTACATTACTCCACTTTAAATTTCACATATGTTCAAGATTAACAGCTTTTCCATTACACAACAAAAAACTAGCTCGATATATTTAGATATAGCAGAGCTTCAGGACCTCATAGTTTCCTAGCTCCTCTTGCCACACGCTTCCGAGGAATTTGCCAGTCTATCGCGACCGAAAAGTAAAACAACATAATTGCTAGTTTGAGTTTCGCCTGAATTGTAAGCAACGCTTGATGTTTCATTAAGGCCCAATAACTTTACGTCCGTAGATACCGCTCAGTTTTATTCGTGTAAAAATCCAGTAAATTCTCTGTTGTCGATGAATGAGAGCGCCCGCCGATGCGTGTTTTGTACAGTCAGTAAACATGACAAATTGTACTTCCGCCGCACTTTCGTGTGAAAGCGTACATCGAACTCAAACAATAACTCTATTGTTTTTAAATATGTTTAAGCTTGATAAATGTTTGAGAACATATTAAAAGCTAAGCTCAAAATATGCGAATAAAGCAGAAATAATCAGCAAAGTTACGATGACGCTTTCTTTAATCAACTTCGAATAACCATTTCGATTTTGTTGATCGAGTTAACAAACTCCTTGTCTATTTCCATTTTCGCAGTGTAAAACTTCACTATGCTTATGTTGAAGAAACACACATGATGTTAGTAGCCTTTTTTGCGTTCGTGAAATTTGTTGCAGCATCTCAGCACAAAAGATAACGAAATAAATCTTTGTCAAGATTTGTTGACAATTGAAAACAGCGACTCGGACTTGAAAGTGCACGAGCCGCACTATGCAAATGAGCTAATTGTACGCGTCAGACTTTCCTTTCAAAAACTTTTGCAAACTCACCAAACAAGCAGAAACAATAAGAAACCATCAAAACAGGTTTTGGTTATGATTAACCATTGTCCGAGAAACTCACAAATTAACTCGATACCAGAGTAGAGAGTTTTCTTGCTATATTCTTAAGTCAGAACAAACACAAAAACATACGCGTAAGCTTACAACTAGCGCGAGCAGATCTTATTATTCATTCCCAGCGCGAGATTGAAGTCTTGTTTTCGACCCCGAAAAACCCACCTTTTCCGTTGGCTCAGAGCATAAAACTACATATAAGCGCCCTGGTTCTTAGTCCCTGTCTTATTCCCTGCCATCGCTGTGAAAGATACGCAAGAGAATCTCTCAACTCTCACCATTTGATCATGCAACGTGACAACATCCACACGAGAACCCCCGACATGTGCGTGGATCCGCGCGGATATATGACGTCAGGATGGCGCAATTTGTTCTAAAAATAGAAAAATTGTCCCATATCATAGGTGTGCGCGGATCCCAAGACTTACGGTCTCCGTCCCCGATTATGGCTCCTGGACATAATGAATGATGTAATGAATTTAATAAATAGCCTTCTTATCTCTTCTTTTTAGAGTTTTTATCTATTTTCCTTTGTGTTCGAGTTTTGAGGGCGAAAGTATCCTTTGTTTACCTTCTCTTGGTTGCTAGGGAATTCTTCAGTCCACGTGTGCAGTCCGTGATCTTTGAAAATGTTCACGATGTAGTCACGTGCTCTCTGTTTGGCGTCAGGGTCGTCGCGAACATTTCTTGTGTCGGTAAAGTGGCTCAGAATCGAGCGCAGAGACTGGGTCTTAGTCTTGGCTTCCACTTGGTGCAATATGTTCAAAAAGGCTAAACCGAAAAGCGAGAGTAACGAAACAATGTAGCCAGCCAGACAGTCAATGAATTAGAATTGAAAACTACTTCAACTTGAGGTATTTATTTTTATGCCCCCCTCCCCCCCCCCCCCCACCTCCGCTTTTTTTGCGGGAGAGAAATTTTTCTCGACTTTAAATGAAATAAAGTCAAGTACCGAAAAGCTCCGAAAGTAATGATCTACCAAAAATACTTACGTATTTTCACAACCCTTTTAGTTGACAGACTTCCCCTCGCCAAAAGAGAAAATATTACATCAACGGAAACATGAAAACACTGTCATTGGGTTCCCGCCCTCCTCCCCTTACTTAAGTACAGTCAACAAAATGACCATAAACCGGCTACGCTCCTTGTAGTTATCAGTGAAGGATAAGCTGAGAGAAAGCTGGTGTTACCAATGTTACCGGCGGAGAAACGAAACTTTCCCCAAAAGATCGTTTTGGGACTTTGGGTGTAAAACTAATTAATTACATCTACTAAAACTGGCGCACAAGCGAAGGACTGGTCTTGTTTATACCTTATTAAAACCTTCCTGAACGACCTATTGATGATTCATATATTTTGCCTCTGTGAAGTTTATGAAAATGAAACCTTAAGTTTGTTGACGTACGTTCGTGAGAACTAATGCTTTTTTTTCATATAGTCTTCGTTAAATCGCGAAACAGAAAACCTCGCGAAATCAGTCGCTTAGCGGAAATCGCAAAATTAAGCATGAGTAAGGTAGTGTCTAGAAGTTTATAGAGCCCTGCTTAAGTTCAACCCACCTGTCATAAGAACAAGCAAGACGAATGTACCATTCTTGGGTTGCAACATCTTGTCTAGCCGCTCGCAAGTAGAATTGTTAGTCAGCTCACTATATTGTTGCTCAGCCGATATGTTACATGGGCATAAGTCAGACAAATATGTCATTGATGCATAATACATACCGACAAAAACTTCGAGTGACAACTAGCTTACCACAACTTCCTTCTCAGATAATGACCTACGCCCCTCCCCCTTACCCCCCAACTAAACTGAACCGCTGCAACCTTCCTCCTTACTTTTAGGAATCTTTGCTGATCAAGTCATTGTTGAATTTAGCCTCATTGAAATACGACTTTGCGTAGAGAAAGAATCATCCAAGGTACCAACTCATCAACTGTTTTTGTTAATATTGCCATGGCCTTTCATTATTCAAGATTGATACTTTTGCGGCTTGACCAGAAAAACTGAAGCGCTTTCATGCGCTTCAGTTTCTTCCGCCTCTGGTCAGTCTCAGTGTAAGCGTAGAAGCGTGTAGAAAAGCGTGTTTTCATTCGCGTGGACAGCAACTTTCCAAATATATTGGAAAAAAAGGAGGTATTTTCATAAGAAAAGAGTTCATTCCACAGAGCTGATTTGGTACACCAACATGGCCGCCGTTTCATTGTTTTGGATACCATTATGGCTGCCGTCCTAAAGATATGGCGTGATGATTTAGACGGATGAGGATACACATGGATTACTAAACCACAACTTAAACTCGCCCTTAATAGGCCACTTTCGATATATCAATATTCTAACATGACTCCGAGGCTTTCAGGACAAACTTCTATGGTTGGTAGTGTTTTCTTTGTATCCAAGTCTCTTTTGGGAATAAGGAAGCCTCGGAGCCATGTTAGAATATTAAGACATCGAACGTGGCCTATTCAAGATGAAGGCAAACTGTTTGACATGCGCAGAGCCGTGCAGTTATAACTAGCGAGGGAACTGGTGATTATAGCCATATTGTGACATACCCTTATAATACAAACAACTGACCCGATGATGGCTAAAGAAAAGTCTATACACAAACAAGTTTTAAAAATAAGATCAAGGTGTCAAGTAATGCTACATAAACTGAATACCGTAACTTCTGGTCTGTTGGAATAGTGTTGGGACATTGGTATCATGAACAACTGGCATCATGAAAAGCCCTCGACTGCGTCTCGGGTTTGCATAGCCTTCGAGAAATCTTCCAATCCCCCAAGTGTTTAGATGAGACTATGTAAACACGGCAAAAGTACACTTGTGCTTTTATAAAATATTTTTAAAGAATAGGCGCGAATCTCAAACGTCACAACCATGTTTACATACTAGAATCTAAACATACCTATCGACCAATGAGAGCGCGCGTAGTATCTCAGTTTTTTCATACAGTTGAATAAAATGTTACTTTATAAAAAGAACGGTCTATTCACTGTACGCCCACTCTTGGTTCGGATTGACAAAGGGCTGTGATTGTCATTGGAAAGGTTGGTGTCCGTGGAGACCTGTGTCATACTACTGAACAGAAGCGGCAGTAACGTCTATCACTAAGCAGATTGGGTGTGGGGGAAACATAGGATCAATGCGCAAGAGCAGATCAAAGACAGAGGTCCTTTCCAGTTTTGCCGGCTTTGTCAAGAGAGTTTTTACAGTCTGAATTTTACGTTCAGACTACCTTTGGGTCTCCAGGAATCAGCTACGATATGTTTTGATTGAGGCGGATTATAATTGTCTTGCTAACGAACAATGACATGACTTGGAAATGAAGACCTGCGGTCTGGGCATGGCACTGGTGACAAGCACAAAGGTGGAGATGTGTTGATGTCACGTGCTCAAATTTGCGTCTTTCCTGCCAGATACAAGGATCTAAGTTTTAGAACTCTACCACTTTCAGTAAAGGAGAACATCAACAGCGACAAATTCAAGTTTAACAACAGAAAACGGGGAAAACATGGACAAAAAAAAGGAAGCTTAGGAACAGGGCGTTTCTTTTGGAAGTTCAACTCCAGCATTTATTTGGTAATGTTTAGCATCTTTCTTTCTTATTTTTACAACAGCTTACGTTAATACAAATTTGCTTACTCTTCATATCTTTCCTTTTGTAAAGTTCCTTGAGGAGATGAAATGCTAGTCTACTTCAGACACTAGTAAAAAAAATTTGAAAACAATTTAACGTACCAATTATAGTTTACGCCAATCAAACACTCAAAATCTCACATGCAGCCCCTTTCCGCTAACTATAGCAACTTTTTGAACTAAAACTCAAAACTACAAGAAAAAGCAAATCGAGGCTTCTGTTGTTTACAGGCCGCCCACCAATGACGTCAAGGCAAGAAACCCAATGAGGCGCCACATTACTGGATGGTCATCTGTCACGTAACAAACACAATATAAACGTAAATTAATGCAAGGCTTATATAATGTAACGTCGAACTTTATAAAAGAACTTTTTTGTTGCTGTAAGGTAATGCTTTGGTGGCCAGCCTCTACTTCCCTCCTAGTGACACCATTGTAAAAATCGTTTTCAGTTGACATGCACCTTTGCTTTTCACGAGAAACAAGTTAATTTTCCCAACTCCCTCAAAAAGGTCGCGCTTTTCCAACAAGTTGAACTCTACGTTCAGTGATTTTGTTTTTAAAACTTCCTAGCAATCGTTCAATACAAAACCACTCTATTATAGGGTACAACGCTGAAGATAATTCAACAGAAACCAAAACTACTCATGTTTGGAGGCATGCGAGCAAAATCTTAATGCAGCGCTCTTGGTGACAGCAGTTGAACTTGATCCACTTCGACTGTTTACCTTGTTTGATTCTATTCTTTCGATCTTCTCAGCTCAGCTTTAGCCACAAAAATCAATTAAATCTCAATTTTTCACAAAGCAACACACTTACCATGCGCAGCACTCTTGATGGTAGGTGGTCCTTGTGTCGACGTCTTCCTGATGGTAAGTGGTCCTTGTGTCGACGTCTTCCGGCCAGTATAATATGGACCCCACTCTGCTTTGAAACCTTTGAAAGCGTCCAACTCGTCTGAGTGAAACATGATATACAGGGACTGGTTCGAGGCTTTCACGGGTTCTGGTAAAGTCTTCCCACAATACTTTCCTGCAAAGGGATTATAATGAAGTCACTGGAATGGATATAAACTAAAGAAAGGATAAGCATGAAAACGGAATGTGCTTTGTAACCAATGGACCGAAGAAACCAGAGGGTTCGATTCCTAACGGCATTTCAGCACTTAACTACATTTATATTGTATGGAGTTCTGTAAGTGGAAATGCGTTGTTCAAGAATCGACAAGAGCATAACACAAGGATGCCGAACAGGAGTCAGGGCTAAAATCCGGACCGCTCGATCCAATATCCACTGCCCGTCCCAAAACTCGGAAAAGTTTTTGTTGTTGTTTTTATTATTATTATTAATATTATTATTATTATTATTATTATTATTATTATTATTATCGTCCTCACGTAATGTTTACTTAGAGTCCTTAGGGCCGAGACCAGACCATGGTCCTGGGGCACTAGGGGATAGTCATTGACCCTTCAACGTGGTTGAGGTGTAAAGTTGTCTTCCAACATTTCATGCTTTCTGCGATAAAGTTGACAGTCACAGGGCAGATCTTATAGATTTCCATGCACTTTATTATCCACGTGTGAGGTACACTTTCAAATGCTTTATTATTATTATTATTATTATTATTATTATTATTATTATTATTATTATTATTTAAATGTAATTACCAATCAACGTTGCGTTGTTATCCTTTCCATCCCGAATGACAACATAGTCTGCAGTACAGTCAACGCTGTCCTCCAGATCGAACTCTGTAAACCCGAACCAGAGATCTTTCTCTTCAGCAGCCTTTGTGATGGTCCATGCGCAGTCAACGTTGTTAGGATATTTTATGTTGTAGTATGGGGTCTGGATTTCTCCGTCATCGGCTGTTTTTTCTTCACCGCACTCTGTTAACGTAATATAAGGGTCGAAGAATAATAGGAGGAAAATTTGTTAAGATTTCATTCACTTTGCCAGAGTTCATCGTAATCTGAAAATCAGCTCCCCGTATTTCATAAATCGTTTAGTATTCAACCTCCATATAAGCCTTTCCCCAAGGTAATTCCTTTAAATTAATTTTAGACGTGGTACCCAGTTCTTTCGCAAATATATTAAGGAGTTTAAGAAACCATGACGCTACGCCGATTTTATATTGTACCTAAGAATCCCGCGATACTCTAAATTCATTTTCCTTTGTTTCTCAGTGTCATAACTCTCACGAAACTGAACCTGGGATGGGGCGAAACACTTGAAATAAAAATAAAAAAATTAGCCGCCGTGGTTCACGTTCTCCGGACAACGCAGAATTTAGTCATTTCAAGTTGTTGTTTTGCAGAGGACGGCAAAGAAATGTACCTAGAAATATAACTCACGTACACAGCCATTGTATTGCTCATTGTCTTTTGTTTAGCGACGTTCCCGTTGCCGTTATGGTTTTCTTAAACTGCCTATTAATACCCGCGCGCTACGCGGATGTTTTCGTGGAGGATGATGACACTGCATGTGACAGCCTTGTGTTGTCCAGGTTTGGCTATTTCTAGACCCTGCTGGGAATTCAAGCCACCATTGCCATAAAACGTCATAGAAAGTTTCCCTGTACCGCAAGATAATGAGGTTTTTTTTTAACCGAAACAGAAAATTTTTTCTCTGCGAATATTTTCGCTCTTCGTCGCTCTCGGTTGGTTTAGTGTTTCAACCAGGAGCGCTGAGACGCCACGAGCTGTATTCACAGACCACGACATTTTCAAAATTGATGAAAATTTGTTTTTGGCAAAACGACTGCGATTTTCACTGAACAAAATCTATGTATTCTTTGATGTGATGTGTAGCTCGCTGCACCTAAAAATGCATTTAGCAATAAAGATTGTATCAAACATTTTCAGAGGCCATGCTGATGTTCACAGGATACTACATATTTTCGATGTTTGACTTAATTATACTGTTGTATAAATTTTCGTTGGTGCAGATAATTTAATTTTAATATGTATTTTTCGATCCGCTAATTCATCGATTTAATTATTTTTTAGTGTCCACAATTAGCCTTCAAGGCTGAAATAAAGTTAATGTATGCATGTGTACTGAGATTTCTAAAAGTACCATTTTCCGGTTAATTTCATCTCAAAAGCAATACAGAGCGAAAAGGGCTACCATATTTCTTTTCTCTTTATCTAAAACAATCAACATTTTTATGCCCTTCATGCAAGAAAACCTGTTTTTCATCCATCTGTGAAATAATGTCAAAATAACGTCTCAACTTAGTGAAGTGAAATCTTTCTTCATCTTATTTAACCAATAGCCAAATCTGAGAGATTTGAGACAAACATTCTGCTGATGCATGGTGTCCCCTAACTCTTGAAACTGTCTGTCAATTCTGCTGTCTATTATCACATTTTGCTCGTTATGTCCTTACCCCTAGTACCCTCAACAAAGTGGCATTAGACCATATTCCCGGTATTGGACTGGAACTAGCTTGCAATGAACGCTAATGCGAGGAATATCATTACAAAGAGATTAACGTCATTTGCATTTGAAAAGACTCCCCGCATTAGCCTCGGTTGCAAGCTAGTTCCAGTCCAATACCGAGAATACGAATATGGTCTCACATAGCTGCGCGCTGTACCTTATAAACTACTCGGCAAAACCTCAAGAATAACACAAGATTTAGACTACAAGTAATCCCTCTTCGCGCAACCCAGGATTTCCCGCGGCCATTTTTTTCCTCGCTGTTTATTTTCCGTCTTGCTCGACGGACTAAGCGAAAGAGAGACTACTCGTGGTCTAAACACGATATTAACTCTACCGGTTTTCTTCATTTGGCACGCTTCATTTGTCATGCTTGTGGCCAATTCCACCATGCTTGCTGACGTTCGCCCCAAAAACATCACCATCTCCTGGGTCACTTGACTCATGTCGTCACAATCCTTATGATAACACTGTACCATGTATCCCCGGAAATTCGCGGAATCGGTAAGGAAGACCGCTGGCAACGATGGATTGGCATCCCAGAAGTAATAATGGTCTGAGCGGAAGAAATCTCCCAGCTTAGTTCTGGCGAATTCTGGCCAAAAACTTGGCCTACCACTAAACAGGGAGGGGATGGCAATTTCAATGGCTTTAAAGGTTTCTGTTGAGAACAAAAAGGCTGATTTTTAAGAGGCCCTGCGCCTAAGAAACGACCGATGATTTCCGGCTAAAAAATAAAATCGGCCGATTTTTATCTCCCAAGCAGAGGTTACCGAATACTATTTAAAAATGAATTTCTTTTGTTTCAGTTTCGCTTTAAACCAAAAATATCGAGCCACAAACTTTTTCCGTCTGATAGCAGCAAAATCAGGCCGAAAATAAGCCCCCACAAAAAACTGTTCAGAAATTACTATCGCAACGCAAAATAATGAGAAAACTACACAGTGTTGAAGAAAAAGGCCTTTTAATGCAATATCATTCGATAAACATCAAAAAACTGCCGAAGCGATTAAAAAATAAAGTTTCAAATAATGCATACTAAATTAGATGGAGTGTTGGAACTGATTTTAAAATAATTATTTCTCAAAAGTTCAACGCTTTTGAAAGCAATCACAGTGATGAATCAGACATTGGAGAGATATACATCACGTTTCTGGAAAAACATTTTTCGGCCAAAGTATATTGACTTTGTACAAAGCGTTCAAAGTTACCGTGTTTACCGTTATCCTGCTACTTCGGCGAAGCACTTCTCTTTTGCCAATACGGCCGTGGATAGCGTGGTAAACGCCACTTTAAACCTTGCTAGGCATTCAAAGACCATCCTGAGTAGAAGAACGTAGAATTAAAAGAGAAAGGAAGATGAAAAATACACAGAAAAAGAGAATAACTCGAAATTACCATCTGCTAACGAAAGTTGAATCTGGAAAATGTCGTGGCGTGACAGCGGCCATTGAAGTCATTTGTCACGTCAAGTCGCAAGAGCGTGGGAAAACGAGTCTGCAATGTCCTTCGGGTGGTCAGCGGCTAGGGATCCAGTCGTGACCCGATAACTCAGATCACGCTGCGGCCAAAACGGTGTGGCGGTTGGGGAAGTATTTCTTTTTCAGTGACCATCATTTGTGAAAAATAACATAACATTGTTCCACTAAACGTTTTCTGGCCGGGAAAAACTGTTTTCCAATTTGTGCATTCGTTTGGATTCCGCCGCTATTTATACAAATGACGTCAATGGCCGCTGTCACGCCACGACATTTTCCAGATTCAACTTTCGTTAGCAGATGGTAATTTCGAGTTTTTATTTTCTTTTTCTGCGTATTTTTCATCTTCCTTTCTCTTTTGATTCTACGTCCTTCTACTTAGGACGGTCTTTGAATGCCTAGCAAGGTTTAAAGTGGCGTTTACCACGCTATCCACGGCCGTATTGGCAAAAGGGAAGTGCTTCGCCGAAGTAGCAGGATAACGGTAAACACGGTAACTTTGAACGCTTTGCACCAAGTCAATATACCTTGGCCGAAAAATGTTTTTCCAGAAACGTGATGTGTATCCCTCCAATGTCTGATTCATCACTGTGATTGCTTTCAAAAGCGTTGAACTTTTGAGAAATAATTATTTTAAAATCAGTTCCAACACTCCATCTAATTTAGTATGCATTATTTGAAACTTTATTTTTTAATCGCTTCGGCAGTTTTTTGATGTTTATCGAATGATATTGCATTAAAAGGCCTTTTTCTTCAACACTGTGTAGTTTTCTCATTATTTTGCGTTGCGATAGTAATTTCTGAACAGTTTTTTGTGGGGGCTTATTTTCGGCCTGATTTTGCTGCTATCAGACGGAAAAAGTTTGTGGCTCGATATTTTTGGTTTAAAGCGAAACTGAAACAAAAGAAATTCATTTTTAAATAGTATTCGGTAACCTCTGCTTGGGAGATAAAAATCGGCCGATTTTATTTTTTAGCCGGAAATCATCGGTCGTTTCTTAGGCGCAGGGCCTCTTAATGAATGCATTCTGCACTAAATAAAAAAGTAGACAAAGCATTTTCAAAGCGTTTTCTATTTGCAAGTGATGTATAGTCAACGCTGAAATGACCAATTCTCTCTATGAGACGCGCCTGCAGGGAATCATGGTAGTTGTATTCATCAAAACAAATATGCAGTCTAAGATGATGAATACGGCTACCATGATTCCCTGCAGGCACGTCTCACAGAGGGAATTGGCCATTAGAAAGTAATTATTCGTAAAACGATCTATCAAGAAAGAAGCTTCGGACAAATACTTGCCATTTTTCTTAAAAGTTTTTGAAATCGCACTGAGAAGCTTTCCGTCATCACCGGTTCGCCCAATCAAAGCCAAGAAGTCCCCTCTGAATATATTTTGCGAGATTTCTGTGTACGCTTGCGTTAGAACATTTTTAAGCCCGTCTGGAAAAATCTGGGAATGATTTGTGTTGTTGTAGTTAAGAATTGTTTCTAGAATGAAGGCCCCTTGAAATCCCGCTCCAGTGCTGGTCAGGTGCTGTGTCAAGTTGTTGACGAAGAAGCTGCTACCGCATTTTCCACCTGGACACGAGCAATTTCCAGAGCAGCCGGACTTAGGTTGTTTCTCTTCCAAATCAAAGGCCACAAACAGGATAGTGTGGTCACGTGAACAATTCACTTTGTCTGAAAAAGAAATGTAGGTTAAAAGGACAATGCACACAGTGGCAAAAACGTCTTAGACATCAATTTTTCTAGCTTAAATCATGAACAATTTCAAGAAAAACACCTCGGCTTCCTGTAGGTAAAAGGTAAAGTCTGTATACGAGCCAAGTGGCCCATTAGGCAAGCGCTCATCTCCAGTTTCTCTAGCTTGAAGCGACTAGGAATATTTGTACTCTCCCCGGGATAGGATATTAGTCCATGGCAGGGTTTCGACTCAGCATTAAATTTGCCGGTACCCATTTCTACACCATCCTGGGTGGAGAGAGGCACTGTGAGAGTGAGGTGCCTTGCTTAAGAACACAACACAATGTCACCGCCCAAGGTTCGAATCCAGACTGCTCGATCCGGTGGCGAGCGCGCTAACCAAGAGGCCACTGCGTCCCACGTAAAGCTTGTTTAATTAACCGGGAAGTCCTGGAGTCGAGCCCAGTTCATGTTCGTGTTTCTTCATGTTCTTGTTTGTTTTTGTTATGGTTGTTGTTTATATTTTTCATTTTTTGACCGAGACCTCTCCACGTGGCCCAAGTTTGCATGTAGCGTTGAGAATGTCTCGGTTTTTTTAAACAGAATCTGCTTTTGGTTCGTTTTAGCAGTAAAGTTAATAATTAACGTCCTGGTTTTAAGCTTGCTATAACTCCTCGTTTAATTTAGAGATCTTAGATGGCAAGCGAGCCGCCATCTTAACTGCCGCCAAGCTTGTCTTAGTCGTATTTGAAATAAGAATGGCCCGAATATTTAATGACAGGTTATGTCGAAGAATTGATAAAGACTCAAAAAAAAAAAATATTAACAATCAATATCATTGTCGACAAACTAGTGGCTTGATGTTTTAACTAACGAGCGAAACAAATTGCTATTGCTATCGAGAAAACACGAATTTTGTTTGGAAAATATTCGTTAGAATAGTCATAAAGTAATGGTCATAATAGTGATAAAACAGTCATGAAATAATAGTGCAAGCGATGTTTTGCCAGGAGCCCATCACCAGGGGAGTGCAACAACCGTACTAAGCCCTTCTTTTCCCACAAAATAGGTCAGTTCCGTTCGGCTTCATGAGCGCATATATCGATAAGGAGAAAAATGGCTTTTTTTCTTTTAATCTCCCGGTGGAAATGACGATGTCAGCTAAAAATTAAGTCCGTGCTTGTGTTTGGTCACTGAGGATCCTGCAGGGTCTGAAGACGCGGTAAATTCAAAATAAAAATAGATCGGTCTGTGAAAACGCCGTTACAGGAATATGGGATAGTTGCACTCTCCTAATGATGGGCTCCTGGCTTGGCTTACCAGCTTCGTGATGGAGGATCTCGCAGAATAGTACGTACAATAATAGTAGCATTTCTTTTAATTCCACGGAAATATCCATGCATTGACTTGTAATTAAATCGGTCAGTGCAAAACCCAGGTAATTAAATCGTCCGAGTCACGGCCTTATTCTCACCTATGCTCCAGGAACTCTATTCTGCCCCGCTTAAAAAAATCCACCCCATTTTTCTGTGGATGCTGCGAGTCATGTAATTTTTTACCTCGCATTACGTTTGCAATGGAAACCTGCGCGGAATACAGGTTTAGAAAAACCACTTGCAGGTTAAATAGTTAACCCTCTGACATGGAAATTTCTGATGATGGTAACAAACCCATAATGGAATCAACAATCTTTTTCACGTCCCGCGAGTATTACTACAGCAATCGCTTTTAGTTCGATTCAATAATACAATTAAACGCGAGTACAATGCGATTACAATACGACTAAGGAAACCTTCTGTTCCCATGACTGCACTCATTAAGCTGCTGACCTGGATTGGTGAAGAGCTTAAGAGCCTGCAGTAAAGCCGTCATTCCGGAGCCATTGTCATCCACACCAGGAGTAGTCTGAACCGTGTCATAGTGGGAACCAATCAAAACCATTTTATCATCACTAGTTCCGGTGAAGCGACCTGGCAGACGGCCAACCACGTTCAGTCCTGGGTACTAATAAAGCAAGAAGTTTGACATGATTTGTGATAGAGCAGCTGGTTCATTTTGTTGCAAACCTAACAAGGTATGATAAAAGGCGGGAGACTCAACTTATCCAAACCTTCGAGACCATTTACAGAAAGAGCGCGAAGGCCATGCAACGAGGCGAGTCAGTGCGTGTTAAATTCACCTGGAGGCGTGCACGCACTGGCGTGTAATTCCGCTTCGTTGTAGTCTAAAATAAATAACACGTGCACACCAGTCGAATAACCTCTTTCAGTTTTACCAGGTTCAGCGCTATACGGTTATACTTTTTTCTTTGGACTGGCTGTATAACAGGTACCCTGGGTACCAGAGGTTTTTTTCTCGCGCGCTGCGGACGGAAATACTTCGCTTCGCTTCGGTGGGGACGCCGGCACAAGCGGTGAAGCCGCGAGAAAAACCTCATTTTTCGCGCGGGTCACAATAACACCGGAAATCGGGCAAGAAAAACCTCTGGTACCCAGAGAATATAGCAGGCGCTTGCGAGAGTGGCCAGTATGATTTTTTGGGGATCAGTTCTAAGATTTCTGTCTAGCGGAGGAAGAACTGCATGAACTTGGGAAGAAGAAAACTGTTTATTTTCCTGTTCGTTTGTTTTCCCCGGCAGACTATAAGAAACACGTTTTGCGTTTACCTTCTTTTGGTTGCTAGGGAATTCTTCAGTCCATGTGTGCAGTCCGTTATCCATGAACGATTTCACGATGTAATCACGTGCCCTTTGTTTGGCCACGGGGTCAATGTAGACATTTCTTGTGCTGTTGAAGTGGTTCAGTATCGAGCGCAGGGACTGGGTCTCTGTCATCGACTCCACACTTACCCACACTGTTAAAATAAAACTCATATCATTGAATAGAATTAGACGATCGAGACACGAATAACAGGCGGGAAACTGAGCCTTCGAGGTGTAAGTTTAGGAGGAGTTATGCCATCGTACAAAGAGTGTTTCTCGCAGTGTACAAAATTACCTCCAAAATAGCCCGCGTAGCAGGCGTATAAAGGGGAGGAGGTGGGGGAGGAGAAAGAGAATTCGGGGAGAAAAAACGGAGGAGTGGGGGGGAGGGGGGGAGGGGAAAAAGGAACGCCTGCTATAAAGACCCCTATTGGTTCATTTCTGCGGTCGCTGGCGGCCGCAAAATTCTGCTTGGTTAATCGGACAATATGACGGGTTTGTGACGGGTTTGGCTGATTTGAACGTCGTCGCTCGTAGCAAATTCAAGCTAAAACTGAAGCAAGAAGCTGCAGTAAAATCTCTTCTAGATGGAAAAGATGTATTAGCGGTGTTGCCTACAGGATACGGCAAAAGCCTCATATATCAAATGTTTGTTGCCCGAGACTTGCTTCTCTGCCCGACGGCGAAAATAGATTTTCAAATGACGCTCTTCCTCCTCCAGAAGTAAAGTTTACTCCAGCTGCTGTTTTTTTTTTTTTTTTTTTTTTTGAATGTCTATCTTTGGTTTTCTTCCTCTTTTACAAACCTTTGTGGGAGTTGCTGACATTACACGGCTTGAAGATTTTCTCACAATGCTCGCTGCTATGAATATTTTTTCACGCCTTCCAGCGTAAAGTCAGTCATGCAGAAACGCGCGCGCCTTATTCTGATTGGTCATTGAACTGACAGCTCTGTTAATCCGATTACCGTAAAACAGTTGGCGGAGATGCAAAAGAAGCGACTTTTGTAGCACGCGTTCCCTTCCCCGAATTCTCTTCTTCCTCCCCCCTCCCCTTTATATGCCTGCCACGCAGGCTACCTCGAAGGCCGAAGGTAAACTCGGCAAAATAACAATTTTAAAGCCAGGAAAAATCTATTTGAAAATATTTGATAATTTGCCTTATTTGCGTGCGGATTTCTTAATACACGTATGCTCTTATGCAATCACAAAAGATGTTTCATTTGTGCTGTTTGACAAACGTATTAATGCGACATAATTGAACAGACTTTTCTATTTCAGATATCGATTGGTTTATTAGATTCCTCAAACTGAAAACACACAAAATCCCATCCTAAACCTTCGCTAACAAAAATAATAAATAGATAAAGTTAAAAGATTTCGAGGCACTGTTTACTTAAGGTTTAGTACTTCCTGTTTTCACGATAAATTATAGCATAATATATTCCCCCTGGTTAGTGGCCATGTAAAACAGGCTACAGAAAGGGTGGAAAAACACGAGTCTTTCATTTTACCATTCTACAGCCGTTGCCTGCAGTTACACACTCGCAAAGAGCTAAGAGTATATTGTTTGCTAATTGAACTGAGACTAACGTGTCGCTGTTTTCTCAATAAACTAGTGCTGATTCCCTCAAAATATAGGAAGCAGCTAATTATTTATTTATAATAAGAAAATGAAACTCTCTAATTATATTAAGTATGTCCATGGTTTTGTCGACAGAATAACACGTAGCTGCTGCTGGAAGAAGCGACTAAATAAAAGCTCTCCCTTCCTTAACCTGGAACCGGTTAAACTGAAGTACTTTAAGTCCAAATTAAAGCAAGTCTTGAGACAAGAGAGTAAAAACCCGTCTGTAAGAACCTACAGCCGAACCTCCGGTTGCGACCACCTCAACTCTCCGCAGCGACCAGTTTTCCAAAATACCAAAAGTTTTCAAGACAATCACTATATTAAGAATCTCTTGTAAGCGACCACCTCTCGTCAGCGACCGCGACCACTTTCAGAGCCTAAAGTTTGAAATTTTCTTTTGTTTTTACCCTTCCGTAAGCGACCACTTAGCAGGTAATACAGTGGAAATTCGCAACATTATCGCATTCCTGGATAGTACAAGAGACGGAAATTTCTCAACGGAAAGTGCCGTATTTTTTCTCGAAATTGACTTTTCATAGGAATAAAACTTATAAAACATGGGTAAGTCTCTGCAGTTACCATATGCAAATAAGGCGAAATTTTGACCCAGTATGGGTGTAATATGTGGGTTATAGTTAAAAATGATGAGAGATATTTTGACCAAGGAGTGTGACTTTAAGATTGTAAATTTATATAACAAGAAAATACCTAATACAGGTGTGCATAAATGCTGTATATTTGGTGACCAAACCCAAGTTTATTTATTTTTCTGGTAATCAACAACTATATCGCCTTCATAGAAATTAAGTACCCATTTAAGAATCTACTTAGCCTAAATTGCCAATAACTACCCCAAAATACAAGAACCTGTTTTGCCAGACTTCAAAAAATATAGTTTCTTACACCCGGGTTTTACTGTATTCTAAACTGAGCTGTGACGTATGCAAATGCACTTTGCTGTACATCCGCTAGGCCACGACGAAAATATTAAACCTTGCCTTTTTTTCTTTTTTTCGGTCAATAATTAAAAGAAGCTTATGTCGAGACTAGAGCTCACCGAATTCTCATTCAAGCCAAGTACCCGAATGGAAATCTCATTTTTCTTTCACAGCGGTCAGATTCAAAGCAGCTTGCAGTAGAATGCGGAATTTCATATCACGCAGACAGTGTGCAAATCGGGACGATTGTGGAATGCTCAGGGAACTGAGTGATTTGTTAATGTGGCCAGATATTTGAGTTGTCGAGCTTAAGACATTTCTTTAACAATACAAAATTGTTGCCCAATATCTCTGTAAAATGCAAGTTATGCTTGCAAAACATGTGCACTACATTGCTTCAATATTGCGCGCATTAAATTAGCAATATGACAATGTTTATTTTTTCTAATGGACTCTTCATGCAGTTCTAGACATGTTATTTCTCTGTTTTTCAATTCAAGCCCAGAAAACTGACTTCTTACCTGAAGCAAAGCAAAACAAAACAATTACAGCCTTTTTCTTGGAAAACCTCATCACGTCAATACAGAACTTTTCTCCAAATTGGTTTCGCCTTTATGGTGACGCAGGATTGTGTAGAATGCTTTAGATTTTGCTTGTTTTGTATAATGACTATAACATTCGCTGAAGTCTAGATCTTATATTGAAACTTGAGAAGTGACTTCGTAAAAATAGTTGCGTGACATAACAGTCAATTGGAAACCGTTAATTGCTATCTTTAAAACAACAACAACAACAAGAACCATAGGATTCTTTCAACTTTCTAATTTTTTTTTCGTGAAATAGAAACAACTGCTAGAAAATGCTTGCTTTATTTAACAAACATAAAAATGATTTGGAGCAAGAGAACAGGTGTTGTTCAGTAATATTAAACGTTAATGTAAATAGCCTTTTGCACATAATTTATGTCTTTCATTTGTCCACTAAAAGGCTGCAACTTAATATCCCCTAAAACGCTCTAAAATGTTGGGATAAATCTTTTTAGGGACGCCAAACACTGCGTCTACAAAAAAATTATATATAGCTAGAACTGTTGTGTGTGCCTATCGGTCTTAAAACTTACTAAAGCTAAATATATATATATATAACTACAGGTGTCTTTTTCCAAGAGGAGATACGAAAACCTGGCTGTAGTCGTTACCGTTCTCCAAAATACCCAGAACTTGGTCATTTCATGTTGTTGTTTTACAGAGGGCAGCTAAGAAATATGCAGATATTTATAACGCACGTGCATGGCCACTGTTTTGCTATGTTCGTTATACACCCGGTTTCAGTAGAACATTGGCGAACATTGCTATCTACCGGATAAATTACTATCCAGCGGATAGCATAGTTTGTTTTTAACCACTTATTCATTGGCTAGCGATTTGGTCAGTGGAGAGTGTTAACCAACCTTTGAACAGCTGCACCCTGCTTATTGTATTTATCATTTTTTTAGTCAATTCAGCAGGGTCCGATTCTTACAGTGTTCAATAGCCCATTTAGTTCCTAATTTCTTGGCATTTATTTTATCATTATTATTTTTTTACAAACGAAACAAAACGTTTCTCCGGTTGCAGCTAGTTGTTAAGTTACCGGCATTATAAAAACAAAATTTTTACATTTCTCTGGGAAAAAAGGAGAGAAGTAACGTGTTTGAGGCTTTCGCCTCACCAAAATGCTGCGAAGGTGCTTTACATAATTTGCAAAACTCTTGGTGTATTATATAAACTAAATGCAAAAGTGTAAATTATTAACACTTACTAACCTATCAGTCCATTAAGCAGGGCATCGCGCCAAATTTAAGGCAATTTCAAGACAGTCACTTGGCAAGCGCCCCTCTCGGTTACAAAAACCTCCCCGTCGTTTTTCCCTTTAGCAACGTACATTGGCCAGTTCAAACTGGGGAAATTAGTTATAAAATTGCCATCAAGATAATAGAAATTAATACAGTTGCTGTTGGAATCACAAATACACAAGATCTCACGCTCAGTGATCAGGAGTCCTTGAGGTGAATCCATGCGGCCAAAGTTGTACAGAAATGTTCCGCTTTCGTCAAACACTTTAACACAGTTTTCGTTACTGTCAGACACAAAGAATGAGTTTTTAAACGCAATGCAGTGTTGCGGTTCCATCAAGCCCGATCGCGAGTCATGGCATCCTAGTGCTGACTTGTGGCAAGATGTAGCGTGACTTGAAAACTTGAACTTAAAATGGCCGCGCTCGTCGAAAACCTGTACTCGCTTGTTTCCCCAGTCGCTAACGATTATGTTTCCATTGTTGTCTATTGATAAGCCGGATGGGAAATTAAGTTGGCCATCAGCTGAGCCGCCAGTGCCGAATGTAAAGCAGAATTTTCCTGTTCTGTGATCATACATTTGGATGCGGTGGTTTCCATAATCAGACACGAAAAGATGATTATTTTTGCTGTAAGCTACTCCATCAGGCAATATGAACTCGCCTCTCTTTCTTCCGCTTCCGCCGATCGCCTCCTTGAATGCACCATCTTTGCTCAAAATTATTAAACGGTTACATCCCTGGTCGCACACAGCGATTTCTCCTTCAGAACTGACAGCGATTCCCGACAGATCCAGCTGTGTTCCTTCAGTTTCTAACCAACGCAGTTTGTACGATTCTTTATGCGTTATTGGACGGGGCTTCACTTGTATCATTTTCTCTGCCTGTTAGAGTTACAGATTAATTCCATTCTCTTGCACGCAATAAAAGAAAACTCCAAATTCAGTTGCGTGAATGCATGCACTTACAACATTTGTTTGTCGATTTCAATAGGCCGGCGAAATCAGTTTCGGCAAAGAAGAAAGGATCTGTATGACGCACTTCCAATCATTTTTTCCTGTTTGTTTCCTGCTGCAGGCCATCAATTTCGTTCCACGCTGTTTCATCCGTGTTATTCGTCAACAAAAATGCTAATTCACATTTTGGCAGCTGGCGCAGTTCAGCTGGTGTGTATATTCAACACATCTCATTATCATTCATGGCGCTTTAGCGACATGACAGATCCGGGCATATGAGCCGAATAATTTGGATTAAAAACATCTAAATGCGAGGGACCACGCAACGAAGAATTCAACTGCCTTGATATCTTGCAAATTTGGTACCAACTAATTCAAAAATCGGGTAATAAAGTTGTCACCCATTGTAGTTGCCCCGGTTATAATAGCGTGATCGCGTGACCGTTACGAATCGTAGCGTGACTTTCTCATTCGCAAGGTTCGGCAAAATCCGCTGACCGGTGGTGTTCCTGAACTTTTTTTTCCTTTCGAGGCCATCAATTTCGATCCACGTTGTTTCATCCGTGTTATTCGTCAACAAAAATGTTAATTTACATTTTGGCAGCTGACCCAATTCAGCCTCTTTAAACTTCCAAAAACTTCACTTGAATTCAGGTAGACTCCCGCCTTAATTTATAGTAAGAAAAAATTCTTAGATTTCTCCGGAAAAAAGGAGAAATGCATGGCATGGTGCTTTCATCTCACTAAAATAGACCTCGACACCATTTTAGAAGCAATGTAGACGGGCAGGTAACACAAGCCAGAAATAACAGAAATAATCTCTCAGTTCGTAATAATCTCTCAGAAGTAACCTCTCAGTTAGTACGCGCGCTGTGATTGGACAATTTAGCGGGCAGCACTCTCCTATACGGCCCGCTAAAATTTAAAGTTGGTTTTGTTGCCAAACTGTTTCGTGATTTATCACCAAGTGTTCTTAACTTTTATAGCATGTGAAAGTTTAAAAACTTCTTATACCCTAAATTATGTTAAACAGTTTCAAACTGACTCGTTTTGCTTTCGAGGTGCGTCAGAAATTTGAAGCATTTCCGAGTCCGCGCGAATACAAATCGTTTTCGAACCCGTCAGAGACACAGTAGAGATGTAATAAATATCTTACTAACCTCGTCTTCTCGATCCGTACTGTAAGTTACGGATCCTCGATTTATTTACGGATCCCCTTCGATTTATGGGGGAAAATCTCGGTCCGTAACTTACAGTACGGACCTCGAACTCGGTTAGTAAGAGGTATGTACGTGAGTCCAAAGGCAAAAAAAAAGTTAGCATGGAATTCTGAGCAATTTATGAGTGGCAAAGTAAAGAATTGCATTGACCAAATTTGGGGGATGCGAAAGAAAGTGTCCAGTCCTGTTTTAAATTTTCCACTTATTTGTCTATGATTTTTTCCCTGAAGTTGAGCAAACTTAATTGCTTCGTAGAAGTTAGCAAGAAAATTGCAGACAAATGTATGGGAAATTAAACGCAACTGGACACTTTCAGAAATAGAAAGAGAGAACGAGAAAAAGAAAGCAGGAAGGAAGGAAGAAGAATGAAAATGAAAAGAAAGAAAATGGAATTACCAATGCACCTCCACTGTTCGTTCCCGTGTTTCCGGGTCGAACTGGAATTTTGAAAAAGATTTTAAGATGCATTTGGCAAATCGTCAACGCATCGTCCACACTACTCCGGAGTAATTTGAAAACGCAGCTTTATTTGGGCGGTCTCGCATCGCCCAGAATGCCGCGTGCATTTTGGAAACGGAGCTTTTGAAAATACCGACTTCACGATAATCACTGATGGGATTTCCCTGCCTGATGATGAAATATCAATACCTCGTTAAATTAAGTTTTAATTCTCCATTCGATGGAGTGTTGATTTAATGTAATTTTTTATTGGTTGAGAATTTACCTATTGTTAACAACAAAATCAGACCTAAGTTAATGAAGATGGTGAATTTTAAGCTCGGTAATGAAATGTGAAGGTGAATTAATCAACGTGACACGAGCGTGGGACAAAAAAAAATTCTGATCGAGTCCCCGACAGGAATCGAACCCATGACCTCCCGAACACCGAGCTTAAAATTCACCATCTTCGTTAACTTATCACTACTCACGATGACTTCGATAGCGTTGATCCTAGCAGTATGCAGGACACCTGTCATATATGAACTCAGTTTAATGACCTTCACTCCCTCAATCCCCATGAGTTCTCGTAGCTCAGTGGATAGAGCGCCCGCCTGGTGTTCGGGAGGTCATGGGTTCGATTCCTGTCGGGGACTCAGAATTTTTCTTTGTCCCACGCTCGTGTCATGTTGATTAATTCACCTTCACAAAATCAGACCTGGAGGGCAAATTGCTCTGTGCGACCAAGGATATAACTATTTAATGTAATTTTAAACGAATATGGCGCATTCCAGGAAACGATCGGCCGAAGTGGAAAAGAGAAGGGCGAGTTTAGTTTACTTTGCCTGATGGAGTGGCTTACAGCAAAAATAATCGTCTTTTCGTGTCTGATTATGGAAACCACCGCATCCAAATGTATTATCACAGAACAGGAAAATTCTGCTTTACATTCGGCTCTGGCGGTTCAGCTGATGTGCAACTTAATTTCCCCTCCGGCTTATCAATAGACGGCAATGGAAACATTATCGTCAGCAACTAGGGAAACAAGCGAGTACGGGACGTGTTTTTATGAAGCATATTTTCGTAATACTGGAAATACGTAAAACTTATTGACAGTGTAAATTAAAGATAAGCATGTGGTAGAATAAAATAATGAAATGACATAATAAAAGGAAACAATTAATATGTTTCTTCGCGGATGTTCGGACCATCGGGATCAGTTATTCTGCCTTTTTGAATTAAAAAAAGCTTCCCTGGCCTTACGGATACGGAATTTTTATATCGGTAATGTTTCTGATTTGGTCTTTAATTTGCATTTCAGACGCAACTTCTCGATATCTGACCACAATAAGACGATTTTCGTACGAACGTCTCCACAAAAGTCTAAATGCGAACAATAGAACTATTTTAAAATAGAAGCTACTGATTTCGACCACTGTACGTCCGGCACAAACTTTTAAGCGAATGTGGAACCTCTTCATATGAGCCTGGTAACCGTGCTGGCCAAATAAGGTTGTATCGTTCGCAACTGTTGTAACCTTGTTGACTCTGGTAACCCTACTTGTAAAGCTAATTCCCATACTTCTGAATTGGAAATATATACAAGGGGAAAATAATGCCATTTTGGCCGTTACTGGCATCTCGGTAACCGAACAAGCCCGGCTTCTCATAGCGAGCCAACCATAAGTCACGTGGCAGAATCCCTTGCGCAAAACCAATTCCGCACCATCTAGTCAGTTAACGATGTCTTCAATCGCCAGTAGAGGATAATGCTCGAGATGGATAAAACACTAGGTCTCTAGCTCGGGTGCAGACGGTATGTGTAAATTCCCATTTCTCTAGGGTACGGCAACCATAGAGTTTATCATTCAGTTTTCTAGTTAGGCCTCGATATTTCGCCGCGACCAATCCCTTTTGGGTCACGTGCTACTTCACCGTGAAGGCTTGGGAGAAAACCGTGCAGGAACGCGGGCGAAGTCAGGTGTGATAACATCCTGGTTTTTTTGAGGTTCTCTAAGAGGTCTATGTACTTTGTCGCTTCTACAGGTACATGACGAAGTACATGCTGTACAGAATCCCCGATACTGTCAACTCTGAAAATTTTTCCGCCATGGCCAGCTGGCTTTCTCCATCACGTGTGGATATTTCTTGATCAGTGGTCGTCAAGTGATGGGTATAGCTTTTTGCCATTGATATGCTTCGGGAAAACACAAACCAATGAATTCCCCGTTCGTGGTTTGTTTGTTCGTTACGTCCTTCATACCCACACAGGTGTATAGAGGGGTCAGATCACGTTGTTTTAATTTTTTTTAAAGTTCATCATCAGTTGAATTCGTTCCGCCATATGCGTCCCACAGCTGTCAGTTTTGAGCCTCCATTTAATACGAAGGCGGAAATGTCGCGTGTTCCAGTTTGACTAGTTTGTAATTTTGTGGCTTTTTGTACGTGCTAATTGTTAGAACGTTGCAGTATTTGCGCTTCCGTGTCTGGCTGAAATCGCAGATACCGTAAATCCTCGAATTGCCCCCCCCCCCCCCCCATCAAATAAGCGCCCCTTCGAATAAGCCCCCCTCCTATCGACCGAAATTTAAAATAAGCGCCCCTCCCCTCCCACCCCATTTTGTGGACGAGTAATGAGACAACAAAGGATGTATAGTTTTCGCCATGTAGTATTAGATTTGTACATTCAAGTTCAGTTTTTCAGAGCACGTTAAGGCGGGACTTAACCTAGAATTCTGAAAGAAATTCGAAGTTTTGTTTTTCACGGAACTCGAATCTTAAGATATTGAAGTTTTATTTTGACAAGTACTGTTACTGTAAGTTTAAAGCTCGTTTTCTCAAAACGAGTTATTTTGGCCTTCTAGAAAAGATATCTTGAGAAGGATTTATTCAATTGAGCTAAACTTTTCAGGATTTGTTGCTTTGAGTACGTTCTGTGGGATAAGCATAAAACTTTTCCATCCAGTGCATTCTGTCAAAGTTATGTATTGAAACGTAAGCTAGATTTACTATATCAGATTTAACTGGTCATCATTTCACGTGTTTTTAACTTTTCAAAAATCTCTATGCTTATCCCAGCAAGCTGTTTATCTTCTTTTGAAAAATGTCAAAATTATTCCTTTTGATCAGTTCTTGTAGGAGTTATCTTTTCTCGAGTAAGCCCTGGCATTCCCCAGCGGGTGGCAGATTTAATCAGCGGGTGTCAGGTTACAATACAGTTATAGGGTACACAAATATTTTTTCATAATCTTTGCTTTTTGAGCTTTTTAAAAATGTAAACTTTGCCATGGTTTGGAGTTAACTCTTAGCCACGAGAAAATGTTTGAAACATGATGTGTTTTTAAATTTTAGGTTAAGTCCCGCCTTAAGTTAAGTGAACACATTGAACACGTTTAGTACTAACGGTGCCGCGATTTAAACTTTAGGATCAGCTTTTTATGTCAATAAACAGCTTATGTTCTTGTTTACGCGCAGATGATGTATTAAAAAAAAAAAACGATCATGTCAGACCACGATTTGGGAAAAACTAAATAAGCGCCCCCGCCCCGCCCCGTCCCCCCTCGAAAAAGCGTCCCTCTCGATTACGCGCCGCGGGCGCTAATTCGAGGATTTACGGCAATTGACAGAATTGAGGGTCAAGAGATGGGAGTCATTCTCGCTGTCAACGCTGCGCACAGCTCTTAGTGATCTGCCGTCGTTATCTCCACTATCTCCATTTTTACCTCGACATTAAGCCGCAAAATGTGACAGCCTACCACATTTCAAACTCAAGACAGACATATAGTTCTTTCGGCTTTGTGTGCTCGTACTCGGTGCCGCTGCTTCCAAATTCTTTACAGGTTGCGCGTTTACTCTGTTCGTTTGAGATCTTTGGGTTTTCATCTCCCTTGACCTTATGTCTCTTATTACACTTGAATCACACCGTTCACTGTCTTCACTGAAACAGAAAATTTCTCCTGTCCTACGAACTTCATTTGAGCGAACGTGCTCGCTCTCTGATATTCTACAGATTTCATCTGCTTTGCACTAGGGTCTAGAGTTTTGAGTCAATCAATCTTCGCTAGATCAGTTCCGCATATCTTTAATATCGCAGAGTACCCGAAATCTGTATATCACAAACAACCCGGAAACAAAGAATGGCAATCCTTTGTGGACCCAAAACGATGGCTCATGACCGGATACCGTTTGCACGTATATGTCACATCTGAATAACGGCGACCCGCAGCCAAGGACTACAATGTCCGTAAAATATTGACACATTCCAGGACTAAAAGTGAATCTTTACTGAGATAGAGCAATAGTGATTGATATTGTGAGGGCAAATTTCGGCTCACGCCTCAGCTATGGACCTTATAAACTTGATAAGGGGTTTTGGAATACTGAATCGTCCTATTTTGGTGGACAGTCAGGGACGAAGATGGCGACGTCCCTGATAGTATGACCTTTGATAAGGAAGCATGCAGTTTCTACCCGGGGTTTCTACTCTTTAATGGATGAGCTGAGGAGTACAATTAATGCAAACGACAAGGTCCCATACAAACAAATTACCGGAAAGTAACACACGTTAATCACAGAAGTCCATTAACTCATTCCACGGACTTTAGTTCTGAGGAAATAGCGATTGATTATCCAGACTTAGCTAGACTTATTCAGTCTTTTAATAGTTAACGACAGTGCATTAAACGACTTACTACTAAACAATGTTTCGAACAGTAGGGAAAGAAATGGCATATCATGCGGTGAGACATCCTTAAACTGATGAGTGTGCAACAACAACAATCAAACAAAGTAACACAATTCTTATTATGGTGGCGTAGCTCAATTCCGGATGCTTTCGTATCTAAGTCATTGGTTGCAAATGTCAACTCACCGCCGATGGCTCATTTAAACCGTGACATGCAAGAAATAACAATAAAATGTTTAATATCGGTTGTCAGCACTTACCTGGTACCAAGCAAAAGAGTAAAAATACAACTTTCGCGTCTTTAAGTTCCATGTCGACCTAAATGCTTTTTTCAAAGCCGTTCCAGTATCTCTCTTGACAGCTCAAGTAACGAGTGCAGGGAAGGAAGAGCGTTGCCAAAGACTCTTTTATACCGCCCCTGAAAATCCGCCGTTGCTTCCGGTTAATTGTCTGAGATGTCAAACGTGAGCCTATCGATGCAAGCCGGATACGTAACAGTAATTATTTATCAGTGGACATGTACTAAAATTAGGAAGAACGGAAAAGGCTGGGACACCGGAACGTCCCGAATTCGAAACACCCAGGTTTTAAAAACCTTTTGACAAGAGCGCGACGAGGAACCATTAATAAAAATGATAATGATAGTGCGAAATTAAGTGAATGATTGCTAGTTAATAGTTGGTATTCTAGCAAATAGATTGGTCTTTTGAAAGTCCAAATGGCCAAAACGGTTTTCGCAGACTGGATTGGAGTCACTGGACTAGACTGGAATTGTAAAACGAGGACTTGCAAAACGATGTCTTGTAAAGCGGGGACTTGTAAAAAAACGTGGACTTGTAAAACGCCGACTTGAAAAACGCCGACTTGTGAAACGCGGACTTGTAGAAAGCGGAGTAGTAAAACGCAGACTTACAAAACGCGGACTTGTAAAACGCGGACTTGTAAAACGAGGACTAGTACGTAAACTCGCGCGGACTTGTAAAACGCGGACTAGTCTTAATTTAAACAATCATCTTCCATCCAAAGTTGCAGAATAGAATGGTTGTTGTTGGTTAAACCATCATCTCTCATCCTTCAAATACTAATCAACTGTATACTTCTAGCATACTTAGCTTAGAGCCATCATCATAATAGAAGGGAATGGTTATGAAACTCGACAAAGTTCTTTGTTGTATGTTTTCGTTCTTTTTTTTTTTTTTTTTTGGCCTTGACCGTGCACAAAACACAATAGTTGTTTTACTACTGACCGAGGAACTAACCAAAGAAATGTTTTGATTACGTAACTCATATAGTGTATGAAGGAAACCCAAAAGATTGTGCCCGGTCGTGGACCTTCCAGCATAAATCTTGGCATCTTTGTTTGTTCCTTTGATGTTTGCCGGGCTTTTAAAACTATGGATTCACGAAGTAACATTATATTCATTCCATCCAAACAAATCTTGCGTTTTATTAAATAAGTGATAGTTAATTTGTTCGCATCAAATGGTCAAATTATAAACTTAATGTAGACAGCCAAAAATAGTTTTCTAACAATATTTCTGTTTTCCATACTTTATTCCGTCGCTTGCTTTCCGTCACGCAAGGTGCCACGTGAGGAGCTTTCACCTTTATTATAAAGTTCACTTTTATATTCTGAGAAAGCAACGATTTCCTTTCAGCAACAATTTCAACAGCTTTTTTTCTTTCCAGCTATTATCGATTGGAACCATCATCTCTCATCCGAAGAACTTCAAATTATTCAAATTATCCTTGACAAGAGAAACAGAAACATCTAAAATAAAAAGTCAACAGAAACATGATTATCATATGGTGTCACGATCTTACAGATCACAGTCACATTAGACCATAAGAGCAAGCCTTTGGAAAATCGATTGCTTGTTTGTCGTCGCTCTCTTTCCGTCACGCAAGGTATCACGTGAGGGGCTTTTACCTTGAATTACGCACCTTTCGATGGGAAATGATTGTTTAAATAAAGACTAGTCCGCGTTGTACAAGTCCAGACCAGTCCAGACCAGTCCAGACCAGTCCAGTCCAGTCCAGTCCAGTCCAGTCCACAAAGTGAAGTATTCCGTCCAAAAACTGACCAAGTCAGGTCTGTTTCAGCAGTTAAGACAGTTACACCTACGCAGACGTTTAAATGTCTCGTCACGCAATCTTTTCACTACAACAAAAGATTGCGTGACAACATAAATATTCTTGCCCTTCGGCCATTTCAATTTCAGAAGGAAAAGAAAACAAACAGCGGTTACAAACATTACAAATAGACAATGCATGGTCTAAAAAACTTAACTGTATTAACTTGACGTTTCATATGTTACAACACACATCTTCAGAAGTGACGGTTATAACTATAACAAAAAGTTTTCAATTTTCAATTTAAAAAATAAAGCGAGGCACTGGTAACAAGCTAAAAACAAAATTGAAACTTCAGGTAGTTGATACTTCCGGTAGAAATTAATGAAGAAAAAGCTTCTCACTGCCAACGTTTTCATTAAGTGAGGGTTTTAAGTCACTGATCAATAGCGTTTCTTTAATTTTATAATGCAAGTCGGACCTTCTAGTAGCGAGGATTTCAAAATGGTGACCGGTAGAGATGACATGGTCTGCAATAGCGGAGGCGTGACGATCTTGTGTTAGAGCTTTGAAATGCTCGGTCTTCCTGTCATGCAATCGTTGTTTTGTTTTACCGACACAGAAGCAATCACAGTCCTAAAAACTAGCCTTATACACTAGTTTTGATCTTTGAGAGCGACTGAACCGATCTTTGTATGGAAAGAAAGACTTAATCCAGCAAATACTTTGAAAAATAACCCTGTATAAGGTTCCTAAGATTGACAAATCCATAAAACCTACTGATACAAGATTTAACACGTCGCGTAAGGGCTTCGCTTTGGTAAACCTCAAAAAGGCAAGACTAGGATGACTTCTTTCTTTGGAACAGTGGGGACAAGTTCAGCAGATGTTCTTTTGTCTTTTCAAAACATCATTAATGTTATAACAAAGTACCTCTCTCAGGGAACCACTTTGCAGGAGAGTTTTCATTAAATCAAAGAGAGTCGACCGTAATAAAGAGAAACTTGAGCAGATTGTGTAAACAGCGATAGGTTAGAGTGGGGATTAAATTGATTTTATAATTTTTCGATTACTCATTTATTATTACGCCTGTTTTATTACGCCCTCCCCCTTCCCCTCCCCGAAAACAGTGAGACTTACAGACTCAATAATTTACGGCATCTGATTAACTTTCATGCTGACCGCTGACAAGGTATAGACTTGAAGAGCCCACCCGCGTGGTCGCATTATAGATTTAAACTGGAACGAAGAATTGTATCTCATGTTTCGGTAACTTTTTTTTTTCTAATTTCCGTCTTTTAATTCGTAAAAAGAGCTCATTCTTACCATAAAATGTTTAAGCAAGCAACCGGAACGATGATCCTTCTGGTATACGTTGGATCAATAGTGATCTAATCGGCTTTACATATAAAATGAAGAATACAAAAGCAAAAACCGACACAACGTAGGATGATATTTTGAAGGTGAGTAGTGGTATGGGCTAGTCCAGTACGAATTTGACAGGTAGTGTGATGCAAATGAAAAAGTATTGTTATGGAAAGGAGTTCTATTGTTTTCTCGAGTTTGACGTATCCATGGTAACCAGAAGCCCCGCCCCCTTTGACGTCATTAATCTCGTTTCCGTGTTGACCGAGTAAAAAGCCTGGTTTCTAAGATAAACAAAGTAATCACGCAATTTTAAAGTTAACCATTAACTTTAATATCAAATGTTCCCCTAAAATTACAGGACAGAGCCGTGTGCAACTCCCTAGTGGATTGCGCTCAACTTATGAATGAAACTATTTACAAAAGTGTTTACAAATGGCACAACAGTTCAATCATGTCCACGTCCTCATTTGTTATTCTTTCATAGCCATAGCGATATGTTTTGAAGGTGTAGGGATCTATCACTCGTTTTTCGTACACAAGCTGGTACTTTTTCGTCTGAGAGACTGTGGTCAGTGAGTACTCTTTGGAGTTTCGGACGATGTGATAAGGCTTGTAAATATCAGTTTGTCGCGTTTTCTCGAGAGGGCGTTGAATTTCGTCTAAAACATTTTGCCGCAACACTTGATAATTTCACTGCTTGCTACCTTCACTGTTTAAAGAGATTCCCCTCACTTTGCATTCTTCTTTTTCTTTCTTCGTGAGGTAACCATAATTTTTCGGTCCCGCGGACGCAAATTCAGTGATGAAGTCGTCTTCTCCCAACTCGTCCTTGAAATCACCGAGAAAGTCGTCAAGGGGAGGATTGTTTTCATGAGGTAAACTGGAAAAAATAACGCTGTCGTTGTCTGTGTACTGTACTCGTTCTTGTAGCATGTCCAGAGCTGCATACAAACGAAGTCGAGCCCAACATGTCGTGAAACAAGCGATGAAAATGTTGAGGTTTGGTGAGACAGGTTCGTCATTCGATTTCAGTTTATAGTGAATTTCAACGATGTCTTCAGACAATACACTCACGTAGCAAATGCCATTTGCATCACTTTCATGGAATGCACTGAACCTCATAGGATCCCCGAACTCTTTGATTTGAGTTTTGTTGGTGCGCTGGCCAAACTTCCCCCACATGGAATTTAACATCATTTTTGCAAGGCTACGTTTGCCGGGATTCTTTTCAATGTTGTTGCGGTTGAGTTCGATGCCCTCTTTCACTTTGTAGGATCTCAGATGTTCTTGCTGTTTGACAGGATCATCGCCTACATGAGCTGGCCAGCCGCTTGCCTCCTGTTTAATCTTTAACCATGTATTCACATAGTCTTTAAAGAGACCTTTCCTCGTTTCAGAAAAATGCCACACTTCGTGAATGTAAGTTATTTTGTAGCCCTTCTCAACGGCTTTGTTCAGTTCGGGGGTACACCATGTACCTGTAATTTGTCTTTCACTGTCGCTGTGACTACAAACCCAGGACCGTTGTAGCATTGGTTTTTCCATCTCTTCTTGTACACAGGCTCTACATAGCGGGAATGTTAGTTTACCATTTTCATGCAGCGGAAGTACTGGATGAAACAGTTTTTCTGGAGGTAAGATTGTGACCTTGGCAATCCCGAAGTAATTTTGGATGTCTGTGTCTTCCGGCTGAAATATAATTTCAGGGTGGCCGACAGGATACTCAGCATTCTTATTAATGAACGGATAGAGAGATGTAAAATCATAGTAATGAATCTTCTCTCCTGAGGCGATGTCAGCCAGATGATAGAGTTTGCCCATCCAATCGGTACAACAAATCTTTGTTTACCAACTGGGCGCTTTTCTTGGATCCGTTCATTAGAGATACGGTAGTGAATGAATCTTGGGAAGAACTCATCATGATGTCTCGATGAATTTGTGACATCTCATACATCCTTCGTCCTTTAAAAGGTGGCTGAGAATCCTTTGATCGTCCGAACTGCGTGGATGTAAATCCAAGACCATGTATCCGAACGGACGTTCTGTCAAACGTTGAGACGTGTCTTGTAAAACTTGCCATTGGGTGGGAAATGCCTGTAATAGTAAATTTCTCATGCCTAATTGATCTCGTGGATTCTTGAAGGCTACGACATAGTGGGCGTTTCTGGAAATACTCTTGGCATATTTCCCCGGCGGAAACACGTCTTGGCACAACTAGAGCACGGTGACGTTCTGATGGTGAGAATGTTTGGTGAACAGATCCAACACTCGTTTATCGTTCCCTCCTTCAGCCATTAGATCGTCCAACACGAGTCATCCGCCTTTAGGAAACCACGTTTTCAGTTGATCTGTGTCGGGAATGCCTTCGTGAAACTTGACCCCCTGTTCTTTCATGGACTGAAACCCGTCTTGCCACACTCCGTAACAGTAATGTATTTGGGAGGGTTGGGTATGAGACAAATCGAGGTTGTTCAGTAAACGTTTGGTGGTAAACACAGTCTTGCCACACCCTGAAGGACCCACCACCAACAGACTGGAAGGGGTGTGAAATCGAAAAGACTTGCGTCGTTCCATGAGTCCAAATGACCAAACGCGCATGGGCATGCTTCTTTTGATACCGCATGGAAAGGAAAAATTCCACCCAACTGGGAATGGAGCCCTGATCTCTCGAGTGACAGTCGAGAATACTAACCATTGTACTACAAAATCATCACACGGAAAATGAACGTTTTCAATCGTATTTTAATGTCAAACCAACAATCATTACACTAAATATCTCACATCTGGCCTATTTTGTGATCGTTGTCTACATAATCATGTTTCGAGAAACGCCTCAAGAACTCGTTCATGCTTTGACCTCTCGCTCTGTCTCTTAAATAGAACAAGGCGTTATCACCACAGCTTTTACTGTAAATCGATTGCAGCGACTGTCCATTGTAATTGACATGTTTCCATTGACTTTTTAACCAGTCTTGCAAAGGCTGTGTTGACTTGTAAGTCTCTAAAGGTAGGGCGTAGCTGTCCATCACCACGCACACATTCCCACTATGGGTCCAAAGCGCCAGCCAGTGTCGGCCCGGTCTATCATGTGGATCTGTGTTTACAATGTACCCACGAGGTTCTTTCTTGATCGGTCGACGTGGTAATCGATCACAAGCCACCGTCCCGTAAAAGTAAGGTTTCAAAATGGCATCCGCTTTCGCCAAATGATCCAGTTGCACGTTATTCAGAGGTACTTTTTCCATTAGCGTTGGTAAATGTCGTACAACACGGCTTTGTTCTTGTCTATTTCCAAGAGTTTTTCAAACTCTCCGTACAAGATGACTGTGATGTTGTTACCTGGTGCGACACCGAAGTTCGGCACGATCTGTAACTCTCCTGACTGCTTGGGGTTCAACACCGGACTGTCCAAACATCCGTTGGCTGCATTGTCAAATACAAACAGTGTGCAATTCTTGCCTTGACCCCAGTCTTTGCTTCTGACCATGTTACCTTGATGTTTGCACAAACATCCTGTGGCTTGTAAGAATCGATAGTAACCTCTCAGATCTTGGGTACCGTCGTTGTGCACTAGCTCCAGGGTCTCGTAAGGGTACTCTTCTCCTCTGACCAGTTGCCTGATGTTACTCACACCAAACTTTTGAAAACAGAATGGGTCATGTGCCACAGTACCATTGAAGGCTTCTGAAAGCACAAGCCCAACGATGACTCTGTTAGGAATTCTGCCTTGAAATAAATTGTTGCACTCGTATCTTTGCTGGTTCCCTTGCATGTTGAAGGTCCTGATTTCACTTCTCACGGTCGGGTAAGCCACTATGGTTCTGTTGACGTTCATTTTCGTCATCAACTCTCGTGTAATCATATCATCATCCCTGATTTAACAGGTTTTTTCTCAGGGGAGGAGATTGTTAATTGATTTGACTACCGGAGGCGCCAAACTGGCGGCCGCGCCCCTTGAACATGAGACAGAGTGAAGCTGTTACAGTCTCCCTATTTTTTCCGCCAGCCGTGCCCTCCACCACCCCTACCCACGGGCATTTTGTACTCTCCCCAGTTTCGCTCGCATCAAGAGACCAAGATGGCGGCCCGTCGAACTCAACGATCGACATCCACGATCTCACGGAAAAATAGGGGACTGTGAACAGTCTAACTTCGGCAGGTTTAAGTTAAGTTCATCGCCGTTCGCAATCAAAATGTCAGGAAACCAGTTACATTAAACGAATTGCTGGTTTTCAGTGTCACGCAATTCAAAATAGATCAAAATAAAAATCAAAACCGGTCAATAGAATAAGTCCAGAATCTGGGAAATGAAAGAAGGTAAATATGCAAAGACTCTCGCCAAAATTCTGGTCACAGCAATTTTTCTTATGCGAGATACGCGGAGAATTTTTTTACCCAAATTTATAGAGATTTGTATGGAGACGCCATGCTGGTGCCCATCCGTATGGGCACCAACATGGCGGCCGGAAATCAACAGAAACATCTGTCACTGAGTTTTGCTGCAAAAGAGTTCAAGGAACCGTCTAAAACTTTAAAATAATACTTTTTCTAAGACATGAACTGTTCAGATAGCCAAGTTCCCCGAAATTAGTCACTTTTTTAAGCATCATGACAGCTCTCTAGGCCGTCATGTAAATGCCGCGTCACGCAAAAGCTTAGAAATTCAAGCGTACTGTATCACAAAACCAAGAACCCATTCGGAGCGATAATTTGTATGAATATTAGTTTTCAGCTGCTCTTATACATCATTAAAGTAAAATCTCAAGAAGATCAATAGTTTTGTAGTTCGAATTTTAGTGACGTCATGTGAAAACCAGCTATTAAAGTCTTTTTCTTTGCCATATAATAAACATCTTATTAACCGAGCTAAGTCGGTCTGTATGGGAGAATCTTGACCTCGGTCTTGTGTACAGACCTCACTGCGTTCGGTCTGTACTCACGACCTCGGTCAAGATTCTCCCATACAGACCTCCAGCTCGGTTAATCATAGCTAAGTAAAATCAAAAGTGAAAGTGCTTCTGAAAGGGAAAACTCACTACCCGCTTAATAAAATAGATAGACAACTTTCCACAGCTTATCTTGTTAAACTAAACTTTTGCTCAGTTCTCGATTACCAACTTTAAGGATTCGAATTTTGCTATCCCTCGAATTCAACACAACTGATGGAAAAACTGGCGAAGTCTCAATGTTGTAATATCAGTCGTGGAAAGCATGCATTCCACCGCGTTTGGCGATTATGAAGTTAACAGTCTTTTGCAAATTAATTGACACTAATCTTGATCAAACTATATGCGATAACTTCAGAGAATTCAATAACATACATTTAAAACAAGATTGACAAAATAACGTCAACATCGACGCAGACTATAAACAGTAAGTGTTGACTAATCAGATGATTAACTCCGCAAACGTGCTATAAACGTAAGGAAACCGGCAAAAAAAATGACAATTTTCCGCTAATTTTTCAAAAACATCAACTGAGCAACAAGCAGTACCTTTATCGGCCTCAGGTGAAAATTGTGCACTCAAGAGACGATAAAACTGAATGCGTTTATGGGAATCAATGCGTCGGAATGCATTTCAAGAAATGTTGAACAAGATTGCTGCATGGAACCCACTGACCCCGCGCAACGCCTTAGAGCAGCCTGCGAAAAACTTGCGTCAACACAGGAAATTATGAACATTTTATCTGATAAATAAATGTATTCACGCAATTGTTTTGAGAGACATAGCCAAAATACAACCCAGAAAAAAGAGATCTTAAAATGAGGCGGAAAAAAGTTACTTTACAATTTTCGATTTTGAAAAAGTGTCCAATATTGATGACGCAAGTAATTCAAGTGCGTGTATACAAATCTGAAAAATAAGGACTGATTTCTTTGAAATTTGATTCTGATATTTCTGGCATAATGAGCAACAGGTAACCAGCATATAAGGGAAGTTTTCGGTTGCTGCCATGGAGGATTTGGGCCTCACAGCCAGTAACAAAGTATTAATATTTCAGTTAAGGAAAGGTATCAAACGCGTGCGTTTCACTCTGGCACCAGCTTAACCTCGCAGAAAGCTAATATCACGAGTTAGCCAAGGATAACAAACCGACCCACAAACCCTGCTTTGAACAACGAAATTTCACCCTAGGTTTGAGATTTCTACAGATTAGCTCTAATCCAAGGTTAATTAAACCCTCTTTTGCACAACCGGACTGTGAAGGTTGTATATAGTCTGAAGAGGGCTATCATTTTCTCGACTCGCAGCCAAAAAATCTAGACACGCAGATTGATCAGAAACCCTGAACAATACTTTAATGGTCCTGTCACTACCAGTGACGGATTTAACATCTTTGCTTGTTTACTGCAAACGTCACCTCAATACTCTTAAAACGAATATAGGTCAAATTAACCTGAATATTCTTTATATTCTCCATAATCTAAACTACTTTCGAAGTGCGCCGCACAAACATGTCTAGATAATTGCAACGGTCTGACACATCAAAACAACTCAGCATTGTTCAAACAAATTTCCGAATACTGCATGTGTTCAGTTGTGCACGTTACTATCGAAAAACTCGAAAAAAAGCTTAGAACTGGATGTTGGTATGTTTCAATTTGCAACGGACGCTCTTCTCAATGCAACTACAGAAAAGAGTCGACCCAATTCAATATGAGAGTCAAAGAAAGTTATCAAATTTTTGTGTAATTTTCTGAATTCTTGTAATTGACGGTCTTCTGCCACTTTCTTGACTTTCCTTAGCTTACTACAAAGTGCATAAGGTCTCTCTTGGAGAATGTGAAAAATCATTACGAGAAATAGATATGACATTCATTACTAAACATGGTTAAATGAGCATGCATTTCTTGGGCATTACAAATTTATACACATTTTCCAACGGGCTATATCAGTGTTACAAAAGTCCGAAATAATAGATCTCTGCTAAAGACTTGCATGTGAGCGTTTTAACCAGCCATGCTCGATACAAGAACACAAGAACACAAGATCCACAGAATGCTTCTTTTAGCAATGTATTATAATTATGAGAAAATCAAAAGTGAAAGTGCTTCGGTTGGCGTTAAACCTTACAACCCATGCTATCCGCCTGATAAAGTAAATTGAGAACCTTCCAAATTTTCCAGTTTTCTAGCTTTGTGAATTCGAATTTTGCTTCTCCTCGAATTCATGACGACTTTTGAACAACTGGCAAAGTCTCTATAATATCAGTAATGGCAATCATTCCACAATAAGTGTTGGTCTATTAATTATGAGAAGTCACAAGTCTTTTTCAAGTTCATTGTCACGGCTCAACTTGATCAAAGTATTAAACTGCATATGATAACCACAGAGAATTCGACAACATACATTCACAGCAAGATGATAAAGAACGCAAGCATTGAAAACAGACCGTAAACATTAGATTGTTCAATGATCAGTTGATTAACTCCTCATCTCTTAAACAAGGTATAAACATAAAGAAACCCTGCAAAAGTACAATTGCCTGTTGATTTATCTCAAAGAGACATCAACTGAGCGACATGCAGTACCTGCCGCTAGATTAATACGATTAAACTGAATGACGCAATGTCGGTGAATTTATGGAAAGCGGAATATGCGTCGGCGTTCATTCTCAGAAACGGTTCACAGGAAATTCGAGAGAATGGAACAAACTGATTACGTAACGCCTTCGGGCATCCTATATAAAACCTAAAACTAAAGTCGCACAAGGACCAAATTGGTCCACAATCATAGTTTCCGTATCATTCATTAACTGGAAGCATTGCTATTCCCACTCGAAGGGATGTTTGGTCACTGCTGGATACCTTACAGCACTTATTATATCCAGTGAAACAATGGGCCTCCCACAAATATGGCTGCATATAATTACAATGGTCCGAACAAGACAATTCAGCATTCTTTAAGTGATCTAGATTCGAAATTGAAATTACCGAATACTGTATTCAATTTCCACACTAATCTCGAAAATAAGCTTAAAACTGCATGTTCGTATATTTCAGTTTGCGACGGCGGTCTGACGCCACTTTCTTGACTTTCGGTAGCTTAATACAAAGTGCGTAAAATATCTCTTGGCGAATGTGAAAAATCATCACTAGAAATAGATGACATTCATTACTAAATATTAAATTTCCTTTCTGTTCATAGTTAAATGAGCTGCATTTCTTGTCCATTTTCACTATTCCTTAATTTTATACACATTTCATTACTGACCATGTCAGCGTTACAAAAGTCCGAAATAATAGGTTTGTGCCCCGACTTATGCGCTTTTTAATAAGCTATTCTCGATTCAAATCTCTGCAACCCACCGGGCTGGCTTTTTGTACATTGTATTATAAGTATGGAAAAGCAAAAGTGAAAGTGCTTCAGTAAGGGAAAACTTACTACCCGCTAAATAAAACAGATAGCTAATTTTCCAAAGCTTACCTTGTTAAACTATACTTTTGATCAGTTCTTGCTTACCAACTTTGTGAATTCGAATTTTGCTCCTCCTCGAACTCGACACAACTGATGGAAAAATAGACGAAGTCTCAATGTTGTAACATCAGCATTGGAAAGCATGCATTCCACAGCGCTTGGTGATTATCAAGTTACCAGTGTTTTTCAAATTAATTGTCACTAATACATACATTGAAACAAGATTGACAAACTACTGATTCTGTAACAACGCCAACATTGAAAGCAGACTATAAACAATAATTATTGTCTTATCAGTTGATTAACTCCGCAAACATGCTACAAACCAAAGGGAACCCTCAAAAATGGACAATTGCTCGCTAATTTTTCAAGAGACATCAAATGAGGAACAAACAGTACCTTTCTGGACTCTAGGTAAAAATTGTGCGCTCAATTGACGATAAAACTAAATTATTTTATGGGAATCTATGTGTCGGAGTGCATTTCAAGAAGCGTTGCACATGAATGGAACCAATCGATTACGCGTAACGCCTTCGGGCAGCCTGCATAAAACTTAGACAGGCTCTCAGTAAGTCGTCGTCTCCAAATTCGTCAACACGGAATATTATAAACATTTTACCCGATGAATAAATGTATGCATGCTATCAATTGTTTTGCGAGATATAACAAACAACTTTCCAGAAAAAGAGATCTTAAAATTAGGCGTGGAGAAAAGGTACTTTACAATTTTCGATTTTGAAATGGCGCCAAATTATGATTGCGCAAGTAATTAAAGTGCGTGTATGGAAATCTGAAAATCGCGAACTAATTTCTCTGAAATTTGATTTCTGACATTTCTCGAGTTAGCCAAGAATAACGAACCAACGCACAAACCCTGCTTTCAACAAGGTTTCACCTTGGTTAGAGAATTCTACTGATTAACTCTAATCCAAGGTTTATTTAACCCTCTTTTGAACAACCGGACTTTGAAGGTTGACTTTAGCTCAGTTTTCGTTTGCCATCTTTATGAATTCGGAATTTCCTTCTCTTCAAGGCACTGCCAAAACTGGAGACGTTTGAATGGAATTCATTGGCCGTGGAAAGCATTCCTAAACCTGCATTACGCAGTATTAGTTGATTATGAAGTTCCATTCTTTTTCATGTTGTCTCTAAATTTGACCAAATTGTTAAACAAGATACGATAACTACAAAGGAGTCAGTACGTGTATCTACGGATTGGAAGAACGCCAACAAGTGTAAAGAGTAGTTGTTTATTGATCACTTGATTAACTCCGAACCTCTTAACCATGGTGTAAATTAACGTCAAGAAAGTCGGGAAAAAGAGCAATTTACCGCTAATTTGTCTTTATGAGACATCAAATGAGAGATATACGGTACTTTAATCCACTCCAGGTCAAACCTGCGCACCCAATTCACGATGAAACTACATGACTTGACGGAATCTATGGAAAGCAGATTGTACGTCGTGCATAACGAATGGAACAAACCCGGGGGGGGGGGCACTGCCATATACGGGCTATATAGGTATGTGCCGCTGTGAAGGGTATGGTTTTCAAGCAGTTTACTCTAGGATAGGGTATATAAATCAGAGCGTTTGGGTCTAGAATAGGGTATCATTTTTCACAAAACTGACTAGTTGGTTGAAGATTTTATCTAGACTAAGGAAACCAGGAATTGCCACTCAAAAATATAAAAAAAATCAAATCAGCAAGTTTATATTAACGCAAATCAGCCTCAACAGTGTCGATAGATGGGGGATTTGGGGAGTTTACTCTAGCATAGCGTAGCAAAATTCAGCTGAACTAGCTCTGGTATAGGCTAAAGGTTCCATGGTCCCAGCGGCACATCCTCACCCAGAAATTCCCAAAGTACCTTCCCCGGGGGAACAAACTGATTACGAGTAACGCCTTCAGGCATCCTGCATAAAACCTAAAACTAAAGTCGCACTCGGACCAGGTTGGTCCACATTGCCAGTACTAATCGCAGTTTCCGTATCATTCAGAGACTGAAAGCATTGCTACTCACTCTCGAAGGGATGTTTGTTCGGCACGACGGGATACCTTGCAACACTTATGTCCATCGAAACAATGCACCTCCATAAGCTACATGTATGGCTAGATAATTACATTGGTCTGTCACCAGACAGCTCATTGTTGCTTAAGTGAAAAGACATCGAAATCGAAATTGTTGAGTCGATTTTCAATCGTGACTATAATTCCAAAAATCTGAACTTGGCGGTCTTCTAAATGTACCCAATGAAAAAAAGTCGATCCAACTCAATATGTGAGTCAGAGAAGTTGTCAAATTCTCGAGTAATTTTCTGATGTCTGGCTGCCTAACGCGTTTTGCATCAGCGAGGCTCGATACAAGAACGCAAGAACACAAGACCCACAGAGCGCTTTTGTTAACAATGTATTATGACTATGTAAGATCAAAAGTGAAAGTGCTTCGGTAGGCGAAACTTACTATCTGCTCGATAAAACTGATAGAACGTGAGACTTTCATATAAATTCATCCTTTTGAACTAAACATTTGCCCAGTTTTCCAATTCTTTTTCGTTTCAGCACAAATGCAAAACTGGCTAAGTCTTCTGTTAGAAGTGGAAAGCATTTTTGAACCCGCGTTTCGCAGCCTTTTTTGATTATGAAGTTACTAGTCTTTTTCAAGTTGCCACTTACCTTGACATAAGAATTGAACTACATACAATAACTTCAGAGAATTCGTAACATACATTGACAATAACGTTGATAAATTATACTGCCTGGCAAGAACGCCAACATCAGAATGTAAGCAGTCACAGTTTAAAATTTATCAGTTGATTAACTCCGAATCTCCGAAACATGCTATGAACGTCAAGAAAGTACAACTGACTGCTAGTTTAGCTTAATGAGACATCAACTGAGAGACACACAGTCCCTTATAATCGGCTCCAGGTGAAATTTGCGCACTCAATGGAGGATAACACTGGATGAATTAACGGGAATCTATGCTTCAGTGTCCGTGTATTCGAAGAAGCGGTACACAAAGAATTAAACTGATCACGCGTAATGCCTTCAGGCATCCTGCGTAAAACTTAGACAGGCTCTTAGTGAGACATCGTCTCCAAATTCGTCAACACGAGAAATTGGGAATATTTTAGCCCAATTACAGGCATGCAAGAGAAGGCACGCAATGTGTGCGAAAGTCAGCGACTTTCCAGACTAAATTTCTCTTTGTAACGCTAGTAAACGCAAGTTAAAAAGAAGCAGAGGGAGTTGCGAATAAATGCTTCCAGCTTTAGTGATGAAGCTTTTAAATGAATTTGCACCAGATTAAAAGTGTAAAAAGTTAACGTTTAAAAACGGCACATCTTAAATATTTAGTAGTACCAAAGTATCATCCTTGTTCTTACGATGTGATCAGTTGTGATGTCATAGCGAAGTTTCGAATGCACGCTGCTAGTCTTCATCAGGCGATTGGGTCATTGGTGACAGCATCGTGAGACAGACGACATTTCATTGTACACTGCAGTATTTGTCACTTTAATTATGATGGTATATTTGTATGTGTGTAGGTTTGGGGGAGGCAAGGAAAAGTGATCTAAAGTCACACTACCATATAGACAAGTATGGATGTTAATCAAAGGTACACGCACAGCAGTTGGTTGAGAATTAAAGGACTGAGTAGCCTACGAAGAGGCTCGGTAAGGACGGAATATCGGATATGTAGACATGATTGATCATCGCAGTTATACACACAATTTAAGCAGTTGTGAAATTAAATAAAGCCTGATGATCAATCGTGTCTTCATAACATTCTCCGCAGTCCAAATATGTGAATTTCATATATTCATTTGTATTCTTCAATATCTACGGGTATATTACAAACTCACAATGTGGCCAGTTCCCAATTGGCTTGATATATAGCTCAGTTGGTAGAGCACTGCACCGATATGGCAGAGGCCATGGATTCAAATCCCGTTCTGGTCTGAATGTTTTTTTCAGGCTTTAATTTCACAACTGCTTAAGTTGTGCGTATAACTGCGATGATCAATCACGTCTTCATACAGACAACACCGTGAAAGCACTTTTAAAAACAATGAACACGCACAATTGGTTTAAAATTGCCCATGATGATTTCTTATTTGCCAGTTGCACTATCTGCCTGGAACCTTAAGCCATGTGTCTTCTTGTAAAATAAAAAAACAAAATTTGCTAATTTTTTCTGGGTCTGCGCAGCATGGCCTCAGTAGTGTGCCATCGATCGATAAACCCCAGCAGTTTTGCAGTGGACTTCCGGTGCATCCAAATTCCTGCAGACGTTTAAGGTTACCGTATACCTTCAGGGGTGTCTCACGTCCAAGCGATGTAGCGCGTTCGGTTTAAGCTGTAGATACCTAAACCCCTATATCAAATTAAAGCTTATAGAGCTGGCTATCAAACCATACCAAAAATTTTGAAATAAAATGAAGTGCCGATTTTTTCACGGCCACTAAATGCGAGCGTCCTAATCACCTTTTGGAAGCTACAAGTCAAAGCGAATTTTGTTTTTCGCCAATTTATTTTTTTCCCCGGTTTCAGGACAAAAAGCGCTAAAAAAAGCGTGTCTGCGTTTTGCCACATTCAATTGCAGTAAAAAGTTACAGAACATTTTCAAAATAGGACTTAAAAAATGTGAAGTGATCGTACAAAAATTGCTCTCGGAGAAAAAATATTTCGAAATAAACAATTCGCAGACACGTTTTTGTTTTTTATATGTTAATCTAGCTACTGTCCAAATTTGAGGGCAATCAAACAAATCCCCTTTGAGTTGTAACTCTTTAAAATATCTGCTTCAAGCGAAAAAATTTATTCGAGAAAACAGCGCTAAGAAAAATCTCTTGCTTCGCAAACAAACTCCGCCCACAAACGCCTTCAACTGGGTTCTCAGATCACTGAGCCAATCAGCGCTTGGAAAATTTACTACCATTAACTCGCGGTGAAATTTACGCGTGAATCTCGAAAAAACCCTTGAGTTTCGCAATGCGCTCAAGGCGGAGAGATAATTTTTCTGTAGCTCGGTTTTTCTTGAAGCTGGTCTGGCAAAATGGGGAAGACGAAAAAGGATACGAACGCTAGAGTGGCTGGGCGACGAGAACAAACTGAACAAAAGAAAGCGCGGCGGAGCAAATGTGCATGGATAATATTCCAATGGATCTCAATGAGTTGGGCGATTCATCGGTATCGGACTCAACAAAAGAGTCAATGTACACGTCGCTGTTATAGCTGTCGAGTTCCCAAACCTTTACAGAATCTTTCTCTACTCTTGACTCGATCTTTTTGCCTGCTTGATACGATAGCTATAGCTTCATCCGCGAGGCCAACTTTCGCTTCTTCACTCATTGATGTGTTTTCATTCGTTCTTCGCTTTTTCGAACTGGTAAACAGAGTTTTCCGTGGTCCATGTTTACTTATAACTTAATAGGATTACATCTAATACGAAAAATGCTTGGATCTGAGTAGCCAGCCAATTCGTGGTATCCATATATTCCCGCGAAAGTAGTCTCGGTTGATTGCGTACACGTTATAGGGCTGTCAATCAAGAGGGAACTTTTACTTCCGGCCGTAACGTAAAACCTCCATTTCTCCTCCAATATTGAGTTTTTTTTCAATTTTGTTTTCAGAAATTAGAGATTACTCTTCGACCATTACTTTGAACCAAAAATCCAAATTTGAAGAAAATTGCCGATCTGAAGGTATACTGTAACCTTAATTTAACGTCAACTGTGGCCTTTCTGGCAAGGAAAACTTTCGTCGCTGGTGACGATTATGAAATCGTCGAAGAAGGTTACAAGACGGGACATGGCCACTATTACATGTACGTATTGAAAATGAAGAAAGTCATCGGAGTCTGTCCGTGGGGTTATCCCACGGACGAGATTTACGTTTATTTCTCATGGAAGGAATCGTACGGCGACAAATTCGGCGTCATTACGGCGTATCCGTTCTCCAGAGCTTATCACGTCTTCTTGAAGCAGAGAAAGCAAGGTATGGCCACCTTTTAAAATCCTACAGACTTTATGTAGGTAAGAACCAAACGGCTCTTTTAGGAGCCACCACATTAATAAAAGTCAATGGTCCAACATGCTTTCCCCAGTTCTTTTAATTTTGTGCTCGAGCACGTGGAGACGCGCACTTATTATTCACAAAATCGATTATCGATTATCAAAACTGCAGCGTCATAAAATTCAGTTTGACAGCGTCCTCAAAATCAACAATGAATTTGATTGATGAACCACTCTTGGCGGCTGTTCGTTCTATTGAGAACGCGGACCAAGACAACGATTCTCAAGAGGTAATAAATATAACTTGAAATTGGAGTACATGTCGGGCGAATACAAATCCGTACCGTTATTTTGAAATGGGTCGTTGAAATTGAATGGAAAAGATAACTTCATACTTTAACTTACATGATTTAATCAGACCTAAAATTTGAAGACGGCTAAGGACTTTGAAAAGAAATTATTTTGATTTTGAATTAGGTCACTGAAATTGAATGGAAAGGATAAGCCTTTGTGCTTTTCAATACCACTACATGTTTTAATCACAACCTGGAATTTCAAGGAGGGTATGAGCATTCAATAGAAGTTCTTTTAATTTTGAATAGTCACTGATAATGAATGGAAACGATAATGAACCTTTGTGTTTTTTATATCAATACGTGATTCAATCAGACCTGGAGGTTGTAGGCGGTTACGGTTTTTGAAAAGAAGTTCTTTTGATTTTGAATAGCTCGCTGTAATCCTTTATATCGGGCCTGGAATTTGAAGGCGGTTACGGTTTTTGAAAAGAAGTTCTTTTGATTTTGAATAGCTCGCTGTAATCCTTTATATCGGGCCTGGAATTTGAAGGCGGTTACGGTTTTTGGAAAGAAGTTCTTTTGATTTTGAATAGCTCGCTGTAATCCTTTATATCGGGCCTGGAATTTGAAGGCGGTTACGGTTTTTGAAAAGATGTTCTTTTGATTTTGAATAGCTCGCTGTAATCCTTTATATCGGGCCTGGAATTTGAAGGCGGTTACGGTTTTTGAAAAGATGTTCTTTTGATTTTGAATAGCTCGCTGTAATCCTTTATATCAGGTCTGGAATTTGAAGGCGGTTACGGTTTTTGAAATGAAGTTCTTTTGATTTTGAATAGCTCGCTGTAATCCTTTATATCAGGTCTGGAATTTGAAGGCGGTTACGGTTTTTGAAATGAAGTTCTTTTGATTTTGAATAGCTCGCTGACGGACTTGGAAACGTTCTACCAGTATAACACAAGTAACACTGGACGGATTTAGGATAAGCAAAGCTATAGCGTTCGTCCGATCGTATTTTATAAACCTTAAAGTTACAATGGAACCGTTACTCCTAAATTTAAGTTTAGCGCGCGATGCAAATAATTTGTCCCATTGGCCGCGAGGATAACGAAATTTGCATACGAGTTGAAAACTTAACGTAAGAATGTGACAATGGACTATTATCTTAAACGTTGAATGATTAGACTCTGTTAGCTTAACTGAATAGGCTATTATCTTTTAAGGCGAATTGAACGGACGCTGAAAGACTAATGAGGGCATTTGTTTTCATGCGAGTTGTGTAATTGTTATTCATTTACTGGAAAATTAAATTAACAAACTAAGTAAACTTTTCGGGTGGTCTGCGTGTGTGAATGTAATTATGATAGATCAATAACGTCATATGTTACTTGATTGGTGGTTGAAAATATGATGTCGTTTTTGTGCAATATGATTGGATGTTGGAAATGTGCTGACATTTCCTGTAATATGATTAGTTAACGACACCAATAAAGTTGGGACTCGCTAGATAGAAATCATTTGCAGATGGTGGACTGTTGACTAAACTTTTGTTTCTCTGGATAAGATTTTCGCCCCATGTCAAGCCACTTTGAGGATATAAGCGATGAAGAATTGTTGGAGGCCATTATTGCTATTGAGAATGGACCAGAAAACAGTTATTTCCAACAGGTAAATTAAATATGTTGTAACAAAAATACATTTCGTGTACTTAATGTGTGATGAACCGGGTTATTTATTTTATCTTATATTTTCTCTTAAATTCTTGACGACTCTATCGATGATACGATTTTGTCAAATGTCGCCGAGGCTACAGAACGTCAACTCACTAATCAAGAACAAATGGGGGGAAGTCTTGCTACCACAGAACCTGGACGCTTCGAATTTGTACTCAACCCGTACGTAGATAGTCACAGCAAAAAAAATGGGCGTTAGAGAGCGTCACTACATCTCCAACATTCGTCAGGTGGGACAATTTATACCTCAACAAAACTTGGCAGCAGCAATTGCTGATGGATTACATAGAACAATCCAAAATTTGATTCTCCGAGACAGGATACCAGCCGCTGATCGTGTCTACTTCAATTTAGCCAGCAATCGCTTAGTCAACAGCTATGCTTATCGAGCGTTACCGGCGGGGGAATGGTTAAATGGTAGCGATCGTGTCGACAGTCTGCTGCAGCAAATGTCACAGGTGTTAAACTCAAACGAGAACTTTGAAATGAATGATTCGTTTCAATTATCTTTTACACACGTTCGTACATCTCCTCGCGGTAGCGGTCAGAAACGAAAATTGAAACCTGGACATTCTAATCCAGAAACTTTCAAACGTTTGAAAGGTTCTGTCATCAGTATCGATAACAAAGATGAACTATGCTGCGCCCGCGCCATTGTGACAGCTAAAGCTAGAGTGGATGATCACCCTAAATGGAACAGCTTCAGAAGAGGTTTCTCTATCCAGAGAGATGAAGCAATCAAGCTGCATATAGAAGCTAATGTAGAAATGGGAAAATGCGGTTACGAGGAACTCACTAGATTTGCATTGACGCCGTCCTTGAACAATTATCAGCTCTTACTTGTGGACGCTACCCGAGGTTATAGCGTGACTTCTTTTGGAAAGCCTCAGGAAAAACAATTGGTACTGTTGTATGATAATGAACACTACAATGTGATCACTACGTTACCTGGGTTCTTTGGTAACAGTTATTTCTGCGCAAGGTGTCTCAAACCCTACAATAACGAAGGTCAACACGCCTGTGAAAACAACCCTGATCATTGTTCTTCCTGCTTACAAACGGGATGTGAGGACTTTACAGAGGCCAGGTGTCGTAATCAACAACCAGCTACACCCTGCGGATCCTGTAAGCGGATGTTTTATGGTGATATTTGTTTTCAAAATCATCTGACGAAATCCTACAAGGGAAAAGCCGCTGACTCTAAAAACATCAGTGTTTGCAGTCAACGCCGCAAATGTCGTAGCTGTAAAAAGTTGTTGGTGGGTCTCAAGAAGCAACAAGAACATGAATGCGGTTACATAGACTGTCCCTCTTGCCACGAGTACATAGAGGCCGCAAGCCACCGATGCTTTATTCAGATACCTAAAACACCGGAAGAGCTAACCGAAGAGAAAAAAGAAAAAAAAGAAGAAGAGAAAGAAAAAGAAAAAACGCAAGCGACTAACCGAAGCCGAAGCAGAGGATAATGGTAATGGTGATGATGATGATGATGATGATGATGAAAAGCCTCCCATTCTCGTTTTCTTCGATATTGAGGCGATGCAAGACACTGGCAAACACATCCCTAATCTTTTAATAGCGGAAACTGAGGATGATAATTGTCCACTCCACTTCAAAGGTGAAGATTGCATTCGCGATTTCCTGGAATGGCTGGATACGTTAACTGAAGAAGACACGCGCAATGTAACTGTTTTGGCCCATAACTTTTCTGGCTACGACTCCTATTTCGTCGTGGAGGAATATCATCGCCAACACAGGGCCCTCAATCAAATCAGAAATGGAGCTAAACTTCTCCAATTAACCTTTGACAATACTAACTTTATTGACTCTGTGTCATTTTTTCAAATGCCGCTTTCTGCATTTCCAAAGACATTCGGATTGACAGAGTTAAAGAAGGGCTATTTTCCTCACCTGTTTAACACGCCTGAAAATCAAGACTACGTGGGACCAATTCCCGAGAAAGAATTTTACATGCCTGAATCAATGTCTGTCAACGGCCGTAAAGACTTCGAGAAATGGCATGATAAAGAAAGAGCTGAGAATGTAGTGTTCGATTTCCAGAAAGAATTGCTGGAATATTGCGAGTCGCACGTGAAATTACTGAAGGAGGGATGCCTTACTTTCAACGGCTTTTTGAAAAAGAGACAAAGTTTGACCCCTTCAGTCATATTACTATAGCTTCGGCATGCAATCGAGACCTGCGACAAAACCGAATGGAAGCCAACACAATTGCTTCCGAGCCTCTCCATGGTTGGCGACTAAAAACAAATCAGTCGAAAGTTGCCATGGAATATCTACTGTGGCAACAAAGTCAGATCAGTGGGAGAATTCAACATGTTGGAAATGATGGGGAATACCATATCCCCAACAGTCGCTACACCGTGGACGGCTACGATGCAACTACGAACACCGTCTACGAATTTCAAGGTTGCTTTTGGCATGGCTGTTGTAAATGCTATCCCAACAGATCCGAAACACACCTTAGATTAGAGCACCGCTGCACTGCCGACGTGTATCTCTGCACCCAGGAAAAACTACAATTCTTGCGAGACAAAGGTTACAACGTCATCGAAATGTGGGAGTGTGATTGGCGGAAAATGAAAGAAGAAAGGCAGGACGTCAGGAACTTTGCAGCCAGCCTCGATTTGGTGGAGCCACTAAATCCCCGTGATGCCTTCTGCAGCGGACGAACAAACGCTGTCAAACTCTATCATCTGGCTGACATCGCCTCAGGAGAGAAGATTCATTACTATGATTTTACATCTCTCTATCCGTTCATTAATAAGAATGCTGAGTATCCTGTCGGCCACCCTGAAATTATATTTCAGCCGGAAGACACAGACATCCAAAATTACTTCGGGATTGCCAAGGTCACAATCTTACCTCCAGAAAAACTGTTTCATCCAGTACTTCCGCTGCATGAAAATGGTAAACTAACATTCCCGCTATGTAGAGCCTGTGTACAAGAAGAGATGGAAAAACCAATGCTACAACGGTCCTGGGTTTGCAGTCACAGCGACAGTGAAAGACAAATTACAGGTACATGGTGTACCCCCGAACTGAACAAAGCCGTTGAGAAGGGCTACAAAATAGCTTACATTCACGAAGTGTGGCATTTTTCTGAAACGAGGAAAGGTCTCTTTAAAGACTATGTGAATACATGGTTAAAGATTAAACAGGAGGCAAGCGGCTGGCCAGCTCATGTAGGCGATGATCCTGTCAAACAGCAAGAACATCTGAGATCCTACAAAGCGAAAGAGGGCATCGAACTCAACCGCAACAACATTGAAAAGAATCCCGGCAAACGTAGCCTTGCAAAAATGATGTTAAATTCCATGTGGGGGAAGTTTGGCCAGCGCACCAACAAAACTCAAATCAAAGAGTTCGGGGATCCTATGAGGTTCAGTGCATTCCATGAAAGTGATGCAAATGACATTTGCTACGTGAGTGTATTGTCTGAAGACATCGTTGAAATTCACTATAAACTGAAATCGAATGACGAACCTGTCTCACCAAACCTCAACATTTTCATCGCTTGTTTCACGACATGTTGGGCTCGACTTCGTTTGTATGCAGCTCTGGACATGCTACAAGAACAAGTACAGTACACAGACAACGACAGCGTTATTTTTTCCAGTTTACCTCATGAAAACAATCCTCCCCTTGACGACTTTCTCGGTGATTTCAAGGACGAGTTGGGAGAAGACGACTTCATCACTGAATTTGCGTCCGCGGGACCGAAAAATTATGGTTACCTCACGAAGAAAGAAAAAGAAGAATGCAAAGTGGGGGGAATCTCTTTAAACAGTGAAGGTAGCAAGCAGTGAAATTATCAAGTGTTGCGGCAAAATGTTTTAGACGAAATTCAACGCCCTCTCGAGAAAACGCGACAAACTGATATTTACAAGCCTTATCACATCGTCCGAAACTCCAAAGAGTACTCACTGACCACAGTCTCTCAGACGAAAAAGTACCAGCTTGTGTACGAAAAACGAGTGATAGATCCCTACACCTTCAAAACATATCGCTATGGCTATGAAAGAATAACAAATGAGGACGTGGACATGATTGAACTGTTGTGCCATTTGTAAACACTTTTGTAAATAGTTTCATTCATAAGTTGAGCGCAATCCACTAGGGAGTTGCACACGGCTCTGTCCTGTAATTTTAGGGGAACATTTGATATTAAAGTTAATGGTTAACTTTAAAATTGCGTGATTACTTTGTTTATCTTAGAAACCAGGCTTTTTACTCGGTCAACACGGAAACGAGATTAATGACGTCAAAGGGGGCGGGGCTTCTGGTTACCATGGATACGTCAAACTCGAGAAAACAATAGAACTCCTTTCCATAACAATACTTTTTCCTTTGCATCACACTACCTGTCAAATTCGTACTGGACTAGCCCATACCACTACTAAGGTGTACTATATTTCGGCTGGCCAAACCAGCCTTCTTCAGGTACAATGGAAGATTTTACATTGGTACGTGTTTTTATGTATATCGGCTACATAAAAACACGTACCAATGTAAAATCTTCCATTGTACCTGAAGAAGGCTGTTTTGGCCAGCCGAAATATAGTACACCGTCAAAAAATCATCCTACGTTGTGTCGGTTTTTGCTTTTGTATTCCTCATTCTTACCAACGATTCTTGCTCCCCGAAAGTAACAATCGCTCGAAAGTGACGACCCCCCCCCCCCCCCAAAAAAGTAACAAGCACCCAAGGCTGCTAATTCCGAAAGTAACGAAAGTCGAATTTTTTTAACATCAAAAAATAGGACCTGGTTATAGTATAAAGCGCTTGCTTGTTTCCTTTTTTTCTCACTCCTCCCCTTGCACTATTTTTTTCAGCGTTTTTTGCTGTACAGGAATTTCTTTTTGGAAATTTCCCAACCCTCCTCCTCCACCTCTACAAATAATGGATGGGCTCCTGACGCGTGATTTCATTGGCTACATTTTCATCAGTTCCAAGCTGGTTTCTTTTTCGTAAATGTCTCGTGTTGATTTCTGAATAAAACTGTTTTATGACAGCCCCCACGGACCTTCAGAAAATTTGAAACTGGCTTACTGAGAGAACTAGAATTTTCCATGAAATCCTTCATAACCAGGAATGGGCTCCTCTCCATAACGAAACACACGAATACTAGGAGAAAGAGAAAACAAACAGCGGTTACAAACATAACAAACAGGTTTCACATGGTAGATTAAACTTGACGTTTCGTATGCTACAACATACACGAATACACGAATACTAGAACTGATTTTATAAGTCTCCCCCAAAGTTCCCATAGCTTAAATTTATTGAGGCCGGTAGGTGATGTAAATGGAACAGTCTTGGTAAAATACCAACAAGTGGATAATTCCGGGGAAACAAACGGTGCTAAGTTAGTGCAAATCTTAGACCAAGAATCTGGCCAATCAAACGATATGTCTTCAGAGCCAGCTTTTCTTCAATTCGAGCTAAGTCTCCGCCGGCTAAGAAGGATAGGTGATCCTGGGGACGAGCATGCTTCGCAACAAACGAAAAGCGAAAAATTAGTAACTGCATCATTTGCAGCCCATATCACGTGCATGATTTTTCAATATCGATTGACAGTTTGGTCGATGCAAAAACTATTAGTCGATCAAATAGATCCAAAAACGACTCAAATTACTTTTAGAAAACGATCTCAACATTTATTCGCTGAAAGGAAGACGAAGTTGCAAGGACTTTAATTTGTCACTGGGAAAAACCCCTTAAGAATGCTGACCCAGTTTTCAATTCATGTATAAAATCTTATCCTTTTATGGATACTGCTCATAAATATCTGCGTATCAGCTCAGATCAGATGCATGACCGACTTACTATTTTTCTCGAATGAGTAAGCGCTTTCAGTTTCCAATCCCGTCACGTCTAGAGCGCTGACGGGAATAAGAAAAGTAAAGTATTTATATATACAGGTGTGTTGGCCAGGTATATGTACAGGCAAGTATACACAGGTTAAATCAATATACATAGAAACGACGGTGGCTCAGGTTCCTTATTCTTATAAACACTAGCTGGTCCGCTGCGTTCATTCGACTGTGACTCCTTACTTTTGCGACAACAAAGACAAAATAATTAAGGAATTCTTTTATTATTCTGATGTATTAAGAACCTGATCATACAATACGCTGTTGAGTGGCAACCTAATGTCATCTGGAGCTGGTCTTGATCTCTCAAGCAATGCTCCTATCAGTCAAATGAATGTAAGACAACTTCAAAGGTGTGTACTAAATAGTTATTTTGCTAATATGTCTAGCTTCAGCAGATTGGTAAATTTCAGTTTGCGCGATAAGTAAGTTCAACGGTTCATTGGTGATTAAATTACCTTGGGATTTGAGTTCTCGCTTATCAATATCACCAGCCGATAAGGACTTCCGTTCTCCACCTCACCTCAGGCTGTGTTTTCCTTCAGCTGTTTTCCTCCCGTGGGTCTCCTAATACGTTAAAATACATATTTGATCTAAGGATGTCATTTCAATTTCTGTTTTATATTTTTCAGCAATTTGCTGTCATAAGGATGGTGATGGGATTCATTTTCGAATTTGTTAAACGCCGCGTCAGCAAAGAGAAAATTCGGTTCACTGAGAACGGATTTGATCTCGATCTTACTTGTATCCTTTCTGGGAAGTTTTAACCATTTTATAAATATCACTCGGTTAGTTGCAGGTTCGGGATTCAATTGTCAAGTTTGCGGGTAGTTTCGAGGGATTACGGGACTCTCCCACCCAGGTTTCCTCCTTTACGACCATATTTGGGCAACAGACCTTCGGCATGTGGCAAAGATGGCGGACTGCTCGTAAAATGTGACTGGGTATTTAGCTTTATTGCTGTAGTGTGCGGGGGCATCTTGCAGTTTCAGACATAAGAATCCGTACAGTAGTTATTGGATTATGAGTCTGTGGAAAAACAGCTACAAGTAAAGAACAGAAGTCAGTTTTTGAAAAGATTTTGTGAGTCGTTCGATTGGAGGCACCCGTGGAGTGTGTTGAAACCTTTCGTACAGGAGATGTCTTATTTTAAAGCTCTTGTCAGCAAGAAGAAACGCCGGTTTCAGGAAGATGGGTTTGATCTAGATTTAACATGTATCCTTGTTCGCATGAGTTATACTTCCTTGACGATGTTATGTACTTAAGTTTTAACAGTCGGGACATAATTGCATAAACAACTGCTTCCATTCGCGCGCTCACTAAACCAAACGATTGAACGATTGGGGAATAAGTAAAAAGTACGTGCTTTGTCAGAAAATTAAACTAAACGTTAAATGACGCAGTTTGAGATATAGGCTGATATCAATGTTACGCCAGTTTATTCACGATCTTTGTTTAAATACAAACTGTCTCCTCATTTTATGCAAGATAATCTCATTTCAGCTCATTTGTGACCAGATTGCATCTCGAGATCTTCCAGGTCACGTTTATATGGCTGGCGTTCTGTCATTCTTTTCAGAAGTTTTGTTTTACGATTTTGCATCGGTGATTCATTATGGCTGTCTCCCTTTTTGGCTCACGGCTTAGAAACAAAGCTGAACAAGTTGTTTTGTTTCCAAGGTTAAGCTTAAAGCTTCCGGTTTCCGTTGCGGAGCTTTTAAGGGTAAAGAACTTTCTAAGTAAAACTCCACTGTGACAACGTAATCAATATTTGCATAACGGTTGTTAATGTTGTGTGAAGACTTGATTAGTTAATCTGGTGTTCCATTATTTTTTCTAATGTTGAACTCTTAAATTTCAATGTGGGAGTGATACACCAGGTTTGAGTGAATATGAAAAATACCTAGGGACAAAATGATTCCAACGCAATTCAGATACGTCCAGAATATAAGTTTATGTGAGAGCTATCTGGCATGTGATTCACTGCAATGTCAGTTTGTGGTTATGAAGGGGAAATCTTATATTAGTCAGGCTTGTTTTTGCCCCTTCAGCACCCTGTTATAAGGAATGCCCATTAACGTTTACTTATTAAGCTTTGCTATGTGTGTCACCTCGAGGATTACATGTAGATGATAAGTTATACTTTCAAGGTTCTCATAAGCAACCACTGTGGGAATTTGAAAAACTGTCAAATCACAGAATATGCCAAAATGTGGTAAGAACATCAGTGATACACTTGGCTATCACCTTGTGTGTCACTTGTTTGTTCATACCACATTTTGATGTCATTTATGATCAGTTACAGAGCAGACACACAGGAACTTGGAATCTATTTGTTAAATTGGGATAGTTAGGGAGTTGTATATTATGTGTAAAGTGTTAACTTATACATGTACTAATCAGAAACATTCTTCGCTAGTCACTCACCAGAGTTGAAAAACAAAGGAAAAGACCAGCTGATATTTACAAAAAGGTGACTGGGGTCATTTATGCCAGCAGTCACTTACAAGAGGTTTTTTGAGTTTTTGTGACTGTCCAAACTGGGCTTCACAGTCAAAGATAAGAGCTGGCCACCCACAAGAATGGTCACAACGAGAGCTTTGATTAAAAATGATAAGCATGGTAGACAACGATGTGAACTGGGCATTTGTTGAAAGAAGCTGCTTGGAAAAATGTTTTTAGAGTTCTTCTGACATGGGTAAACTATATATGACCTTCTGCAACGCAGGCAGGACGCTCTTACTACCACTGAGATACACTGAGGGTTGTGAGAGTGACAGTCATATAACTAATATAATCTAATGTAACAAACTTCCTGAACCTGCTATGATTAGCTCTGTTGATGTGTTAGGTTTTGTTGGTAGAAATTTATGTATTTCCTTTGCAGTTATCTTATCATTTACAGACCACTATAAGTTGGTGGACTGATTTATTTAGAAAAAATACACAATGTTTGTGGTGTGCTTTCCTTGTAACTCTGGGTTACTGTAAAAGGATATTTTCCATGCCAGTTGAACATAAGTTACGTAATCTTTTCTTTAACTTGCACTTTTCAAAGATATTAAACCCAACATAGTGGCAATGGGCTTCCCTTCAGACAATCTTGAAGGCGTGTACAGAAACCACATAGAAGAAGTTCTAAGGTAATGTATAGAGTAGAACCCAGGGACGGATTTAGGGTGGGTGGATTGAGTGGCTAGCCACCCCCCTTTTGGAGAAAAAAAATGAAAAAGATTGTGAATATTATGGTAGAAATATAGGCAAATACTCTGGACTGGTACCTTATTGTAATTTCTATTTTGTGGCTTTGGTAAGTTATTTCCGGTATAACAGTTTTCAAATAGGTCTCAATTCTCAAATTGCAACATTTGGGAGAGATGCCCAATTGATTCTACAATCCCAAGGTACCAGCCACCTCCCTTGAGAAATCCTAGATCTGTCCCTGGGTACCATTTGACCATTCACTCTCTGAACATTTCTCTCAGAACACTTTTTTTCTGAATGCCATTCTATAGTGGATGTTAACACAAGTGAGCAATAAATCTGACGTATTGACCAGGTGTGAGGTCAAGATACAATGTGGATATGGAAAATATGTCACTCAGGGCCCCAGATGTACTGTAGTTTCATATGAATTTTATGAGTGACATATTTTGCAGTAAAACACTTGTGTCGTATTACAGTCGTGTAACAAATGGATTTCTTTGTTTGCAGGTTTTTAGAGACAAGACATAAAGACCACTACAAAATATACAACTTGTAAGTAACCACAATGTAATTTGAGCAAGTTGAATTCTTGGTTTAAACATTTAGCCACATTTCAAGTTCTGTTCATATAACAGTCCAAAAAAGAGCACTTAAAATAATTTTCCCAGCGGCTGAGACTTACTCAGAGACCCTCCAGCTGGCTAAATTAACAATACTGGTTGATAGGAGAAAGAGCATCTGTTTTAAGTATATGAGTAACATGAAGCAGAGTGATCCTCCTCTGTTTCACTTACTACATGTACCAAAACCCATTGTTGGTAGTTGTCATTACAATTTACATGTACAATTATACTTGTTTAAAAACTTACCATTTTTGTAGAACGAGGAGAGCTGACTCTGCTGAGGAATTTTTACATACAAATGTCTCAATTAGTTAATCGTTTGTATAATTAGATTAGTTAGATTTATTTAATATTATTTCTTATAAACCTAGCTCATTAATTTAGTCTAAGACTGCCAGAGAGTTGAATAAACTACTTCTACTACATATATAATTTAATGATTTTCTTTTGTTTGGTTTGCATACACATGTATCTCAATTTCTGAAACCGTGACATGATTCAAATAATTATTTGAAATTAACCCAGATGGCATGCATAACCCTGCTAACAGGGCACCATGCAAGGAGTTATGAAGTTAGTTTAGTATTGAAAAAAATACATGAATTCATAGCATACATGGGTGCAGTAGAGATGTTTTTGCACCAAGTGGCCTGTTTGAATCAATGACTTGAGAGCAGATGAGGTTCCTGCGTGGTGTAAGCAGTGCATATTGACACCTTAGTCTCATCTTTTTGTTTTGTGTATGTTCAGGTGTTCAGAAAGACATTATGATCCTGCCAAGTTTAACAACAGAGGTGAGGCTGTTATTGTCAATGCTGTTGTCATCAAAATGGAGTATATAGCTGTATTTTAAATGATCATTTCAACTTGAAATTTTTCTTTGAAGCAAAGTGTGATTGGAAAATTGACATTTTGTAGAAAAGTCGGGGAAATTGAAATTATACACCACCACTGTTTTGATACCATTGAAAGCTGGAAAGAACTTTTCAGGTGGCTGGTATCTCAACATTGCCTTTTTCCTCAGTGATGAAGGCAATTTTTTTAAAAATAGTATCAGTGTTAGATCAGTGGGTAGAAAAGACATCTGTAAGGGGGAGAGTGTATCTGGCATTTTGTGTTTCATTTTGGTATGGTAAAATTCAGGGAATTTTAAAATCTAATGTCTGGTAACCATGTTTGATTTTGAGGCATATCACTAGCTTAGAATTTCAAGGCTTGAAAATAGTGCCGTCCAGTCATGTAGGACAAGTAGATTCTCCTTCTGGGCAAGTCCCTTTTCTAACTTGCCCGATTGTCAAGGGATCAGGCAAGTTGTCTGCCAACTTAATCATTGAAAGAGCAAACTTAGACTGGCCCAGGGCAAACAATGTTTGAGAGATACACTGTACTTGTCCTAAGGGCAAGCTGAAATTCAAGTTTTTCTTTTGGAGCCCTATATTTACTGGTACTTTTGTCCATTTTGCTCAGTTGCTACATATCCTTTTGATGACCACAATGCACCTCCATTTGAGCTGATTGAGCCCTTCTGTGATGATGTGGATAAATTTCTGAGTGAAGATGAGAAGAATGTAGCTTTTATCCACTGTAAAGCTGGCAAGGTAAAAATACCGTACATGCACAACTAATCTATCATTGCACAGGTTATATTGATTCAGGTCTCCTTTTACCCTAAGTAAACAGATATTCAGCTGTGAAGAGGTATCTCAGGGTCTCAAAAGACCAGGCTATTTTCTTGCCAGTAGTTTTCTTGAAATACACTCTGTAGTATCCCAAATATATCCAGTGTTCGCACTAAGTTTTTGAAAACAAGCATCCTGGGCCCCGTGGCTTCAAAATTTTAGGGGTCCTGTACAATTTTCAAGCATCCTCATAAATTAACTGTCTGACAAAATAAGTCCTTTTTGGTGCCATTTTTTATCTGAAGGCTTAGAACTACATTGTAAAATTCTCACATGATAGAGAGAGGAAGTCTGGTACTGATCTAATTTGTCTACCATGTTGAATCCATCATGTGCTTAGTGAAGCTTATTAACAAGCTTCTCTAATCAATCTTTCCTTTTCTTGGATTAAAGTTAAGGCCTCTGGAGTAAGATTGTTTTTGCATATATATGTATGATTTGTGTGTTATACAAACTCTGCATAGATATCACAAAATACCATTTATTGTTTTTATTTAACTTCCATAGGGAAGAACAGGAGTAATGATTTGCGCCTATCTACTTCATAATCATCACTTTAAGGAGAGTAAGGATGCATTGAAGTATTACGGAGATGCAAGAACGAGAAATGCTAAAGGTGTTACAATTCCCAGTCAGCGGAGATATGTTCTGTACTACAATCACGTGCTAAGACATGAGTTATATTACACTCGTACCATGGTACTACTCAAGCGCTTTGAGATGCTCTCCGAGTCCATGTTCCAAAACTCCACTCTCAGTAAGTACTTTGTAGTTCTGGTTATAATTCAGAGGCACAATCAGCTTTTTATTAATGGTATGTACATTGTATGGTGCAGTGGCCTCATGGTTTGTGTGCTCACCTCTGGATTGAGTAGTCCAGGTTTGAGTCCTGGCTGGGGACATTGTGTTGTGTTCTTCAACTTGGGCAAGACACTTTACTTTCACAGTGTCTCTTTCTACCCAGACGTATAAATGGTTACCGGCAAATTTAATGCTGGGGGTAACCCTGTAATGGACTAGCATCCCATCCAGGGGGAATTAGAAATTCTCCTAATCGCTTCATGCTATTGAAACTGGAGATAAGTGCCTTCCTGATGGGCTGCTTGGCTCATATACAGATTTAATCTTTTCCATTGTTTATTCACTGGTAACGCACTGTTTTGCTTTCAGATCCATATTACATTATTTGGCAGCAGAAAGTTAAGTTGTACCAATCCAAAGTTGATGAGGTAGGGCCCACAAATTGATAAGCCTCTAGTTTCTCCTGATAAGTTATGTACCAATTCACTGTGCACTTTAAAGAATACAAGTAATGGGAATGAAGAAAGTCACCATGAATGTTGCTACATGTAATCTAGTATGTAAAATGTGTGGTTCCAGAAAATACAGTATCCATACCCCGAAAGGGAGGGGGGCTACTCCAGGAGTTTTCTTTCCAGTGGGTCTGAAATGCGATTGAATGAACACTACCGTACTTTCCCAATTGATTCAGGTAACCAAACCAACAGAAATATTCCGTCTGTTGAGAAATAAAATGTTAGATTCTTTGTCATATATTTTCCATTTTTCTTCCGAAGTTGTACGACAGACAGCAATCCTGAGTATCGCGTTTGTTGGACGTCAAGTTCAACAAAATGCCGACGAGGAGATGCAGCGATACATGAACAATGAAGTTGATGATATTTTATACTTTGAAGATCGTGCTGTATTTAGCTTAAATGCATTTCAGATGCTTTTTCCAGCATTAATCATGCCGTCAATTAAATGCGATTCGTACTTTGTTTATTTTGTGTGATGCTCGTACAAAATTATTCCCTGTTTTGTACTTGCCATAACTAGGTTATCACATATTTTCATCGTTATTTGTGTAGTTAATAGTTTGCTTTAAGTGAGCAAAGTCGATTCAAAGCCATTTGTCTTGAACTATATGTAAGCGTGGACAGCGAGGAGCATTGTAATTGGAGCGGTAGCTGAGATTTCATTCGGTCATTTATAGACCGACTGAACAATGAGTGTTTCACGTATGAAATGTTTGACAATTCAAAAAACTAATGCATAAAATGAATTTGCGATCATTTGCAAACTACAGAGACAAAGTGTATGACTTAATTGATGTATTCCTTTGGTGAAAGAAAAAATAAAGCGACATTTGGGAAACAGCTCTTTTGAAAAAATGTTGCGTGATGACTTTATTGCATGTGTAAAGTAATTCGATATGTTTTTTTGACCATATAAATTAAAACTTTGACTCGGTTATTTGAAAGAGCTTTATGTACGTTCTGAGATTTTTATATGAAAACTTCCTTTAATGAAGAAAAAGTCAGCTGCTATGCCATTTGGGAGTGAAGCGCTTCTAAGTCAATTGTTTATTAGTTTAAACACCGGTTCAAACATTTTGACATGACATGAAGGAACGCACCACGTCTGCAGTCTACCGTGAAAAAGTACATCTTTGTCTACAATGTAACTATAAACAGCTGCGGCCAAATTTTGTTACAATTAATGAGTTAAGTCTTGTTTTTTTTATAGATACAGAATTTCTGCAGGGTAGGGGGGGCCCAAGTAGAAAAGTTATGGCAGTTCCAGGGGGTAGGGGGAGTACTGTGAAGCCCCCTGGAATGGAAAATCCTGGGGGGTGGGGGGTCAAATTGGAAAAAACCCTTTGTGGGGGGGGGGGGGGCATGGATATTTTCTGGAACCACACAATGTGTATATTGTGATAGAGTGTCTTGATAAACCTTTCTTGACTAATTACTTCTTTGCCTGTTATTTAACATTCATGTAGAAGTGTAAGGTTTTCTTTCTTTTATTTTCAGGGAAAGAAATCTAATAAAGGGTTAGCATTTGAGCCAAGCCAACCAATTCCAATTTGTGGTGATATCAGGGTAGAATTTTTCAACAAGGACATGTTCAAAAAGGTAACCCTCTCACTCCCGACAGTGCCATGTGCCACAAAATGCCATTACATCCTCAGATATTGGCAATTTTGTATCTGTCTATTGTTAGTGTGAATTATACATACATGTACCTCCATCTTATACAAGACATACTTAACCACTCCTAGAAGTTTTGCAACTTTTTCCTCTTGCAATTTAGAGGTCAAATAATATATGACAATAACTTGTACACAATGATGTATGGTACTTAAATCAAACAGTTAAAAAAGACAAAGAAAATAGTGTGATTTTGGCTAACCATTACATTTAGGAAGAAAAAGAACCTATTATCATGATACTGTATGTGTGTTATGAAAAATTGTCTAAGTCTAGTTCTAGAACAATCTAGATCCGGAAGTCATTCAGCTGTGACTAATTTGTATAAGAACATTCCAGAACATTCTAATCCTTATGTCATTACTCAGATTAGAAACTGTGTCAAACTACTTAATTTAGTTCCAAATAGAAGTCTCTAGAACTTTAAGCCTCATGTATATTAGAGCGAGAGGTTCTTTTGTATGAGAGATTGATTCAATATTTGAAGAAGCTTACTGCTGTAAATTTGTGAAGTTACCTTACGGAAATAAATTAGTTTGTTGCTGTTACCAGCGATCCTGAGTTTTGTCTGGAAACAACCCTGCTCTACAATGATACTTGTAACAATGTGTATAAATAATAATAATAATAATAATAATAATAATAATAATAATAATAATAATAATCATGATAATAATAATAAAAAAAAAGTAGTAGTAGTAGTAGTAGTAGTATTAGCACTAGTTGTAGTAACCATGATATCATGACATATATGATATGACGATGATGATAATAAATCATTATTATTATTATTATTATTTTGATATTATTATTACTATTATAATTACCGAAAACTTAAGGAACAACAGAATTTCTGAATTTTTTACCAGATACATGTAAGATTCAAGTTTGTATGAAAAGTGCTCAATAAAGTTTGCTATTATTTTTTTGATAAAAACTTTATTCATTTAAAAGTGTTGATTAAATACTAGTGGCTGCTCACCACTATTATTGAGGAGACTATCTACAAGTAAAACTGTGATAAAAAGCAAATCTATAATAGTTATATGTAAGGACATTGATAATTTAACCTCACTGCTTGCTATGTAGTGTACTGCCCTTTATTTATTATAACAGTTAACCACATGTTATTGGCTGCTTTTATCGTTGTCCTAGTTACATTATGTCACTAAATGACTTGTGATATATTCTTCATTCACTGTTCTCTTTCTTATGTTACTTTTTTTCTTTTGAACAGGAGAGAATGTTCCAGTTTTGGTTTAACACATTCTTTATAAGTCAACAAGCTACCGTAGTGCAACTCTTTGAGGATGAGCCAACCCTTAAAGTTGTAAAGCTTGATTCTGATTTATACTTTTTTGATATTGGCAAGGATGATCTTGACAAGGCACACAAGGATGCCAAGGAAAAGATTTACAACAGAGATTTTAAGGTAAGATTCCAAGGAGCTTCCATGTGTTTATTATGCCTCCCATAGGTATGTGAACAAAACCTTGCTATGTGTACTGTAGATGCATTGAGGCCATCAAAAACCTAGAACCAAAGAACTGTCTTTGTCTTCTTTGGTTGAACCCTTTACTCCCTAAGAGTGCCATTTGGCACACAACATCATTAAACTTTGTGAATATTCGAGAGATTTCTATGAATTTTTACCACGAAAATTGCCTTGTAAAGATCTGCTCATTGAAGGCATAAAATTGTGACCCCCTCCTACCTAAGGCATGGTTGACCACCCCCATTGTTTTCCAATTTCTTTTTTGAGATGCACATGGAATGCAAGACTTGTTTCACATCAAGACCTGCTAAACAAGTTATAGTTCAGGGGCATACCTACATGTATGATATTTGAGAATTGATACGTGTTGGAAGCTTTTCAGTTTCACGTTTTAAAACATTTTCTCTGAAAATGACTACCTCTTTCATAACTGCGGATGTCAGTTCCTAAATAAGCTGATCAGCGGCTTTCAAATAGTATATTGTACACAGGCAAAGAGCCTTTATTTGCTGATTTAGGAAAAACTGCCATTCGCCTTAAGGGGTGAAGGGTCAAAAGAAATTGTGCTAGAGAGGTGTTTATGGGCAGACTTTACTAATTAGTGATCAATGACATCATTCATTGAGTAATAAACTGAGTGGTCTTTGATAATTGCTAATGATCAGCGAGTAATCATTGACCGATTGATGACCAAAACTTTTTTGGCCTATTCGATGTCATCGATGTTATTGATCATTTGTTGGCAGATACTATGATTGCTCATCAATTACCTATTGATTACCCATTAATTACATATTGATTACACATAAATAATATTATGTTACGATTATCCAGCATTTTTCGTCACTATATCTGACTTTAGTTAGTTTCCTGTCATAGCCAGATCTGTGGTACATGTAACTATGTGAATGGCTGGTGACAATAATAATGGGTCAAGAGGAATATTTTGCACTTGCAGGGTTAAACAGGGAAAGTACAGTAAAAACCTGCATGTAAGAACTTAGTGGTTTAAGAGTCTGCTGGCAGAAATTTGCAGTTTTAATACCCAGAAATATAAGAACCTGTTTAGCCACGCAAGATTAAACAGGTTCTTATACATGGGCTACAGTTAAATAAGGATAAACATTTTACAACTCTTGTTACAGAAACAACACTGTATTGTTAATAAATGAAGGTTCTTACACATGGGGTATTACTGTACCTGCATTTATAGGAATCCAAGACCCATATCCTGTCTGTTGTAACAATGTATAGGCCATCAACATGAAACACGAAATGCGCCACACCATGGGGATTATATGGCCAATGTCGTCAATGACTGATCAGTGCAATCAATGACTGCTTGATGACTGAAAATTCTGTGGCCCATTGATTCTTCGTTGATTACTCATTGATCAGCAGCAATGATCAATGACTAATCAGACAACTGATTACCCATCGATTACCTATGTGTTACTCATTGCTTTCATTCATGTGATTGATGTCGTTGATAGCTAGGTCTGGTTATGGTGAGAACTGAATGGTACTTGTAATGATAGTATTAGAGTCATTCATTGGTTATTAAACACTTCATGCCAATCACTCATTTTGAAGACATGATTGATCATCACAGCTTTACACACGACTTAAGCAGTTGTGAAATTAAAGCCTGGGAAAAAAAAAAAAAAAATCCGAAACATTTTTTTCTTAACCCTAAAAATTAACCCTTGATAGATTAGGGTTACTTTTTTCAGGCTTTAATTTCACAACTGCTTAGGTTGTGTGTATAACTGCGATGATCAATCATGTCTTCATATCTTTCCCCGCAGTTCAAATATATGGTATTTCATATATTCACTTGTAATCACTCATTTTGTTGTTTATGGATGGTTGTAGGTTCGTGTCACATTTTCAGAGGTTGATTCTATCGCTCCATCATCAAGTGCATCACTTCCAAGGAGACCTGGAGCAGTCAAATCACTGCATAAAAAGAGTCGCTCCATGGATTCATTTGACCGAGAGGAAATAGGCAGCATTAACCATGAAGAAGATAACTTTTCCGATACTGATAACGAGGAGCAGTGGCAAGAGGAATCAATGTTGCCAGCAACACAAACGACATATGTTTGAGAAAGAAACAATAGAATGGAAATTGCCAGTGTTGGGAATAGTGTCCTTTTGCCTGGTAATTAGACACGTGCATCTCCTTTTCGCAGCAGAGTACAAATCATGTGGATTCACATACAGTGTTAGAACAATATTATATTAAATAGTTATTCATCTAGATAGATTAGGGATAAAAAAATGTTTGTTTTGTGCCAAAACTTTCCTTCCTTTGCACGAAGAAAAAACTCTTAGACACATCTTTTTAATAGTGGAATTCCAGTATGTCAATTAAAACTTTCTTTAATTAGTAGCCCCTCAGTCATGTTCGATTGGAAATCTTCAAATCTGGCTAGTTCTGTCTTCGTTTTCTATTCACTGATAGATAACATGCACTCATGCTCTTGAAACTGAAAATTATTCTTAATTTTAGGTGTCTAATGGGACAATAAGACTACTATTTGCTTATGGTAAACTTGGGCTTGTAGTTTAATTGAAGGGGTGCATGGAAAGAAGCCCTAAATGACTCTTGATCTCATGTCAAATTCTCCTTTTCTATACGAGGAAGTGAAAAGCAATTTGCTAGGAGAATCTTGCAGTCTATCAGATGTCACTTAGGGTCATTTTCCATGCACCCCTTCAATTGTTAATCAGACAACAACAACAACAATATTTTATTGTGCTAATGAATCAGAAATGTTTTAAGATACATGTAAGTGTGGAAGTGTCATAACAGCTCGATACAGTACATGTATCTATATGTCATTTTATTATAATTCCTCGCTCCATGAGAGGGCAAGATGAACTAAATCCTGCATTGTGATTGGCTAAGATAGTGCCATCTTGCCTGCTCAGGATTACCCGACAAGTAGACAAGTGTTCTTTTTCCATATGGTAAATCCTTTATTGACCAAGCTTGTTCGGTTAAGATGGCTGGATATTGGCCTCATTCTTTTTTGGGGGGTGTTTATGAACTTTGACACCGTCTAGGTCCATTAACACGCAGAAAAAGGAACTTGGCCAATATCCAGTTATCTTGACCTCATGCTTGGTCTGCTCATTAAGCTATATATAATTGTCACCATCATTGTCATTATCATTGTCACTGTCATGGTGATCATCATCAGTTCTCTTCATGCCAGTAGGCACACCAGGCCACATATCTTGTACATGTACGTGAATATAAAAGTAGACCTCAGTAACAAGGCGTTTTTTGATCAGTTTTTCGCTGGGATCTGTTATAAGAAATTTAAGGGGTAGGAACAAGAGTTTGTTACCAATTAGATTAAAATACTTTTCTAGCTATGTTAGATCCATTAAATAGCAGACAAGATATTGAGGAGGGGAAGGAGAGACAATTGTACCGGTAAGAGTAGTTTTGCTTAAAATTTCGTTGCTGTATTGCATTAAATTTTAAAACTCATCATCAGGGCACAAAAAAGTGCTGTCGAGTCATCTGGAGCAAGTAGATTTTCCTGCCGGGCAAGTATCTTTTCATTCTCACTTGCCCAAAAGGGAAGGGCCCAGGCAAGTCATCTGCAAACTAAATAATGAAAAAAGTAAATTAAGTCTTGCCCTGGGAAAACAAAATTTGAGGGGGGGGGGGGGGGAGGGGGGCTTTTTCTGAAGGGCGAGCATAATTTGAGGTCAGCTTGTCCAAAGGGCAAGCTAGAAATCAAGTCAGTTTAAAGCCCTGATGTTTATTAGAGTAGTTGGAAAAATAATTATACAGAATGATGTAATACATGTACTAAGCAGGTGCATGAAAGAATGTTGTGGATAAATTCTTGTATCTCTTATTCAAAAAGTGTTTAGATGGTGTGCTTATCCAGCATTCATGCTTTAGTGGTCAATGACATCTTAATATTAAGGCTCATATGAGAGAACTGACCTGAAATTTGCCAAATTTATACTAGGGACGAATGATAACTCATCTAGATATAAATTCCATGTTTAGATGAATAGCATTATGGGGCAAAATTGGTCTTGAAACACATCTTAAGGACAAAATTAATAGGCCACTTCCAAATTACCTTATTTGTAAGCCTTTTTCTCAAAGCGAGTCCTGGTGCCCATTCTTTCATAAATATGAAAAAGAGATTTCATTCACATGCAAATTAAACTGATTTTCATATGAATGGTTGTGCACTAGGCCTCACTTTGATAGAGAGGCTCAGGTCAACTCGGAAATGGGCTGTTAGTGAAAGACAAACTTGGCATTTGGATCTACAGTCTCCTAGCTATAAACTTGGCATCAGATAATAGATTGGGCCTTTGTTTTACTTAGAACAATTTATTATTTTTGTCATCTATTTTTGTATGTCAGAAGTGTATTTATGATAATATTGTCAGAGAAATAATCTGTTTTGCTTCAACGTTAGAACTTTCGTTAATTTTATACTTGGTACATGAATGTACTTGCATTATCCTAATTTTTCTTCCAAGGATGCAAAATCTTAACAACTATAGTCTTCATTTTATAGACTGAGGTATGTTACACAGTTTATAACAAATGTTGGATGAAGTAAAGTTTTTGTAATGATGATCAACGCATCCGTGTTGTAAGATGGAGAATTAGATTTACAGCCTATACAATTTTGTTGTTTCACCATGGGAAAAATATCGTTGATTTAGCAGAATAAGATTAAGGTAATTATATTTAAGCATAACTATTCAGAGTAGAGAGTTCCAACCCTAAACTTGTAAACCTGATTCACTGTGAGAAAAAGAATACTAGGTTAAATGCATTTATGGTCTACTGAGTCCATAATATTAGTCATAACCCATCAAATATTTTCGCTTGCACACGTTTGGTCTAAACGCATCATGTGACTAAATACTGCCCCAATTTTCTAAAATGCGAAAATAATATATATATATTTGAAAGATGAACACAGTAGCCTCATTTGGCTTACAAATATGCTTGGATATTTGCCCTTAGACATCATCTGTTCTGAGAGGCGAACAGTTTTCCAAGGGCATAGCTCAAGGAAAACTTTGCTTAGAACTTTGAGCTTTGGGGAACAGAGACTGAGAATGTCCACAGGCAAATATCTGTGCATATTTCCACGCCAAATGGAGGTATTGTATCATGGGATTAAGTATCTACACTGCACTCTGTATTGGTTTAGAATAATGTTAATAAACCAAGCTCCCTTGTTTCTATGCAAAAACAACAACCAGTATTCAGTCTCGGTAATGCACTCACACAGAGCTAAAAAGGTGTATGCATTTCGTTGAAGATAAACAGCTTTTGGTTTTCGTTTTATGGAGTTATTTTACTAGACACTGCATTCAGGTTACTGGGTTTTACTAGACACTGAATTTAGGTTACTAACCCTTTCAACAGCAAGTTCAAAGTTAAATGATTGCTTTATGAAAGCCATACATTTCTTTTGATGTTAGCTTAAGAATTTGGCAGTATGTCAAAGCAATGCCCTCTTGCTGATGAACTTTCATTTCACATCACCTGTCGGCATGTATACAAAAAAATTGTCTTGAAAGAGAATTTTTTTTAACTCAAAATCAAATCCTTGAAGACTTGAGCCAGCTTAGTGTATTTACACTTTTTGCTAGTCTGATGAAAAGAAATGATTGTATCGAAACAGTAATACATTATATATTAAAAATTTATAAAAAACATTCACTGGCTATATAAAGTTAAAACTTTCAGAGCTTTCGGCTGTCAGACTACAGCCTTCGATGGATAAAAAATGGAAAAGATAACTACAAATATATACAAAACTAGGCGGGACTATAAAAAGAATGTATTAAAATGGAAAAATATAAGTGTTAATAAACTAATTGTTCTTTTTTAAAAGAATGGGGTATTGATTGGGGAGCGGCCTTGAATTGTTATCTGCATGATCTATTCTTTTAAAAAAGAACAATTAGTTTATTCTCTGTGGGAGGCGTGGTGGCCTCATGGTTAGTGTGCTCGTCTCTGGATCGAGCGGTTCGGGTTCGAGCCCTGGCCGGGGACATTGAGTTGTGTTCTTGGGCAAGACACTTTACTCTCACCCAGGTGTATAAATGGGTACCGGCGAACTTAATGCTGGGGGTAACCCTGCGATGGACTAGCATCCTATCCAGGGAGGAGTAGAAATACTCCTAGTCGCTTCATGCTACAGAAACCGAGATAAGCTCCGGCCTGATGGGCCACTTGGCTCGCCTGCAGACTTTACCTTACCTTACCTACCATGAAAAGTCCTTATTAATAAATTACTAAGCCCTTGAGAAAGAAAGGTCTAACATCTGTACATGTGTGAACAATGGTCTGTTTGGTTTGTTTGCCTTCACATCAACAAGATCTGAATTGCCCTTGATGTATCCTCTGACACCTCACACTCACAGTGTCTCTGTGTGCCCCAGTACATTGGTGAAGAGTCATTCCCAGTCTTCACGTGTAATTCATGTTTTAAACATTAAGACAACTGGCTGTTTACTGGGATTTTAGAGCAGATGATAGTCGGGTGTGATATATTTATTAGAATGGAGCAACCAAGACCTCCCATTTAGCCATTGCAGACCAACCAAATACCCAGTAGGTGAGAAATCAGAACTGGTAGAGAGTAAGCCTGAAATAAATGACACAAGCATGTAGGATAAGTTAGGGGAGTTCCATAGTCCAGTTCTGGCCCCCTCTCTGTTGTGCAGTCTCTCTCTCTCTTACACAGCATTGCTCCTTGAGATGATTGCTCGTGGCTTGCACACATTACCAAAACAAGTCTGTACAGTTTGACTGCAGGAATTTCAAGATAAATACCGCAAGAAGTCACATGGGCTTCACAACTGAACAAGGAAACCTTTAAATTCGATAAGACAAACCCATGACAATAGTCGACTATTGAATTTGTTTAATAACATTAAATTTCATTAAACTTGTTTGTATTTACATCTCTGTTAATAGGTTATAGCATACCTGTAGGTTTAATTACGTTTTTTTACAGTATCGTGCGTTTAACATTGCTTTCATTGACAACAGTATCTTAAATAACCAAGTTTTAATATGATCCTTGACTGGCAAGTTGTTTGTAAATTTCCAATTTTTTTCTTTTCTTTTCTTTTTTTTTTTTTGCAACGAATTGATCGAAAGTTCTAAATTGTTCGTTACACTGATTAGTCTCCCATTCCGTCGATGCACTTAATTTTTTTGTAATAAACTTAATACTATTGATTTTCCTTTGTCACAATAATTTCGTCTTCAGTTCTATGTGGACTAACTTTTCCTGAAATGAAATGAAGTGTCTCTTCAAATTTTGTAGATACACTTAAAGCTTCAGGAATCCCCGTCGTGTCAGTGACAGCGGTGGTCGTATTGACCTTATCATGATCCTCGCTTCCATCAGTTATCTTTCCTTCCACCACTTGATCATAAATTTTGTTTATTCCTCCATCATCCTCACATTCACCATTTTTAGTTTGTTGTCTTTCTTCAGATTGAAAGTTGCTCGCGTTTTCCCCAGTGACACTATCTTCGACCACAAGATTCCTTTCAAACTGGTTGCCCTCCACAACCCCTCCCTCCAAAGACAACCGGACATTCTCAGCGAAAACTCCCAAATCTGTATCAAATTCGGGATCGAACCAGGGACTCAGAGGGTCCTCTAGATTTGGATTGTACAACAGGAACAACAGTCCCTGGATACAGTCTTCTAGAGTGTTCGTTTCAGCCCACTCGCTGAACAAATTCAAGCAAATTTCACCGTTTTCGTCGATGTTGGGATGGTATATCTGCGTGCTACATGTGACAGTCGGGGCTTTCAGCGGATAGTCTTGGACTCTTATTTCGAATTCGAACTTTCCCCCGCAGTAAAGGCCGTCATTCGGAGTGATTTCCACCTTGAATTCATCCAAATGTTCTTCGTACTGGGCAACGTTTGCTTGATTGTTCGAAAAACTAGCGATGTTTTTCATAAGTTTGTGGAAATCTTTAGCCAACATCCCACACATTTTGCTCGCGAAGGTGGGTTAAAAACACAGAAATAAGCTTGAATTCAAACTGAATCGACCGTTTGTTCACGGAATTTTCCTTGTCTTCATCTGTAGTTTGTAGCATGTAGAAATGCTCGCTTAACGTCAAACTGCCTCTTTTGTACCGGCACAATTTCACCAGCTCCGCAAATTTTAACTTTGATGGTGCAACTTCGTGCCACCTTCGTGCACAACAATCTCACAACAATAGTTTCTCTTAGGAGAACCAATCAGAACGCGACAAGCTCGATTGCATCATCTGTCAAATTAGACCTCACTTGCACATAGGGGAATACCCCTCACTCACCCCTCACAAAATTACGCGAGGTTCCAAAAATATTTTACGTTTTAAAGCTTCTCAAAACAATATCAGCTAAGCTTAATAATAAAAAAAAAAAACCCGGAGATAAAATTGCAGTCATCAAAAGAATTTGCACTGAATTGAACTGACTAAAATGCTTCGGAGTAAATAAAACAGAAACGTGACTTTTCCGCATCAAAATGCTATTTTCCGGGCTCGTCTCATTCAGAAATGTTTATTACGACAAATATCTGAAGATTAATGGAATATCAAATATTGTGTGCACATTCCAAATCCAGATTTATTCGCTGAACAAAAGATGAAAGGAAACACAACTAACAAGTATATTTCTGTTTTGTTAAAAAAAATGTAATGAAAACAAAATTTGAATAAAATGCGCCAGCGATCAAACCCCTACCCTCCTCCCCTGGGGTGAACGAGTGACCGGTATAAACTAGAGTTTGACATGCGTTTAATTTACAGCAGTTTCGGCGAAGTCGCGTGGAGAACACTTGTTTAGATGGTTCATTGGAGAATCTTCTCTTTCCTATTTATTGGTTACGTATTGAAAGCAGTAGTAGCAGCATCAGACAGCGGCAGTTTAGCGGATTTAGCGAAAATTCTCTCGCAATTGGCCGGTGGAGACAATTGTGTTTTTCGATGTCCGAAAGGTAAGCTTACGTATTCACCGATCGATTCTTCAACGATTTCTTTGTAAATAGCTTACTTATCAACATATTAAGTACTTGTGGAGTCTTAAGGTTAGATTTCGAGATTCGTATGTCATAATTCTTCCTGTTTTTAATATACAGGAACTACAAAGTAGAAAGTGCTTACAATATAAACCCGAGTTGGGCTTGCGGCTTTGGTCTGTTACACAAATAGACGAACGAGTGAGTTGGCTATTAACGATCTCCAAATTTCCCCGTGTAACTTAATTAATTTGATATTTTGACTCAGTGGATTTGTGATTTATTCTAGTTTTCTTTGGGCCAATAAGTTTACGAACTTATCGAGTTGAACGTTATAAGATGCCAACAAGCCACCCTAAAAAATAACTAAGTTATTTAAATTCAACACAGCTGTGATTTTATAAATTACTTCGACTTTTGTCGGATCAAAGTAATGAACGAGCAAAACAACTAACCCAACAAGTCTGCTGTAATGTATTTTTTTCACAGCAGCTTTTATTTTAATCAGATGACTTGGTGGACTCTGATTGGTCACCTTAATGATTATTTATTCACCTGCAATTTATGATGTCCCAAGAAAAATAATTCACTTGTAAAACATCATGTTCCACATTGCTAAATTTAGTTTTCAGACTATAAAATGTCACTTAATGTCTAATATAGCATAAGACAAGATATCAACACTTCTTTATAAATGTGTGGTTTCTGTTAATTGCTGCAGACTAACTATCATGTATTACAGCAAATTGCTAACGTGACATCGTACAGGCCAGATTGGTATTACATTTTATTTCCAACAATAGAATATCTATCTTTTGGGAAGTGTTCTTTTCTTAGGGAAATATTGCCTTTTGTTAGTCCCCAATGAAAGTGATTGATAAGCTCGGGTTTCTGGAGACACTGGTAACTAGGCAATACAACAAGACTCAAACCTCTCTGCCAGAATTGGCTTTGTTTTTAACAATTCTATTCTGCTTCTAGGGTATAAACCTCTTGCTAATCCAAAACACAAGCCGTCAAGTGATGGATGTGGCTCCATGGGAATCAAGGTAGATATTAATATTATCCAATCTCGTTCCCAGAGCCCACGTGTCTTTTGGTCAGTGCCAAGAATAATAATAATAATCGATTAGAATAATCAATTTCCAGACTCCAAGATTTTAGGAGTTCCGGTTTCACGGCGCATGCGTGCCTTGGTTTAAAACATGGCAATCTTGTTCCCAGAGCCCACGTGTCTTTTGGTCAGCGCCAACCAAAAGACATGTGGGCTCTGGGAACAAGATTGAATATTATCAGACTGTGTATTTAAAACTTCTTCAAAGGAACTATTCATCACAGATGGTGAATCTTGGAAATAGAACTTAACTTTTTCAAGTTCATATATTTTGTAATCCACAATAGTATCCACAATTTTAAACAGCTTTTTTGTACTAAGTGTAAATTGCATGTCAAACATTTCTGTAAACTAGATTGAAAATGGCCTTTCCTTCTATAAGATGCCTCTGCAGGGAATCATGGTTATCTGTAGTTGTATTTATAACAAATATCCAGTCCAAGATGATAAATACAATTACCATCCAACGATTCCCTGCAGGCACATTTTCATAGAGGGAAAGATGGGGGCATTGACCTGAGTGAACACACAAGTAAGCACACCTCACTTTTTACATCATTTTACTCATTCTGACAAACTGATAAAAAGACAATGCAAATCCTCTACATGCCTCACGACTAATGGAATTACTGTACAGAAAGTTCCCCTGTAGCCTCTTGGAGTTGTTATGTGAACAGATAAATTCACATAGAAGAAAAAGGAATGATATCTCAACGCTTGTCAAACATTTATTTAAAAGCTGGTTTACTAGTGTGTTGCCATGGTAATGATGGTAACTTTTATAATTTAGTTGGTGCAATGTCTTAACGATTTTACCAACTTCATAAATGTAGATGTAGATGTAGATGAATAAATTGTCATTAATTTACACGATTTGGAAAAAAATTATTACCTGCTTCTTTCTGGTACTGAATGCAAGAGGTTACCAATGTTAAAATTTAGACTTGCCTGGGCAAGACCCCGAGACCCTTGTTAGAAAAGCAGAGACCAAGACTTAAATGAATGTAGACTAGGAAACAAATAAAACAGAGAAAAGTAAGACTTTGTGACTCATAATCATGGCATCTGAGATAGTGATATCATAATATCAAAAGTTCCCAACACTAAGATTTTCCAATAATATTGTATATACTACTCCCACCCTATTCTGGATCCTGATACAATCTGAGAATTTCTTAACAATTAATTTTTACTTCAGCTTGACACAAGCAACTTTGCTGGATTTACAAGATGCTGTGACCTCCATGACATCTGTTATGACACATGCAACAATGACCGCACCCAGTGTGATGACGACTTTAAATCTTGTTTAGACAATGAGTGCCTCTTGACAGGACTTGGCAATCGATTGCCTAAAGAACAGTTGGATGCTTGTCAAACATCTGCAGACCTGATGTATTCAGGCACACTTGCATTAGGGTGCGCAGCTTACAGAGAAGCCCAGCGTCACGCTTGTCACTGTAATGGCAGAACAATAACAAAAAAAGAAATGGAAGAGGTTGAAAGAGAGGAAGAGTTATAACTCACTGACAGCTTTAGGTGTATAAATATTTCAAATAAAATTGGAAAGTTATATTGTTCAGTTGTTTATGGCTGTATCTAAAAAAATAACCCCTTGAACAATAATTAACAAAAAATTAGATTCCATGTTACCATGTGTCTGTTCTGTGATAGATCCTAGATGATGTCAAAATGTTAGTAAGTGTGTCACTGATTTTCTTACAATGATTTGATGCCATCTGATCTATTACTGAACAGACGCACCACAACATGGAATCTACTTGTTTTATAAACTTATAAAGAAAGAAAAATGAAATGTTAATGATGGCATCTAAGTCTGTCTTCCAATTGATTGTAAGTAAGAACCCATCAAAATGTGACTGTCAGTAATTTGACTTTGACTACTGACTGTATAATCAGTAGTTGATCTTAAATGTTTATCAGAGAATTCCATAATTATACAGAATACTGTAGCAGAGGTCAAAATCACATAAAACGTACCATCCAGGCACATTCTTGTGTCATCATTTGTCCCTTTTTGTTGTTCGGCCTTCTCTTTGAATCCTCCTGAATTCTTCTCCCTTTAGCTGCAGTAGGATCTTTAATTCCTGAATTGGCAGTTGACTCTCACTAGGGGTCTTTGGGATGCCTAGCTGGCGGCGCACAGTGGGAAATTTCAAGGCAATATTCTGAGCCACGCCAAAGAAGGCAGAAACTGCCCAGTAAAGGCACATTGCCTGGAAATAAAGATTTATAACACACCATTTACTACTCAACATGTATGTAGCCATAAAAACATTACACACAAGGTTACACACTGTACAATTTCAAGGGCTGTCATTAAGGGCTGTGACCTGAACACCTGTTATGGCTGAGCGTGCTTGATTGGCTCTTGATGTTATGGTGGGTGAACTTGCCTGCTGTCAAATAAATGGGATTCAACCATAAAGTAACAAGTTTGCTATGGGTGTGTAGATCAAGACTACAGGTGAATTAAAGCTTAGTGACAGCCCTTTAATACTTTGAATGCTTTAACTGGATGCCAGGGCTCAACTTTCAGAGAAAAAAACTGGTCCCTAAGTTTTTCAGATTTAGTCACCAGCTAAAGTATTTCAGTGGAAAGCATGAAAAATTAGTCTCCAGTGAAAAGAAAATGGTCACAATGTTGAGCTCTGGATGCTCCTAAAACAGTAAAAACTGTTTAGGAGGTTGAAAGTTAATTAAAACTAAAACCAATATTTGCAATAAATATAAAATCTAATATAAATTTAGGAACACTCTAACCTAACTAGTAAGAGGACTAATTCTAAATTTACAAAAATTTAAAAAAAAAAAAAATCTAAATTTACACTTGGTCTAATAAAATCTAGTTTATATGTAATATATAAATAAATTATTTATCTAATTAACAAAACCTTAATAGTAAGCAATCGACTAACAGAAAAGTAATTGAATGAATGAATGAATGAATGAATGAATAGATACTAGATAAATCAGTCAATCAATCAATCAATAAGATCACAATGACAAAATTAAACACCAATTCAGTCGACATACGCACTAGTTTTACCATACCAAACCTTAACTAAATTCCTTACAAAGAAGATCATTATAAAGCACAGCAGCTACATGTAGTGGGCTTCAACAATCATTTTCCGCATTCCATTGAGTTTTCCAAGAGAAATGCTCAGCAGAAACATACAAATTTTCATGAGTGCTTCTGTGGAGCTACAACTTAAATCAAATCTTGGAGAAAATGTTTTCTATTACAATCTTTCAGAAAATACACTGGAAAAGAAAATAAATAATATTATAGAACTCATTCTTTGTGGTTATTAAAATGTTTTAGGAAAAAGCCCAAAGGAAATACACATACTGATTGGTTTAAAATTGTGTTTCTACAACTCAATAGAAACACAGGCCTAGCACAAGCTGCTGATGTAAACGATGGCCCAAGCAAAGAGAATTTACATTTTGATGATCAAAGTAAACAAGTTGTTTTTCTTTTTTTCTTTGTGGTTTTTTCTAAAAGAAATAGAGAACATTTCTCTCAAGTAATAGAAACAATCGTGAAAGTTTGGGAGAGCTTGAAAAAGCTGTGAAAACACTAACGCTTAACAGCTTGAGTTCCCACAGCATTTCTGGTTCTCCCAAACTTTCACTCATATTTCTATAACTTTAGTCCTGACTTTCTATCAAGGTTAAGTATAAATCTACAAGTTTTCTTTCACGAATGCTATTCTCTGATTGGCTACGCCACTCACTATCTATTTGTTAAGTAGATGGTGAGTAGCGTAGCAGTGTGCAGTTTTTAACAAAATGACAGCCACTTCTTGGTGTTTTCAAAGTGTCTGTGAAGAGGATTTAGATAAAGTTTTGAATGACTAGTAGATTTATATTAAAACAACTAGATTATTTGCTCCCGATTTCTATGCATCATTCAAAATGGCAACTTACTGTTGGGACTTGTGAGGCGACAAAAATCATTCCCACTGAAACAAACCTCAGGGTATTGGTCACCATCTGGTGAAATGTTGTTGCCTCGTGTCGCCGCAGGGCGTTAAGCTGATGATCACAGAGTAATTAAAAAATTGAGACTCAGTTTAACTGTTACACAATAAGAGAAAAACAGATGCTACTGAGCACACTATAAATGTGCTCATAAACTTGTTCATTATGTACTTGGGCTACTTTTTAATTTTGTAATATTGATATGCCACCATAGCATTTCAATGCACTTTTAAAATGCATTTAATTGAATTTCATAAATACATTAGCTGTAATGTATTGTAAAACTGCATTTTATTTGTATTTTACTATCTAGAAGTAATTATGTATTGTACATGACCCCACAAGCTTTCAGCTTTCATACAAATTATCGTGTATAAATAAAGGCAACCTACCTACCTAACCTACATAACCTACATGTACCTAACCTACCAAGATCAAATAAACAATAAAAAAAACTTGAAAAAATGATGACGTAAAAAAGGTTATGGGGATACACATTTCACTTTGCAGAAGAAAACATTAAATTTTGTATCCACTCAGCATCTCAAACTTTGTAAAAAAATAATTAATACTTGTTTTGAGGTGCTCCTATGGAAACTTGAGCACATTTCAATTTGCTGTTCTTTCCCTCCAGGGCTTGGTTTTGTTGTTTCATAATTTAATAGTCAACTTGAGTGGCTGAAAACCATATCACTGATGACTTTATCTAAAAGTTGGATCTAAAAGTTGGATGCAAGAAATTTGTTACTTGGTTGTCAACAGTCTGTACAGGGTTTAATTGCACAGTGTTGAACAATTTTGTTTTAGTCCTGAAGGTTAAAAGACAATAAATTGTAAAGCTTTGAAGTTTAACAGTGACAACAAAATAACCCAAGATTATATAAGCAATACAAAGGGAAACTTTTAACAATCACTTGTGACTTTTGGGAAACAGAATTTACAATAACATCTTAAGTAACATGGTTGCCACAGATATCACTTTTCAAAATTCCCTGACTTTTTCCTGATAAAAATAAGATATCCCTGAACAAATAAATACAAAATGTCAGATATAGTCACATCTTCTGTCCTCAATTTACAGCTGCCCTTCTCTTGTTCATTAAAACTGATAAGTTTTCAACAAAGTTTTCTTCTTTATAATTAAATTTATCACTGAGACCACCGTGACCCAAAACGTTTCTTCCAGCCTTCAATGGTATTAAATCAGCTATGTTATATTATTTAATTTTCCCTGACTTTTCTTCAAAATTTCAATTTCTCTGACTCAAAATAAAATTCCCTGACTTTTCCCTGACCTTGAAGAATTATTTTTTCCCCTGACCATTTCCTGACTTGTGGTTTACAACCCTCTCTCATTCCTCATCATGCCCCACAGGAGACCTAAGGCCATGCTTTACAACCCTGCTTTAGTTAATTGAAAGATGTCTCAACAATCACCAAACCTGCTGTTCAAAGAACTGGTGACAGACACCTGTTGTCTCAGTTGGCAGGTTTACTTTTTGTCAGCAACATACAAACATTTCAAACTCTTAAGTCTTTTTAATTTCAACCTCAACCTCAACATGCCCACCTCGTTTTAGACTGATCAATTTTCAAGTGATTTTTCTGCTTTGCCTCTATTAACCCCTTTTGTGAAAACTAAACATTTAAAACCAAGTTTGAAAAAGTTTAAAAACAAAAAGTGAAATTCAAAGACAATAACAACATATTATGTCAATTGATGCAGTGCTGGGCTTATTCAGAACTTTTGTCTGTGGATGAATCCTTTGTGAGTGGCTGTTCAGATGAAAATGTGTTAAGTTCTGAGATTCACTTACATGTACTGTAATTATGCATGGCTAAAAATCCTACTTGTGGATTTGTTATACAGTCAGGCATTTCAGCTCAATAAACCCATATTTATACAAGGTATACATGTATCCACAAAACATTATAATTATACATGTAATAAACAATATTGACAGAAACTAGATGCAAGACTTCCCGACAGTTCAGCTATACTAAAAACAATGCTTTGCACAATATTCTTGGTTATCGGCCTGTCAGTCTCAATAAATGTAATTTGAAAAATTCTCCTTGGCAATCAATTTGCTTGTGTGGTTGTGAGAATGTGCTAATTAATTTTAGCAATCATCATACAGTGAAATAGTAACATCACCCTCCTAGCTCATGCTTTTCCTTATTCTCAACACCTGTCTGCTTATCAATGTATGGATAACGTTATGAGAAATAAGCTGTTGAACACTTGAAAATTAAAGTGAGATGGTTTGCAACAAAAAACAGATTTAAAAAAATTAAAGCTCTGATTATAAATGGATTTCGTGATTTTTTTAGAAAACAAAATTTATAAGATCACCAGCCAATATTTAAGATACATTTATTTTAATCTGAAAATGGAAACAGCACATTTCTGTCAAAACAACAACATGGCTTCAAACTCAGTCAGCAGAATGAACAACCATGAGATGTCCAACAGGTGACCAACACCTGTTATTCTGTCAGCTTTATTTTGGCAATATCCTAATTGGAAATTCCTGTCTGAACAAACCCAAACACCAAATATCTTACAGTACATTCCATTTCCCTTCATGCCTCTTAACAATTTGCACAACATTTTGAACAACAGTGAAATAAAAAAAAGCAGTTCTGTGAATTTCAGAAGTTTTGTTTTGTGTTTCACTGCCCAAAAGGAACAGTTTTTCCCTTAAGGATGCCACACCCTAACTCCACCCTGTATATTCAGATGTAAACAATAATTAAAGCAAGCTTCACACAAAATGAAGTAAACTGAACACAATAGGGCTTCCACACCCTTGAGCAAATAACACACCTATAAAAGGTTGGGGTGTTTATACAACAAAACAGTTCTTGCATGCCTGACACTGTGGAGAGAAATGCTGAGGAAGGGATAGCACTTGGGTACCACTAAAAGACTTTCTAAGGTTCAGTAAGTAAAGATGACTTTAGCTGTCCATTTTTATAATTATTCATGAATTGTATTCCACGCTTTCTAGTTTTAATATTGTGGCAAATGCGAGAGGCTCAACAAAAGACAACAGAACATTACAATACTGAACTGAGGATTGGAAGTAAATTTAGGATTGAGCTTCTTTCAAAACACTGAAACTCAATTAAAAATCTTTTGTTCCAAAACATGCTTGAATTATATATATCATAATTTATAACTATAATATACTAATAACTCCATTTAGAAACTGAACCATCAGAAGGCTTAGCAATGAAGCTGCATGACTGTACATGTTTCTAAATAGCACACCGTGAAAACAGTAATTTTCTGATGAATCTTAAAGTGACAGTGGTGATGGATATTTTACTATTGGTTTAGTTGTTCCATGGCAAAGCAAACCCCAACCTTATCAGAACATTGAACAGTTACTACTGAATACATGAATACTGAATACATAACTTGAATTAGAGTTTGACTGAGCTGAACAACTCTGAGTTAAACCAGATCTTATCAGTGAATCCATTTTAAGCAGCATGTTTAAAGTGATGGGTAGAATGAACTACTTTTCAAAACAATTAAGTTGGTTTTTCATTTAAATATATATATATTTTTTGCAGTAGTGACTGTTTAACTATTGAAACAAAGTACTTCCTAGGCTCCTACAATAACCAACAACATAGAGTATTTTTTTAAATTTTATTTTATTGTTTGTTTGTTCGGAGATATTAGCACTCTTGCGCTATACTGAAATCTGAAGGAAAATAAAGTTGTACATGCATATGTATGTATGTAACAAAGGCAAGGAGGCATTGGAATTATTTTGATTTTGATTTTGGACTACTTGTTTGAATGCACGCTTACCTCCGGTCATCAAAACATTACCAAAATTGTTGTTATTAACTCACTAAATATAACCATTACCAAGGGTTGATGATTAACTGTGGCTATCTTTCACAGTGCTCAACATATTAATTTGAAAAGTATGTTAATATGTACTAATTAATATATAAGTGAAAGCGGTTTTCTCGAGCCTCGAAAAGAAAGAAGATTGGCTTAAACACTTGTGCCACTTTTTCATCCAGTCAGAATTGAAATCAAGACCAATCATGATGGGTCATAAACGTTTGTCCTACGCTTTTCCTCAGCTAGAGTGTATACAGTAAAAACCTGCATAAAAGAACACATGGATTAAGAACACTCAGGCTGAAATTTGGTCAAAAAGATACCATTACATAAGAACACATTCAGCCTGAAAGATGAAAATTGTTGTTATATAACCTACTAGAGTACAGTACTAAGTAGATCAATATATATGTGTCATCCATTAATTAATTAAAATGTTGTGCTTGCACATTGATTTCATCTGTTGGTAGTCTATGCAGTATTTAAGAACAGCTTAAGACCATTTTCAGGCTGATTTTGCAGAAGACACCTGATATATAAGAACAACATCAGCCTGAAACCCCAAAACATGTGTTCTTTTATGCGGGTTTTAACTTTACCTCTACCGTGTCTTTTGATTGGTTCACTGGACAAACTGTCTGTGGGTTCTTGATTGGCCAAAGTTATTACAGAAAACTTTGGTGTTGATTTTACGACACCCAATTGAAAACCGCTCTATGTGTGATAATTGGCATGATCACAGGCATATGTCTTGAAAATAGACTGACCTCAATATTCAGGAGATTAAAAATACCAACAGCAAAGGGCAAAATAAGAGTGGGATCAGCTATGGTGAGGTTTGAAAACCAAAGAGTGCCCTCGGTTGTCATCTCTGGGCAGGGAAGTATCTTTTCAGCACCTGGAATGATTAAAGCAAGTATATTCATCTGTAAGACACTTTTAAGTCTCTGATGCTGTTAATGTCACTTAAATTTGACTTTTTCACATGGTATATGTTCTTCAGACTATCTAACAGCACTTTGGAATCTTATTTTGAAAACTGTATATTTGTTAGCACATTTTACTTTGATCAATGGCATTTCTACACTGTAGTCCATAGTAAGCCTCTTTTCTTTTCTTTTTTTAAAAAAAACAAAAGTTTGTAAACTTGTTATCTTTTGTAAGTCAGTGTGGAGATTTAAATTGGAGAGAGAAATAAATTCCTCATGGAACTCTGTTTGGAGAAAACATAGTGCAAAAACAAAAAAAACAAAAAAAAACAGGAAAATCTTGAAGATACATGTGAAAAGATCTTTTTTAATTTAAAAAGAGGACTAAAATGAAATGGAAGGTAACATCAAAATGTTACCTAATATTAACTTTTATTTTAAATTATTAACCAATGAAACTACTATTTCAATTAATCACAGATTCCAAACATTCTCTAACTACTACCAATGGCTGCAGGCCCAAGCTTCCCAACTTACAAATGGTGGGAAACTGATGACAAGACCAAACGCCTCTACACTGAGTTACTGGCTGAGAAGCTCTCTAGTCCAAGAAAAACAGGAACATCGACACTCAGTAGAAAGCCTTCTAATGGAAAAGATGCTAAAACTCGGTTAACTTCATCTCCAAAACGAGACACCTCCAAAGTTATTGCTAACCCTGAGGAAGGAGGTTCCAGGAAGAGTAAGCCAGAGAAAGGTGAAACAGAAGACAACCATGGAAAGTACACTTTTGAGACTATCACTATTGACACATTGGCTAAGTATGAATATATTAAGAGTCCAAGAAAGCGAGCTGCCACCACTATACCAGTGAGCTTCTTCGAGTCAACTGAGAAGGCAGATTGCACAGATGTTGATGTAACAGCTAAAGGTAGTTACAAGGATAATAAAGAACTTATCGACAAGTTCTTGCCACCAATAGATGAATCTAAGGAAGACACCACTGCTGCATCATCCAATGGGCACTACCTTATTTCTCAGAGGTTGAGCTCAGCGAAGAAAGACTTGCAGGGATTGAAGACTGTGCCCGATGAAAAAGGGACTAACAGTAAAGTAGCGCCAGTAAAGAAGGCTTCACGTGCTAAACTGGCAGAAATTCCTGAATATACATCCTCAGAATCAAGTGAGAGTTCAGCAGATGAAACAGTGCTCTTGGGAATGGCAAGTAGTATGAAGAAGTCCCAGACACTTCCCAAGCCAAAAGAAGCCCCTGATAACAAGTGCACTCAATTAGATAAAACAGATAAACCTTTGAAGATCGAGGAGCTTACTGCAAAGTATCAGTTTTTGTCTGATGAAGTTGCACAGCTGGAGTTCAAAATGTTTGAGTTCTCTGATGACATTAAAAAGTTGAAACAAGCCATGGGATTCAAGACAGAAGTCAAGAGAGAAGATTCCAAGAAGGAGACAACAGACACCAAGGGAGACATTAGTGGGGGGAAAACAAATGATTATGGAATTACTCGTCAAAAGAGCTTCACGTATGCAGACAAATTTAACAGCAAGGCAATGTTGATGAAACAGCAAGCTTCGCCAAGCAAGATGTTAGCTGTTAAACCTGGTGGGTTGCTTGCAGCAAAAATTTCGATGGAATGTACAGGCAAAGAGGATGCGATGGCAGAATTGAAGAAGAATGGTGCATTAAGTGAAATCATCAACAAAATAAAAGAACAGGAATTTTCTGAAGATGAAATTCAAGAAATCTTGAGATGTGCTAAAGACAAGTATGTTGATAAGCCAAACTATCTCCAGGAAATGGGCTATGGCCGGAAGAACGACTAAGGTTTAATTAATTACAGACTGAAGCACAAATCTACAACAAGGGTTTTAACACAAGTTTAATTAAGAAGGATTTGTTGACAGCTAACCACAAAAACATTTTTGAGTTTCAGCACTCAATACATGCATGATATGACAAAATGTGTGGCCAGAGCAGCTCAAAACAAAGTCCTTTTATTTAATTGCTCTGATAATCATGGAAAGAAGCCATGGATTTGAGCAAAGAAAAGGAAATATTTAGAGAGAGCAAACAGAAGCAGAGATTTGAGACAAAATGCATGCAAAGAGCTGAATGACAAGTACACTGTAGATGGAAACTGTTGGTGGAAGGCTGCTGAAAGATAATAGGAATTACTGTACTGCTAGCTAAAGAGAGATGCTGGGCAGGAATGAGGGAAGATCATGTCACTAGCAGAGAGGACAGTGAAATATAATGAAATTACTACTAACAGGAAAAGAAAATATCAAAGAATGGACTTGTAAGTTAATTAAATGCAAAACATTTGTTTGGCAAAACAGCAATCGGTATTAAAATAACTTTAACATGGAGACATATGGTCCAGTAAAGAAAAAAGAATCTAAGAAGGAGAATAGGTGAGCTACAGTTTTAATTAGTATACTAACTGAACTTAACTGCAGATATATGGTATTTAATGAGATATCATTTAAAAGAAAAATTTCACTATGTGTCAAAAGTATTCTAAGCTTCTCTCTTTTTTGATATGAAAATGTCACACTGTTTTTGGAGATCAAGAGATGAAAGTAATGTGTTTGCAGCATATTGGATTGTGGTATAAAGACATCCATTCACAAGTGAAAGTGTAAGGCAATTCTAATTCTAATTTTTCCCTCTATTTAGAAATTATTAGATTTATAAGACTAAACAACTGTCAAGACACATTTTATGCTAATAAATTATTTAATAATTTAATAATAATAGTAATATTGAAAATAAAATGGTGGCAAAAGACAGAATCCTGGTGTTGATTATTTTGTTCAATACCTAAGTTTCTTTCCACATTTTTATGTTAAAAGTTTGACCAGACATTAGGAATTATTAAAACCATTTTAAAAAAATGCTCCATCAAGCCAAACATTTCTGTTTGCCAACATACAAGGAACATCTTCTCAATCTGAGGCAGATGCAGGATTTTGGAGAAGGGTTTAGAGATACAGACCACTGAAGGCAGGCAACTGTAGGAGGGTCTGGGACCTTTCTCCCCAGGAAAATTTTTAAAACTGAGGTCCTCAGAAATAGGATTTCTGGCACTCTGAGACCAAGTCAGCATGTTATAATGTCTCACTTTTTTTTAATTTAGGGGGGTTCGACTGAACCCCCCCTAATCCACCCTAGATCCGCCCATGTCAATACTTGTTTAATATTTTTCAGATTCTCACAGTTAATTATTGACAAACTGTCTTGTTACATGTAACTTAATTTTCCAAGCAGAAGCATATCACCTCGTCGAGGTGATATGCTTCTGTTCCAAGTTAATGGTTATCTTATATATAAATTTTAAAAACGCCATACTATACACTGGTTGTCTCTGCAGCACAAAATACTCTATATCGCTACATATAATAAGTTGACAGACTATCAGTTTTCAAATCTCCATTACCTCATCTTTGATGAGTATATGCAAAGGCCACAGAATTAACTGTGCTGATACAACATCTTGAAGTTAAATGAACACAGCTCTGGAAAGGGCACAACCCTCAACTAACCAATTTTTACATGCCTTCAAATACATGTACCAGTACTGTAAGTAAAGAAATTCCAAGTCAAGGATTGGCCATTTTAGCTATGGGAGACAACTACCGGTAAAACCATGCCCAGTGGTGAAAAGCAATGCATGTACATGAACCAGTATATAGCTGACAAAAATGGTATCTTTTAAACACATAATTACATGTCAATGAAAACTAATTAATTTGAACATGGAGCCTCAAGTTAAACCTCAAATTCCATATCTGATATCTCTAACCCACGTCATTCCCATTACTTTAAACACTAAGTACTACACGTACACTTCACAATAAATTGTTCTTGATTTAGCGTTCCCCATCGCACATATACATGTATCAACCACCATTATTGTAGAAACTACTATCACTGCGTGTACACCATGGCAAGTGTTTTTATTAGTAAATATAGACTACCAGTAGTCCCTCTTTCACTTAGTCCATCGAGCAAGACACAAAAGAAAACTGTGAGAAAAAATGGCTGCGCAAGATCCTGGGTTGGCCATTTTTTCTTGCGGTTTTCTTTCACAACTCGCTCAATGGACTAAGCAAAAAAGGGACTACTCATAGTCTATAGTAAATAATGTGCAATATAGTTCTTACCTTCATTGTTTTGCCATGGAAAAAATCCAGTCAGGTTTCTGATTGATAAGGAGAGGAAGAACCATAGTGGAAGTTGGGTCAATGGCAAAATATAAAGCTTCATTGGAGTGAGGCCCTCAGATTTGTAGTAATTATAAATCAGCTTTCTTTGCTAAAACAAAAGAATTATTAATAATAAATAATTTTTTCGAGTACGAGGTTGGTGACATTTGACATTACCGCACAACACCTGCTGGAGATACAGAGTTACAATTTGATTATCATGGTTATCATGGTGGACTCCAGATCAAGGGTCCAGGTTTGCGCTCTGGCTGAGGTAGACTGTAGTTGCACTCATTCCATTGGGTAATTACCCTGACATAACAGCAGGTAACATGCTTCCCATTCAGGTGGAGGAGGGATGTGGAGAAAAAGAAAATGAATACTTGCTACAGGGAGAAAAAGCCCCCACTGACAGGGTAGGCCAATGGTTTGACAGTAACTTGTACTGAAGGTTTTTGGCAGAATAATTAGAAGCCCTAGATAATTCACTAAAAGGAAATTCATTAATATTTGATTCCTGGATATCAGCAGGCTCAATTAAGCCCAAATTGGGCGGTCACAGTGTCTGCATCATGCATGTGACTGCACCATGTAATTAATTTTAACAGAGTGAGCATCTAGTATGTAACAGGACAGTAGAGTCTGTGTATGTGTCATAATTTATTGTGCATGCCATTTTTTTTTTTGCACAGATGGACTTGGATAAGTTCCTTTCTTGTGTTTCTTGGTCAGAAACAAACTCAATTATTATAAATTTTACCCATTACCTGATGATGTTAATAATTATTTTATAGTTATAGATTAATGGCTATACAGAGTATCAAATTTTGTTATTATAGATGGTTTTGATTAACAGGTAACAGGACTATGCATGTTCCTATATTTCTGTCTGTAGATAAAGTCTGCACAGGAGCCAAGTGGCCCACCAGGCCAGCGCTTACATGCATGTATCTCTGGTTTGTGTAGCATGAAGTGACTATCTGTAATGACTATTAATTAAATTTAATTTGTTTAAATTAATTTATTATTAGAAACAAATTAAACTTCAGCAATATGGTCATCTTAAGTTACTGATGATTACGGGCTGAATGAAACTTCACTCACTCCTATTACATGTACTATTTATCTTTTCTCACTAATTCATTAACATCAAAATTATTACAAGGCTATTATTTTTTTGATTCAACATTTTCAAGAGACACTAAATGTACAGCACTTACTTCTTTTCTGAACTTTCTATGTGCCTCCTCAGCTGATAGATTCATCCTTCGGCCCTCTCCAGCCACTCTCACTTTCAAAGCCTCAGTCATCATCTGAAGTGTCGGTTGGGATAGTTCAATTGTAGTAAGGAGTTTGTTTTGGTGAACTGCCAAGGGAACCGTCACAATACTTCTTAAAACAACCGTGGAACCAACAATGACTGCCCACCTAACAGGGTGATCAATGTACAGTCAACAGTGCATACAAATGCATAAGATTTTGTTCTCCTTTCTTTTTACTTAGTAACTGAATCCAGTGATTTAAAGCTTTCAGATTTCTGTCCTTCTTTGCTTTTATTTACTTAAATAAAGGTAGAGTCTGCATACGAGCCAAGAGGCCCATCAGCCGGGGAGGGAGGGGGGAAGCGGGGGAGGACTGCGTTATGTGGGCTATATAGGTATGTGTGGCCCCAAAGGGTAGAGTTTTTTAGCTGTTTTGGTCATAAATAGGGTATCGATTTTGGCCATTTTGGTTAGAAATTGGGTATGGTTTTAGCACTCTAGTCTTGAATTGGGTATGTTTCTTCGAAGAAGCTAGTTTTTTATCATTATCAATAAGACCGTCAACAAAAGCCCTTCATAACTTATGTTTGGAGCAACTGTGTCAGCCACAACGGTCATAAAATTAATAGGCTATCAAATTTGTGGTCAGCTCATAAATAGGGTAGCAAAAAAATGCAGATTTTGGTCATAAATAGAGTAAGGGTTTTGGAAAGTGGTCTGGACACCCACTCAACATTTCTAGAAGTACCCCCCACCCCCCGCCCCCAACCCCACCTCTCTCCTGGGCCCATCAGGCCAGAACTTATCCCAGTTTCTGTGGCATGAAACAACTAGGAGTATTTCTATTCCCCACTAGATGGGCATGGTATGCTAGTCCATCACAGGGTTACCTCCGACATTAACTTCTGGTATCCATTTATACAGCTGGGTGGAAAGAGGCATTATGAGAGTAAAGTATCTTGCCCAAGAACACAACACAAGTCAGTGTCCCAGGTGAGGGCTCGACCGTGGACCGCTTGATCCAGAATCAAACGCACTAACCATGAGGCCACTATACTGTACCTTCCTCATTAAATAAACCATTAATAAAGCTTTTAAATTGTATGGAGTGAGGTTAGGGAACCAGTGAGCTAACTTAAAATATCTTATGACTTCAGATGCATAAGCTGAATTACTGCGGTAGATGTACAAACCATGGAAGATGACTCCATGAATGAACTGTCTCTAAGAATACTTGAAGGGCATAAATTGGTGGTAAATCCGGTGAAAATATATAATAAGCAGATGATACCCAATTGCTACTGTGTCTCTTGTGCTGCTGTGAACAGAGTAAAGGTACAGCAGACAGCTGAGGGTGACAGGGAAATCTCAAGGGATTTAAAGCCTGCAAAAGAATAGCAAGCTTACAGACATTTCTTCTAATGACTTCAATTTATTTAATTAAAAACATAACAAAAACCTCAGCTAGACAACAACAACAATAAATATTGGCAGACTGAAAGTATACCCATGTTTGCACGATGTTTACTGTACACACCCTTATTGTCAACAGTTTTTACTAAAGTTTTTACTGAAACCAATCTTGGAAACTATTTACTACAAAACAATCATCCCAAGTGTTTTGTATGGTGTTGTAGTCTGGGGGTCTTGTTCTTCAGCCTTGATAGATGATATCGATTGCATTCATTTAACAGCAACAAGAATTATTTACAATCTACCCCATAACATCCACAGTCATGACATCATGAAGGCTCCACACTGGAACTCTATTGTTTCATTTTACATTAAGAGACTTTTAGTTATTACGTAAAATATTTAGCATGGAAGTAGTATCGAACCCCTAAATGACTTAATAACGAAGCCTGAGACTACTTATAATTTTGGAAAGTCCTTAAATGTTGAGGTTCATAGACCAAGAACGGAAGTGGGAAGATCTCCCTTTAAACATAGAGCTGCACTATCCTGGAACCTCCTTCCTGATGACATCAAGAACTGTTCAAACCTGACCTCTTTCAATAGAAAACTTAAGGAAAATAAGAGAATTCTAAAATCTATCAGTTTTGCTAAAGCTTCTTGCAGCATTTCCAACAAATCTTTCGACTTTAAATATTTTGAATATTTTGAATATTTTAAATGTTGACTTTTGAATATTTATCTATTTCAGCTATCATTATTTTTTCATCCATTACCATTTAATATTTAGATGTATATTAATTAATCATTTTAGATAGTGCAGGTCCACATCAGGACTTAATGTCTTGCCAGTTCCCCAACCTGCTTAACCAAATAAATTCTGTATGTATGTATGTATGTATGTATGTATGTATGTAATTTCAGAGAGGTTCAGGTCTGACGAGTAATCATCATTTTATTGCTCGTGAGACCTGAACTTCTCTGAAGTTATAGCTGATACTCCTCAATTGATTGAGTTGAGTGCTCTATAAAATACATTCTACTCAGAATATGTATGTATGCATGCATGTATGTATGTATGTATGATTTAACCAGGCGAATCATGTACAGCAATTGGTATCGTGTTTATATTTCACACAGAACCAAGTGAATTATGATCATTTATTTTTTTCATCATCTTTTCATTTCATCTTTTTCAGCATCTGAGCGAGCCGGAATCCCAAATCCTTGAATTTGATTGGTTAATCATCCGCACGTGACCGGTCCAGCTTGTTACGATACGGTCCACAGGTCGGATTTTCTACCCTCTGCCTAAATTTCACCAATAAAAGTTAGCGGTAATTGTCAATCTTTTCCCTTTTTTACATATCCATCGACGATTAGTCACACTCTGTTTATCTCCGTTCACTTTAAAATGGCAAGGAAAGTCACTGTAAGTAAATTCAATTGAGCATTTTAAAGTTGTGAGAGTTTGCTTGGTTGTTTGTAGCTTGGCGCTGTAATGGTGCATAATCCTGTGTTTCTCTCGCCGTAAAATTTGAGTCAATATCAGTTGAGGTTACCTCTCTGATCATTGCTGTATTTTGGAGGATTTCTGTGGAATACACTTAACAAATTCCCTCGCTTTCTGCTATTCAATTTACGGTAGAAAAGTCTGATTTCAAGTGATTTTAAAAGCAACGACTGACAGTTGTAGTAAAACTTCACACTTCGCAAGACATTTCACACCGCAAAAACAATTCTGGAGAACTTAACTAGTGAAATAAATGCAACTAACATAAAGAAGTTCGAAAAAAATCTGTTCTTTAATATATCTTTCTTTGTCTACTATCTGAGTTACTCGCTCGTTGCGAAGAGCTTCTTACAAATCGTTAGCTAGTAAACGACGCGGAAGCCAATTCAATGGCAAAGTTGCGTAAACAAACCTATTCGTAATCTGTAAACCAATTTACCGCAGGAAAAAAAATAAACTGTTATTTGCCGGCTTAGAGTCGGTCCGTAGAGTGAAAAACTGTGACCTCGGGCAGCATTTTCAAGACCTCGGTCACAGTTTTTCACTATACGGACCTCCCAACCGACAAATACACATATATATTCATACTAAATTAGGTTAAACTTACCAAATGGTTCAGGCGCCTCAAGGGCAGTCGTAGATAAATCATATTGCATTTATCACCAGCAGTTTATTACTTTCTTCTGACTATCTTCTCCGCCATCTTGTACAGTTTTCTCCGTACAGCGGAGGTAAATGCAGGCGCGGCTGCGTGCCTTTATTTCGTTCCCAGTTTCTGAGCTGTTAGGCGGGAGGGGATGCAATGGGAAGTGTCCTTTTGAATAGTTATATGTGGGGTTTAGTTAGATTACTGTGAATCCCTGGCAAAAGAGATTCAGCGGGGAGAGGTGTCCAGTGTGGGGTCTGTCCGTCCAGCCTGGCAACTAGGCTCAGGCCCCGTCCACACTACTATACTACGGAGGGATTTGAAAGCGGAGGTTTCACTACGCATCAAATGTTTTCCGTCCACTCTACGCCGGAGAAATCGGAAAACGCAACAATCACCGTTTGAATTTGTGTTTGAGCAAAATAAGCTTTGTTTTCAAAATGGTTTCCGTCCACACTGAGAGGCAAAGCCGGCGTTGTCCAATTTCTCCGGTTTGAAGAGCGTTTTCGAAAACTTCGTTTTAGTGTGGATGACAGGCCTAGCCGGAGAAATAAAGCTGCGTTTTCAAATTCCTCTGGCGCAGTGTGGACGGAGCCTGACACAATATCAGCAAAGAAAATTGAATGAGCATGCTTGTTCGTTTCTCTTGTTTGTGGCCATTCTATCAAGCTAAATTCTTATGATCGAAAGTAGCCCACCAATGCAATGCGAACGAAACCTGGCACCAGAGCGAAGCTGGATTTATCAACGAGCGCGAATGTAGCTAAGAGCAAAAGAAACGAGTGTAGACAGACTAAAACCCATCTAGTTCAAGATAAAGCAGTACGGGTAGATATTAAAGAGTGCCAAAAAATCAAGATATAAATTCTCCTCTCCATCTGCTATACGTTTCTTCATTTTTTCCGAGAATTTGGTAGTAAATCAAGATTGGTTCACCCCAAGCTGATGACTCTGTATATTCTGGTCACCTGTAAGGCCCTTGAAAGGCTCTATGCCTCACAATACAATAGACGAATAAGAAATTTATCCATCTGATAATGAAAATGTTTTGAAAAACTAGGAGACCCTATGAGTACTGATTTATTTGTCTCGTAACGTTTATATTTGGCGTGGAATCATATTCCTACTTTTACGATTACTAGTATTTTATGGAACGATGAATGTCATAATAAAAACTTAATCGAGACCGTAAACCGGGCAAGAAAAGCCCCTGACACCAGGCCCCAGGGAACGATAAGGCTCACGGGAGCTAGTAGTCAAGTATTAACGACTAGCTCCAAAATGGAGCGGTTTTTGAAATGCACACTTTTGGCCGTTATATTCGAGGTTGTACTTCAGGCTGTTTAGTGGCAATACTGGGATAATCCAGGGGTAAATGTCCTTTATTTTCCATTCAGTACATCAAGACAATCTCAAAGGGAACTTTCAATCCAGCCGAGTTTAAGCCTGGAGCCAAGAGTTTTTAAACTCCATCCTCTAGGCCTGGTGGGAGTCAATAACACCTCGGTAGGACTGGTGCTCAGTCTTTCTCTTGGTGAACTGGTACAGGGAGGGAAATCAGTCGGAGTTGAGGGTCGCGAACCTCCAATCTCTTTTTCGTCGTCGTCTAACGGAAGTTTTGCGCTGTTCTGAATGGCACTTTCGAAGACAAAGCCTTGATTTAAGTTTGAGCTTGTGGCTGTCGTGTAGCGTTGAAGAATAACCTCGCTGCTGAGGTTTTCCATCAAACTATCACGGCTTCCGGCATTAAACACGTGATTGTTTCTATTGTTGTTGTTTTCGACCACTACGCTCCCGTCAGTTCCGCCAGTTTCCGCGCAAAACCGTCCGTTGTCTTCTTGACTGGAATATCGCGGATCAGAGGAGCAGTTTGAAAGCTTGGCCTTAAGAGCGAGCATTTCAAGCTTTGCCATTTCATCTAGAGGAAAAGGCGCGAAATCGACAGACAGTCGTCCCTTGGGACTGACGCGCGGTAAGCTGGGACGTTTTAGGTGGTCGTATTCAAAGCCAGATCCGTCCCATGATCCTCTACTGCCAGTGTTGGTGCTGCAGCCTCGCATTCGCAAACTACGTCTTGCGCATGAGCATAACCAGCTATACAAGAATTCCCTCTGGACTGTATTTATTCTGGATTCTATAGGCTCTACTCCTTGAGATTAAGCTGTCTCATGCTCTACCGACTGAGGATTACAAGGATTTTGAAGGATTCACTTCGTACAAAATTTCAATATGGCTTCTCATACAAAGTAATAACATTCAACGTGTCCCAAAAACACTTTCGGTCTCGTGACAATTACGTCATCGCGTACAGCCAACAGAGTAGGAACTGAAATTCCTCTCTGAAGTGTGGATTACGGAAACCGTAAATGTAAGGATTAAGTGCACTGCTTGCAAACTCGCACCAGTAGGCGGCCTTGCCCAAGGCTATAACTCTGCGATCAGCTGATAGCGAGGCGCTCGCCACACTGACTAACACTACATATAGGAAATATGGCAGCCAACACAGCAGAAAAACCACAAATAAGATCAGCACAGTAACCGCTACTTGTCTGTGGGCCGTGGTGGAGTTGGTACTACACGTGCTTGAAAACGAGACTCGACTGACCCGCCGAGCGTGACGCCTGGCTGAGCGGAAAATGTTGCTGTAAGTAAATTCCATGATGCTGAGCGGTATTACAAAACCACAGAGAATAACAAACGTTGCGGTACACTTTTTCAGCAAGATTGGAGGAAACCGGACTCCACACTGAGTGGTACCTGATTAGGAAAGATCAAGGAAACTATTTTAGATTAAGAATCCAGTTTGTTCAGTTGGAAGCTGAGGAAACTAGACCTGAGGCGCTTTGTGAATTCTTGAGGGAGAGCTAACTCTAATAGACCTAAAATGGTTAAAATAATAAATTTTGGTTCCCCCACCGTGAGGCAAAAGCTCCAGTGCCTGCTGTCTATCATAAAGCCTAACATTAATCGAACCATTTTCAGTGGCACATATTTTATGAATTCAGTAGATCAGTAGAAGCACTTGTACAGGTTCCATGAGCGATAGAGAGTTCTTTGAAAGATGTCGCCCAATCATGGCGCGATCATGTGCTTGGCAACTTCTAAACGAAGAATTCAAGATTCGTCCGGGCTCAGAGACTGGAACTACTTGCTCGCAGAACTGAATCAGACAAAATACGTCAAGAGCAGCAGAGGTAGAAATTCATGTTGTATAAAAATTAAAAAGAGTGTGAATGACTAATTTGCTCCAAAATTATAAATTGGCGACATTTCTTTTAGTAAATTATAACTGTTATTAACACACATGAAAAGATACCTGGTTTAAATTCATACTGAGCGATACCAAAGAAAGGTACACAGGCAATAATGTTTGGCAGAATCCAAGTCCATAACAGGAGACCCAAGGCAAACTTTCGGCTCAAGTACCTGTGGTACAGCGGCTTACAGATGGCAAAATACTTCTCCACACTTATAGCGGTCAGCGTAAGTAGAGATGTCAAGCAAAACAATATGTTAACGAACCCACTCAACTTGCACAAGGCATCGCCTAGCACCCAGCCGTGACGCAAGCACGTGACCAATGAAAATGGCATGCAAAGCACCGCAACTCCAATGTCGGCACATGATAGGTTAATAATGAACATGTTAGTACGCGTGCGCAGTTTACGACGTCAGTAAACTGCTAAACAGACGGTGCCGTTGCCAACCAGAGTAGCCATCATAATCAGTATCAGGCTTCCGCTCATTAAAATGTGCTCTAGCTCACTGTGCATGGCCATCGTGGGCTCAGATGTTGTGATATTGCCTTGTACATTCATTGTAATCGATAGACTTTTGTTTGCTGTCATGTTGTTATTGCTCCTTCCTGTCTTTAGTAAGGGTTCTAAGATTACAAAGAGAATTCATCGTTAAAATGAATAATAGAGTGCCTAGTACAACACAGATCATCGATCAACAAGTCTGACATTTTGACCCCGCTAACGTGTCTTACAGCCCCGGTGGGGGGGGGGGGGGAGCACTGCCATATATGGGCTATGTAGGCGTGTGCGAAGGGTATGGTTTTCAAGCAGTTTACTCTAGGATAGGGTATATAAATCAGAGCGTTTGGGTCTAGAGTAGGGTATCATTTTCCCCAAAATTAACTAGTTAGTTGAAGATTTTATCTAGACTAGGGAAAGCAGGAATTGCCACTCAAAAATATAAAAATATCAAATCGGCAAAATTTAAATTAACGCAAAGCAGCCGCAATAGTGTCGATAGATAGGGGGATTTGGAGAGTTTACTCTAGTATAGGGTGGCAAAATTCAGCTGAACTAGCTCTGGTATAGGCTAAGGGTTCCAGGGTCCTAGCGGCACATCCCCACCCAGAAATTCCCAAAGTACCCTCCCGGGCTTACAGCGAGGCAATGGCCTATGGACCATTTTAGTATTCTCGGTATTGGACTGGAACTAGCTTGCAACTGAGGCTAATGTGGGGAGTCTTTTCAGATGGAAATTACATTGATCTCTTTTTAATGATATTTCCCCGCATGAGCCTCCATTGCAAGCTAGTTCCAGTCCAGTACCGAGATCGAGAACACGAAAATGGTGTATTCTCTCTATGAGATGCGCCTGAAGGGAATCATGGTAGTTGTATTCATCATTTTGGACTGGATATTTGTTTTGATGAATGAAGCTACCATTGTTTCCTGCAGGCGCGTCTTACGGAATGAATTGACAATTAAATGGTATGTAAAGATCTCTCAATTCCGTCTTGCCATAGTTATGTTAATCCCTCCATGATTTCGAGTGAAATTCGTTTTGGTTAGTTGCTTGGTTTTTTTTTTTTTTTTTTTTGGAAACATTCTCTTACCTAACAGGTGTTTTGTTTTTTCAATTTACATATGTTATGACCTAACTTACTTTAGGAACAAAATAAACTCGATTGGTATTCAAGTGCAGTCATGAGTCATCACACACCGACAACATTACAAATCTGGTTAAAGAAACTAGCCTGTTCCTGGTTATCGGTTGGGAGCCGGCGCGGTGAAGAACGAGTGTAAAAAATGGCGCTCGAGAAAGTGAGATTTCCCTGCTCTTTCATATACCTCAACTTGTGAAATCCCTACCCTTTTATATACCTGAAGCCTTAAAAAGGTATCCCTTTCCGGTGGAGCCTCCACGTTCAGGCCATTATAGGGAGTACTCCCCCCCCCTCCCCCCCCCTCCGGGAAAAAGGCGCTATTACTCTCATTCTCGTGCTCGCCTCCTTTGTCCTTAGCTGCAAACCAAGAGCCTGGAAGAGGCAATGCATTAGTGCCCTGTTTTCGTTTTCTTCAGTCTCCCCTTGTTTCTCTTCAAAATCATTTTTACTTTATCTGAAACAGTAAGACTAAATAATGACAGTAACAGAATTGAATTAGTTCAGTAGATCGAACATGATCGATGTATGTTACGCACTGCTTAAAGTCTACAACGCGTGGTAGAGAGAAAAGTAAGGAAACATGCACTTTTGATTCCAGAAAATTGATCTTTCGTCTTACTTCGTACTTTGCCTCACTTTTGAGCAGGTTTTGCGTAGATCTCCTAACGAAATCGGAATATAATAACCTCTAATTGTTTTAACCACATGGTTGTAAGTCACGTCAGCTTCTGGCGTTCACCTTACAAATAAACAGGCAGCGCTAGACCCATACGGTTAGGAAGCAACAGGAGAAGACTTTTAATCATGTTAATGTTATAACCAAACTTATATAAATAACACAAGAAATTTTGCCCGCATTGGAAATCTAGCCTCATTATTTGGCCTACGTTAATGGGATAGAAAATGGAGCAGATATTGTTTGTGAGGAAATGTGTGTTAACAAGCTGATAAACCATGTTCGTAATCCACTCAGACACTTAGAGAAAGCCTTGTAGTTATTAACAGAATATAAGAAGCTCTGCACATGGACTTACCTTTCTCAGAGAGGGCACCGGTTCTCAGTGAATCAACGGAGTCTGCGCACAATTTACACAACATGATGATTTTGTCAGGTAATTGAAGTGCTGTAACTTGTCCAACAGCAATGCTGAAAAACTATCAACAATATAGCATTGTGTACGTTCCGACTAGTCGGATTACCAGCTTTTCAATTGTTATGTTCACCGAAAATGCACCTTCTTTGTTCTCTTTGACAAGGTGAACGTGGATTTTAAATCTTTCAATTCAAACACAAAAAGAAGAAAGCGGGGCCGACTCGGAGTTCGGATCACAGTCGAAAGAAAGGTGAGAAAAAAGGCATTTTAGGTGCACAAGCTTCATAGGTTTGTTTATTAGAAATTCAAGAATAATACGTCAGCAGCAATGGTGTTGCCAAAAACAGATAACACAGGACAGGAGGCGCATGGCACTCAAGTGACTAAGGTATGCGAAGAATGGGACAAGAAAGCGAAAGCCCCGCAATCAAAGACAATTTTTCTTATGACCCTGATAACCTAAAATGATGATAACCTAAACCCTTGCCTCAAAATGTATAAAAATAGTCGGGGATTCTCGTCGTCTTGCTTTGGGTGTAAATCAAGGATTCTGCTATCACTTACGGTGTTCATGGCGAAACACCAGTATTTGTAGCCGACAAAGTATCTTTAAGGGTGCAATCGAAGAAATATCAAAGTGGGGTCAAAGAGGCCCGAGCCACACCACGTCTCCTTTTGGGGGTTTCAATAAATTTTTCCGACGACCATCCCCGACCTTTTCATATGGGAGTTCTCCTCTGGGCGGTACACAGAAAAGTTACAAAACAAACAAACGCTCCCTAAAGTCAGTTTTCTTTTCACTTTCCTTGTTATATTTAAAAATTAAAGGTACGAGATTGGAATGTCATCCACATGTGTTCAATAAGTACAAGGGGGTTTTCCACAAGAAACAAGTTCCTTCTTATGGCTCATCACGCAATCTTTCACGTCACTCAACCAAAAGATTGCGTGACGAGCTATAAGACCAGGTTACAGGCTGGCAAATGTGCGAATCTTTGCAGCTAATGTAGCTGGGGTTTATGCAGTATCATCCAATATTCATGGCAGGCTCTACATTCAGAAAGTTGCCGTAACGATCAGCCGAAATCTCTAAACATCAACATCATCAAGAAAAATGTAACTAGATAATCGTTTGCAAAAGAAATATTTCTTTTAGAAACTCAGTAGCCAAAAACAAATTTTCTGGTGTTCCCAAATTCGACACAGAACAACGACCTATCATTCTCTGTTTTTCCAAAATTTTACCGGGATATGTTGGATATGTTTTATTGTTAAACTGCAACCTGCACAGCTAGTTATACGTAGATTGGAGAAATATGTAAGTGTCAGACATGAGTACATCTGACGTTTTTGTCTTTTCTATTCCTATTTGATATGCACACTCCGGTTTTTATAGCCAAAATTAAATGGCCAGATTTTGTTTTGAACTCAAAACTTTACAAAACTAGGACTGTATTGAAGACAGCTCACAGCTGTGTTTCCATCCAGATAATTTTAGATTTCTCATACACCTTGGTCGTCTCCGAAAAAGAGACAGCTTTCTCTCTGTTTTTGACCGTAGCGTGATGATAATGATCTTGAAAAATTTCCTTGGTGTGGTCCGAAAGGGAAGAGCACGAGTTTGAGTCAACTTCGCGCCCTTCGCAACTGGATGATCCATAAGAAGTCGAGCATTCTGAGTTTGACTGGCAACCGCTACACAGACTATCAACCTCTGACTCACTGGAACACGCGACCTCCTGGCTGCCGCTAATCATCACGTGATCACTTTCAGAGCATGCGCTGGAGCATGTGGAACACATGACTTCATTGGCTCTGCCGGTGTGTGCGTTTTGATGCAGTGATGCCAGCGACGTAAAACTACTTGGAAGCGTTTCGTTTCTTAAGCAGGAAGGATCGTTTGTCAAATAAATGTGTGGTAAATCGTCGATAGATAGAATTTGCCACACCTCCACTGTTTGAGTTCCTCTGTCGGTTGTTGGCTTATTAATTCCCTCGTTTGGGCTGACTATGTCTTCCTCGGACAGTGTAACAGCGTTAATATAAGGGGGGTAGGCAGAGGACGTTTTGTTCCAGTCGCTGTGCGGTTGAGGCGGCGGCGAATACGGTTCACCTTCTGAGGCATGCCCTTTTTCCAGTGCTTGCTGGTCATTTTGAAATCTTCGACAGCACATCGAATACAGCTCTTTTCTGATGAGAGGATTCCTGACACCGTACACGAAGGGGTTTACGCTGCTGTTTAGAAAGGCAAACCAATATGACACTAGGCCCAGGCTGTGCGCAAATGCATTCGGGATCTTCATGTGGTGGATTGACATGTACATCATTTTGAAAAAGAAAGGTGTCCAGCAAATAACGAAAACGATGAGCATAACGAAAATGGTCAGCGCGATTTGTTTTTGAGCAGTCAGCGAGATCTCGCTCTCAATACTCGACAGCGACATCCTGGAAAGACGAATGTTATGTTTCCTTGCGGCCCTGAAGATATTGATGTAGCAGAATCCCATGATGCACAGCGGCATAAGGAAGGCGACTAGAAGCATCACAACAGCGTAGACGGTTTGACTGTTACTTTCGGTGATTAAGACACCGCACTGGGTCGAACCTGTAAAACGAAATACAAAAACAAAAGTATTTAAAACAAAAGCAATCATAACAGTGACGGTGTTCGGGAATGTGTTCTTAAACCAGCATTTTTATTGCTTTTTTTTCTCACCTCGAAACTCGTCAAAAATCCTCCGCTACCCATGGTATTTCAACTCTCTTTTCTGTGTTCAGAAAAGCCACGAAACATTCACTCCCGTGTGTGACCTTCCGTTTTCAAGTTCGTTAATTATTTTTCAAGTCTAAACAAACGTTGGCTTAACCATCAACGTGACTGCATTTGCATCAGTCCCATGTTAATTAGCATAACTTTTTACGTTTTCTCCGTTTTCTCTTCAGTTTTAGTTTCGATTGGATAAAATATATCAAACATTTGAGAGAGTGTTTTAGCACATTTCTAACCACAAAATTACTCCACTGCGCAAGTATTTTGAACTCTCTTCTCGGTATTTGGAAAAACACGGTCTGCCGAGTTTTAATTATATTACTATCTCCAGGCAAACTCTTGGTACAACTATCTCGTTTAATAGAAAATCGTTGTCAGTCGCACCCTCTCATAGGTCTCGCGCCCAAAAACATTTCACGTTTCATACTTAAGCACTAGACCACTATTTCTATGGGTTTACCCGGCGGCGCAATAAACCACGCGGGATGCAGGGAGAGGCAAGAAAAGCTCGTAAATAACTGGTCGTTAGGCGAGTGACTTCCAAGCTTTTCGAGTGTTCTCCCAACAAGTCTAGTAGACTTATTTCGCGGGACGTAAACCCATAGAGATAGTGGTCTATTGCCTAATGAAAAGATATTCGTGTTAATGATAATTTTGTCAGCCAGTGTGGATACGCAAAACTGTTATTATGTTCTCGCTGTGTTCTGAGTTCTCTAATTCCCGCGTAGTGCCACCATTTCGGGAACAGTGTATTTACCGGTGCAATAGAACATAGGTTTGGCAACTCCAGTGACCAATCAGGTCGCGCGTAGTAACTCAGTTATTTTATCATGGCATATAACGCGTACTTTTACGCTATAAAACTTCCCAAGTTTGCGCAAGCAAGTCGACAACATCAAGGGAAAACAACATTCTCAGAAACTTGGCATTCGAACCTACAAACCAGACTTTCGTGGATCCGCGCTATTTTCAGATACGTTGATAGTCACCATTGCAAGAACTATATTACTGATGCGATTTTAATGTTGCACCTTGCAGAAATTTGGCGTCGAAAGTGAAAGCAAATCTTCTTTTCGTACCAATAGTAGAAAGTGAAAAACATAATGATGTTGCGCTTACAACTCACTTGCACCTTGATGTAATATAGAATTATCTATGATGTTTATCACTTAAAGATAATTGCGTTATTTTATAAGTCGAAGGAAATGGTCTATTGTAGCATAAGAACTTTATACTCACCAGGCTTGTAAACGAATGTCATAACACCAGTCAGCGGTATCGTCGCCAGAATAAGCGCTGTGAGCCACGTCATGGCTATCATAATCCACGCCAGTCTTGTCGTCATGACAACGGCCATGGGCTTGACGATGGAAAAGTATTTCTCGATGCTTATCGCAGTGAGCGTGAACAGCGATGAGGCCTCGAATAGAATGTACATGAAACCATTCAGCTGGCATAGACCGTCACCAAACACCCAGCCTCGTGTAAAGCACGTGGCAATTGAAAACGGCATGCAGAACAAAGCGACTCCCACGTCTGCACATGCCTGGTTTAGGATAAACATATTTGTGCGCGTGCGCAAGCTGGCGGTGCGGCAGATCGTGACGATCAACGTCATGTTTCCAAATATTGCAACCAGCATGACTATTGCCAGAGCTAGAGCAAACACTAAGTATTCGGTACCACGTCTCAGCTCCGGGTTTTCCTTCTCCAGTTCATTATTTAACAGTGAAGAATTTTCTCTTTGGCTCAAATTTACGTACGCCATAGTTGCTCCTGTAGGTGTAAATAGCACAAGAGTTAATGAATCTCGATTTCTTTCGTAAACGATGTTTTTCAAAAAACATTACGATTTGAAATATTTTTTCGGATTTTGAAAATATTTTTTTCGGATTTCGTAAATATTTTGGGATTGTCCCTTATCGGCTTCCGCAGTTTCCACAGCAATCAGCTTCGAAGTTGACTCTGACAAAAAATTTTAACATTCAATTCTTCGAAGAATATCTTTGGTATGTAAAAGTTACATAGCTGACGTCCTATAATAGTAAAGGCGGTGTTTCAAGGGACAAATGCAACAACGATTTCTCGCGGAAAAATTGAACTCCTTGCAAAGATGATGTTAAACGAGACGAATTTTACGCAACATTCTAAATTCGGGCAACAGTGTTGCAGGTTTTTTAATGGCTTTCAAAAACCTGAAACATGTCGCCGCAACGAAGTCTTGTTTTAAGTTGCCCTGTGCACCATGTTACACGATATCGATTTTCAACGCGAAAGATGTTGCGTTAAGATTTGGCGTTAAAAACATCACCGTCAAATCGAAACTATCCACATCACGAAAACATTGGTTTATCGGTGGGTTAAGTTGCGAACTGTGTTGGGAACGCGAAGCTAAATTTACAACAGACTCATTTAGATAAACAAATTGTGGGACTACTTACTGTCGACTGGGCCACTCGATGGTAAATCTTCTGACGTCTTTTCCAGTGGTGAATAACAAGGGTCATCAAGAAAGTCGACTGGAGCTCTGTGATATGAAGGTATAAACTGAAATATACTTATCTGAACAGCTCAACAAAAATTTATGGCTGGAAAGTGAAACAGATACTATTTATGGGAAATTTCCCATGCTTTCTTCTTCCACAGCGCCAGCTTGGAAAATGATATTTAAAGCTGTAGAGTTTCGGCTTTTGTCTCGATCTCCACTGAGCTGAGTTATCATGAGTCATGGATCAGTTAAACACAGCAAAATAAGGTTTAAGTTTATATAAGAATGAGAAACTATGGGAAATATTTGACTGCATTTGATCGGCTCAGTCAGGAGGCAGCTTGTGCACGGTTCAAAACCGTACTTCACGCTTTGCTTTTTTATATTTTGTCAAACTTTGAAAATAGAAAACAGTTGTTTTCTTTTTAAACAACTTAATGAGAGAAGGAGTTTGTACACAGCGCCTGCATACGTCTGAAAACGCTGGCAGAGCGAATATGAAACCTGCTTACAACGGCAGCCAGTTGAATGTCAAAGTGGTTAGTTTTCCCTCCGTTCTTTTTCTTTGTCGCCTCATTTTGAAATATCTACTCGATTTTTATGACTGTTTAATAAAATCTATAGCCACACAATCTTTGCATAGTTCAGACTTGCCATTCTGAAATTGAAAATGTTCAGGAAGACTTGGAATTCAAATCGTTGTTTTGATATCAAACGCTCTTGGTCAGCTGAGAATTTCATGACCAGCTCACCACTGACAGATTGTTGCTCATATGGATCATATTCAGTGCTGAGTCGAAACTCGTGAACTTTCGTTTCAGCGCTGAGATCGGCAGTTTTGTTTTGGAAAAAAACGAAAGAGTATTGAAACGTGACAACAGGTTTCAGTTTATCTGAGAAAGGTCAAACTGAACGTCGGTGATTTGGCACTCAAATTTGAATGCCCAAGCCGTTTTCATTCATCGATATTTGGGACAAATACGTTTAAAATTCAGCTTCTATGTACTTACTGCTCAAACGACAAAGATTCTTTACCTTGTCGTGGCGAGCTATTAACCTCGGTCAAGTACTTTCTTGTTGCTTCGCCAAATTCGTAGACAACTTTCAAAAAGAGTCATCGACAAGTAAACATCTCGTGTAGAAGACCGGATGAACACTTTACTCACAACAGCCTTTTGTTTTAAGGTGCAATTAATATGTGGCACAATAGTCAGAGACATATCATGACTACGTGTTTATTAAGCCCTTTTGTAAAACTTCGAAAAAGTAATGGACTGTTGACATTGTTTATCTAGATGGGCTTCAATAATAGACTTAGATAAGACTGACCAAGCTGACAACCTATCCACTTGGTTGTCAAGCTTCTTTAGAAAGCAAAACTGTTGTTAGAAGGAAACCATAAAGCCGTAATGGACCCGTGAGTTATTTTTATCATCGTTATGTTGCCTAAAGTCGTTCGCGGATGTAAGCACTCTACCTCACGTTCTTCGTCGGTACTCAAGTCTTGAGCGCAGACATTTTCGCTTTACGACCTGGAATTTCGCTTGAGAAAAATGACGCAAAATGACGGGACAACTGTCCCGTCATTTTCTCTTGATTCTGGATAAGTCTAATATCATTGCTTCTGATTCAGTCCTTCATTTTCAGCTAAAGACCTACGTTTCTATTTTACTCGACATTCTTGCAAAACGGGGAAGGCTGGAAAATGTAACCGATAAGCGGACGTTTTCAGCCTATCGTTTTGAATACGTTTTCGTGCCTTTAACGCTTTCTCCATAGTGGCCCTTACCTGAGAAAGGCCCGCCAGCGCAAATTTTAAAAACACGTCTGCTGATCAAAACTCGTCATTCACGAAATACTGAAGGCGCACGCCTGTATTTGAAAATGGTTTCAACTTCGCATTTTTGTGGAGTTTCTAGAACAAAAGAATGTTGTTGTTGTTGTTGTTTGATAGATTGATCAGTGCTTTATGTCAAGGCGATCAGACGGTTCGCTCCTGGTTTCTCTCGACTTTTATACTGGGTCGCGCCTTGCCGCCGCGGTGATAGAAACCTCTATCGAGCACACCGTATTCTAAATTATTTTCTCAGACTGAAGACTCAGAAAGCTCTTACTATTCAGCTAAATTTTTAATCACGAGGCATAACTCGCGAACTACAAAAATACCGAGAGAACAAGAAAAGATAGTAATTACGCATTCTTTTTCTTCTGTTCTTTCACGCCTCCTTTGTGCACATGTCCAAAGTCACGTGCGGATGTAGGAGAGGCACGGCACGCTCTTGTATTACCACTATAACAGAAATCCGACCTTTCGTTTGCTAATTATCATACACTTCATTATTGCTTCGAGAAGTGAAAGCGTTTCCTGCCAGAACTTCATCAACTAAGCATGAATCTCAACACAGTAGACGCCTTCAGCGTGGCTTTCGCCATTACTGTTTTTTTAGTGTTCGCCATGGCTACATCCCTCGTATCTTCTACTTTGTTTTACGCCGTTTACAAGGAGAGAAAGCTTCGTGTATCTTCAGCTATGCCGTTGATGAATCTGTGCGCTGCCGGACTTGTTCTGGGACTCGTTTCTGGACTGTTCACATTGATATGCGATGTTATACAGGTCAACGAAGCCGCGGAGTTTCTACAGAGCGCGAGATGTTTCGTGGAAGAGTATTCAATCAGTGTCTATTTCCAGGCATTGTTCATTATCAGTGCCACAAGATACGGTTTGGTTCTATGTGGAGAAAAGCTCTGCCGTGTGACTGTCAAACAAGCTGTAGTGTGTATCAGTGTGACCTGGATTATTTCTGCAGTGTATGCAGGTCTTGTGGCATTTTACCGACAGGAAGGAAACGGCAGGCCTCACATCACGCATCCACGAGGTGTTGCGGCCGGACAAGTTACATTCCTTGGCTTTCTGCATTTCGGGGCGCTGTGTATCTACGCTAACTTAGCTATTTATTTTCACCAGAAGAAGGAAAATTTACCACCCGATTTTTATAGCTTAGGGTCGAGCAGCCGGAGAATGGCAGAAAGGAACATTCGCACATCGGCCAAGAACATTCAAATGATTGTCTTAATCGTGGGAACGTTGTGCGCATGTCACTTGCCATACCTTGGCATTGTTACCACTGCGATGTTTACAGGTCAGCTGTCACACAGTGTCAAAGTGCTCGCAGTCGTTGTGATGCAAAGCGGAATTTTACTCAACCTTGTTATTAACGGCTACCTTAACAAACGATTCAAGCGAGTTATCCGACCAATGCTACACCGCTTGATCGACAAAATCACCAAACACAAGAACAGACGAAGACAGATCAACGAGCTACTTCCTCAAAACAATTTTTCGTCAACCAGGATCAGCTTCAACATCTCCCACGAGAGTTACGAGTTAACCCGCAGCAAACTTGCATTCTTTTACCGCGGACCTCTCTTCTATCCCCAGACCCACTCAAGTCTTTTAACTGTCGGGGCCTCGGTACGATAGTTTCAAAGTCTCAATTCTAGGTCCCGCTCGGCTTTGATTGCGAGGAAGACGCCACTGAAGTTGTGGTTACTAGTTTTATTGAATGACACAATAAGATCAAGGCAAGTTTTGTAATCTATTTTATCACTTTCAGTGTATTTATTGATTCAAGTCATTAAAGCTTAGTATGGTATTTTTATTATCATCACTACATTGTGGAGGTTTAGGTACATCTACATATACCATTACCCATACACTAACCTAAAAACTGTAAGATCACCGGCAGACATTTTCATCTCGGCAACGCAAAAACTTAAAGACAGTCCATGGCAGAAAACAAGGATCCATTCTTCCTCGTTAACACCAGGTGATTTAGCAGCTCTCGTAAGGTCTCACATGAGTGGCTTGCTACCCTTTGCGGGAACAATAGAACAAACAGCAGAAACAATGCCCCTAGCCCTAAAACAATAACAGCTGCTAACAATCAAGAGAATTACAAGCTTACGAGAGCTGCTACACTTCTGTTAACACCAGCCTTAGTGGGTCCAAATAACTTACCCATAAAAAATAGTTACAAAACGAGTAATGGATAAAGAATCAACAGATGAATAAGTACTATTAATGGCACACAAATTAATTTTACAGAGGTTTACAACAAAACTGACTTTTGAAGTCACGACAAAACTTGCGATTACATAATATTGATATAGACCAAGTAGAAATTAAACACTGTTTGCGTAAGGAATAAACAATAATAATTATAAAGTTTAACACATTTTCTTTTTTAATATCAACTCGACGAAACGAAAATCCTCTCTTTTGTCTGAAGTCTATGTCAACTATCTATAGAGCTATGAATATCACTGGATCAGGAGAAGTAACGCAACACTCCAGAGAGCTGACCGCTCGTCACACATTGCACAATTCACGGCTGTGTTATGCGGCAAGTTGACTTAGAGTTGCGTCACATATAGTACATTGTCGGCATCTGACGTTACATTGTCACGCAATGCATGTTGCCACTGAGGATTAACAAATTCGTGCCGTCACTAATCTAATCCATTGCTGCGAGTTAAAACACATCTTGGTGTTGCCTGATTGGTCGATAGCCCCCAGCCTTTCGAGTAGACTCAAGACTTGTTGTTCCTTTCTGTAATGAAGAACTAGACGGAACACTGGAGCTCCCGGCCTCATAAGACGCCAACTCTGTAGAGAGAAAAACGGAGACCATGTGAGCCAGAAGATTTGCCGAATAAAACGCCAACTGCATGTGATTTACAAACAGTGTCTGAATAAAGAAAAGTCATTTAGTTTTGAGATTTCTTTGGTTGATCACGGGACGAAAATGAATAAGCCTTCATCTTTCTCTAGTGTGGTCTGGGTTTTATTTTTAAACGATGAGTCCAAAGGACTTCGTTTATTGTTGGTTCTCTTGGACTTTCTCAAACGCTTCCCAAATCAAAGAATATAAAATGTACTTTGACTTCACAGCAGTTGACGAACTCGTAATTAAGCCCATGATTGCCTGCCTGCTTGCTTGTCTATCTACCTGCCTGACTGACTGGGTGACACATAGACAGACAGACAGACAGACCGACCGACAGACCGACTGACAGACAGATCAATTGTTTAAGTTTTACAGCATCCTTTTGTGAGAATGGTAGCCCTCACCTTCTGATCTGTAAGCCGACAGGGACTGGGAACCGAGACCTGAATCAAATCCCGAGTCGTGTGATAGTGGAGACTTGCGGCCATCAAGGATCTCTAACACATCTCCTCTGCGCATGTCACGAAGAACCTGCCGTAAAGTCTTGATACTACCATCAGCAGCCTACAAAAAAGGAAAGAAATAAGCTCAAATGTTCAGGCAACCCTTGCTTTTCGATACATGATTCCCGTCACAACATACTATTTAAACTCGCTCTTATTTAAACTCCTTCTTTGGTTCGTTCATTTTCGAGTTTTTTTCCGTTCGTTTTTCTTTTAGTTGGTTGGTATTATCCAGCCAGCTACTCATGTCCCAAGGATTAACCATTCATAACAGAATAAACGCATATTACCTCATATTGTGCCAACACTTGTGTGGTCGGGCTTGAGTGTATAGCGAACGCACTCTCCAATGTTCCTAGGCCCAGTCTCTTGGCTAGTTCACGCCAGTCCGCTCCAATACTGGGATCTAGTCTTTGGGCCATTTTCCGTCGGACATAAGGATCCAGCTTGTCCATGTCACCTGACAGATTACAAATAACTGTTAGGTCATGTTCTATTGGGATCAACCGTTTCAACCGCAACCGGTTTGGTTGATACGGTTGACGTTTCTCAATAGAACCAAGTTCCAACCGTTTTCGGTTGAACGCGGTAACGCCTGGGACTAGTCCTTACGTGAACTACAATCACGTGACACATTCACGTTGACGCTTTTTCAACCGTTTCAACCTGGTTTGAGGCCGGTTGAAAAAGTTGATCAACTAAATTAACCGAAAACGGTTTTTCCCCATTACAACACGAAAAAACCCAGCCAACCCAACCACCAACAACAACAACAATAATCAGACCAGACCAGAAACGGTTGATCCCAATAAAATAGAACCCGACCTTGATGTATAAAGTTGTTTCAATGAATGTCCTTACAGCATTAATAAGTCATAATACAACACTTGTTTATTCCTAAATCTAAATATAGTTGTCTTTTAGAGCGGTTTTCATTTGAGTGTCGAAAGTAATTAGACAATTACTTTGGTTTTGGTTTTGGTGTTACTACGGTTTGAGATTGGCTGAGTAGTCTAATTGGTAAGTAACTGGTTTGGTTTTGGTTTTACGACACTCAATTGAAAACCGCTCTATGCTGTAATTAACTATGTCCCAACATTTGGAATTGGTCTTCTTACGATTGGAATTTTATAATTCTTTATTCTTATTAGTTTAGGTGTCCCAATTAGCCAATTATTTTACAGTGAGCTCGAATTTTGACACTTTAATTAAGTTATTTATTTATTTATTTATTTGGTTGTTTACTTATTTATTTATCTATGTATTTCCTACCTTGACCCAGAGTGAGACCTGTCAGACCAGCTGTCAGCTCTGAAAACACAACATCAAAAAGTGTTAGTTCAGAGAGTTTGCACAATACCTCAAGCTTTTAAAAGGAGACAAAACTCACCGTCATCTTGCGAAGGATCAGTGCTCAGCGCTTCGTCTTCATCCAAGATTTCTTGAACCTGACAAAGTAAAAAACGTTCTTAATTAACAAGATGGAAAAGTCAAATGATCTAACTGGGTGTTAAATACATTTTTCTTTGTATTTGTTTGGATAATTTAGTCGTGCGTCGCAGCAGTATTCAGTCCCTGGGTGATGATTTGTTTTTTAAATTCCCATCACTCGGCTATTGACAATGTACTGTTACTGTAACGAGAAATTTCATGTTAAACAATCGTAAAATTGATGGCTTGGATATGAGCTTACATGTCCTTAGAGTAGTTTCATCAAATGAATGACATTAGTTAAAAGAGGTAGCTCACCGTTTGTGCTGCAGTGCATCTTGAAAAGTTAAGCCTAAAGTTTTCAAATTAGTCCTTTGCAATCCGTGTTAATCTTATCCATCCTTGTCCTTTTTTGGATCATTATTATCTCTTACGTGTTTTTCTACCTTAGTAAACTATTTTTTTTCAAGTTTCCTTCAATTTAAAGGCAATTTTTTACGTAGCCAAAATAACTCAAAATACCGTGACTAGGAACAACAAGGAAACAGTTTTATCCTAAATTCATCAAATAGGATTGAAAACACTTACTTCAGCCACGTTAGCTAAGTCAAAAGCTGTTTCTTCATCACTGTTTTGTAAGGTGGTATCAGCTCCTGCAGCCACTAGGAGAGCTGTCTGGCCCTTGAGCCCGCTGGCGGCAGCTATATGCAGCGGTGTGTTACCATCAAAGGTGGTAGCGTCTACATCACAGTTTGCCTAATAAGGAAATGTTACATCTTTAAACCTGATTGAACACTCAAGCAACCAATGAAAATCTAGTCTACATTTGTCTTCACATAAGATCCGCATCAGAGAAACTGCTAACCCTAAGCAATAAGACAATTTTTTAACGTTTTTTTTTTTCAGTTTCCCGGGTTTTTTTTAGCTTTCTCGCCTTGAGCAGAAAAAAAGTCACAGTAAATGAATTATCAAGAAATTACGTGGGTTGTTTCAAAGCAAAATCTCGCTAAGAAATGACTGCCGATAAATAAAAAAAAAACAAAACAAAAAAAAAAACTAGAGAATTAAAGAAGAAACGAGCGAAGAAACTGAGATATGTAACTGAAGCAGGCAAACAAAACCGATTAAAAAGAAAGTGTGATTAAATTGCTCGAGAGGCGATCAAAAAGGAAACTGATGAAAGAAGAATACCTAACTTATTCAATAGTAGAATAAAAACAGGATCACATAAAAATTTACCTCCAATATGAGAAACCCAGCCACGGCCAAGTTATCTTGTTCAACGGCATGATGAAGTGGAGTTTTACCACTTGTACCGTCCTACAAAAAAAAATAGCAAGCGCGATTTAATACTTCTCCGCGATCAGAGCCCAAGTCTAGATCGAAAAAAGACCTTTGACCCTCTCTGCATAAAGGTGACTAGTATCTCTCTATTTTTATACTGCAGTGATCGCGACTACTGCCGCATTACAAGTACACTCATATTACACGCATTTTACACGCATTCACGCGCGCTAAACACGCAACTTGTTGACTTCGAACTCAAGCTTGGCCAGACCTCTTGTATTGTAGATTGGTCGTACCAGAAATTTGTACTCAACATGTCAGTACAAACTACATGTAAGGCAGAAACTCTAAGAGAAAAAAAGCGCCTGATAAGAAAAGCTTAGAATATCGTCATACCTGAGCACTCATGTTGGCACCAGCCGAGTTTAGAAGTTTAAGGACATCTTTACTGCCAGCCAGGACGGCTAGATGCACTGGAGTCAGACCTGAGAACAACAACGTCTATTATGAACAAACTGTCGATGTTCACAAACTCACTTGCGTTTATTTTTGCACAGTTTTATCATGCTTTACGGAACATTCTCCATGTGCATGTTATCGTATTTCTTCTATCTAGGCATGGCCTTTGCCTTGAGGAACTTCATCATTGTTTTCACCTCTTTAATCCTTCACAACTAAAGCTTGCATTTCTCCTTTCGTTTTATTCAGAGCATAACTTTATGTTTTCTGGTGTATTAATTCGAATCTCCTCCTTCTTTCGTCAAGAATTGGACTTTGATAGAACAAATGTACCTTCATCTTCAAAGATTCAACCAGGGCACATCATCAGCAAAGGAAAAAAAAAATTGAATTTTTGTACTGAAGGAACCATCGTATGGTGCAGTGCCAGTTTGCAACAAAAATCAATCCTCAATCAAAGTCAATGAATTTAAGGGTTTTTAAGCCAGGCTAACGGCACCCTCCACCTACAATGGGGTCTTAATTATCCAAAAGTTCAAAAACCTACGTTTCACTCATCACCACAAACCTAATTATATTTAATTTTCAGTTACTGATAAAACTTGCAATCTTGTGTCAGCACTTACCTTGGTAGTTCTGCCAGTTTAGAACTGTTTTTGACACATTATAGTTCAAGAGAGCTTTCAAACACACGGCATCTCCATGCATACAAGCAATGTGCACGGAAGTGTTTCCATGACGATCACGTGATCTAACATTGGCACTCGCTCTTAACAAACAGTCTAACATGCGAGGTTGCTTAGTGATGGCAGCGAGATGAAGAGGAGACTGGAAAGAGAAAACATGAAGGAATGGTAACCAACCAGAGATGAGTAAAAAAAGATGGCTACTACGCTTTGTGTATTTCTACTACTCTCTCTGGCAACTGAAAAACAGCTATTCTTAATATTTGATAAATATACAACCTTAGTTGTCTATTGTGATTGTCAAAACCGAACGTAGAGGGAAAAAAATACAGACAAAATACCACACAGTTCCCATCATGCACGTGAAGTAACAAAATACTACAGGGCACCCATCATGCAAATCAAAGAAACAAAAACCACAGGTTACCCACCACGTAAAATCAAATTAAAGATACCACAGGAAACCAATCATGTAAATCATACTCATGCAATGTATGTGATAAATAGCATGACTTACCTGTCTCAAGAAGTTATATTCGCTGATGTAAGACTCTGGCAGACCAGCCATGATGTCAATAAGACACTGAACTACTTCTTGTTGGGAATTGATCACAGCAAGGTGAAGAGCACTGTTGGAAGACACGGTACAAGGTAAGGCACAACAAGAAAAACAGCTTGTAAATGTGCAATAACTTTACTATCACTTCTTGGTCTAAACTGTTAAAGAGAAAAAGACGTGGGCTTTCACTAAAATATGAAAATAATTAACTCAGTGACACATCAGAAGCTGTAAACAAAAATTCTTTAAAATGTCATGAATCCAAATAGTAAAAATGGGAAAGGACCTAGTTTATACAATAAATTTCTACAGTAGATAGTGTTTTTACAAGAAAAAGGCAAGGCTTTATGCCCATGTTGTTTGCAAGTACAAGAAGACGTTTAATTAATGGTTTATTCACAACTGCTGAGACTAGACTTCTTATTCCAGGGCTTAGTGTCTAAAGATCAACAAGCTATTTGTAGCTGTTTACAACACAGATGTAAGCATCAAATGCAGGCTGTTTGACGGTAACAACTTACGTGTCTCCACTATCGTCTTGTATTGCCGTCAAGTGTCTTTGAGCAGCAAGTAAATACCGCATATCACCAGTGGCAGCATAATCACGCATGGCAGCAGCTGACTTCTCAGCAAGGTTCCATGCTAATTCACTAAGATCTGTGACAAGACAGTCAGTAATCTTGTTATTTTTTTTAAACAAGAATATTGCTTTTTGAAATGTTTGAAGCATCATCTTCAATAAACTACAGCTGGATAGCTTACCCTTCATGAATGCCACATGAGCATATATTTCTCAACAAAGACCATCACTGACCTAAACTAATAAAATATCCTATTTGAATTTTTGTCACTAGCTCCATGATACAATATTGTTTTTAAATTGCTATTTTAAATGTTGTTCCAACTTAACTGTGCTTTTAGTTCCTGATAATCTTCTCTGCTTCAATAACTAGTATATTGTATATTAATTGTTTTGTAATGTTTCCAAAGTATTGCGATGTTAAATAAAAATACCAATCATTTTGAATCAACCAAAATCAAATCTAACGAGTCACAGCAGACTGTCTGCTGTCACATGTCACACACATCTAACCTGCTTGGTGTGACTGTCCAGATGCTTGTGACTGTCCAGAAGAATGCGATTGTCCTTGTTGAGAGGTACCTGCACCTCCTGAGCCTCCTGCAAAAAGAAATAAGCGTCAACATGACTTCACCAAATTAAATTCCACAATCTTTGTTAAGACATTTTAAGCATGGAGCGTTCCTTAAATGTTGTTGATCATACAATACTTGCAATACGCAGTTCCACAAAATATCCATGATACATATCCCAAGAAAGATTTTTGGAAGGGTAGGAATATTTTCGAGAACAATACAGCAAATACATAGTATTAAAATTAGCCTAACAAGTGAAATGACTGGGGCTTCTAAGCAAAAAATCCAGACATCTGGACCTCTGCTCTAACCACTGCACATGCATGCAGCTTGAGTTGAACACAACAGTCAAGATGATGTCAACTGCAAATGGCTGACTACTCAGCCTCCTGTTACTGTAGTAGGAACATATTTTAGGTTTATTTTTCATACATGTAGCCAGTGTCTCTAGTTCACATGTTAATATCATATGTTATGTGTAGGGCTCAAAGTTAACTCTTTAATCCACTTGCAAAGTTTTGCTAGTGGGATTTTTTCCACTAGCAAGCTGGTGAGACCACTAGCAAAATCTTTCCAAATGTTTGTGAGACATGGATGATTCTAACTCGCAAACGTTTACTAGTGGATATTTTTCTCACTCACAGATTATCAAAATCACTTGCATTTTGTGAGTTTACATTTGTTAATTTCGAGCCCTGATGTGTACATTGAACATGTACACCCCAATGTATGTGCCTTTAATTATGGTGGAAACCCAGTTTTTTAAATCACCTAGTGAAATGGAAAGTGGTTAGCACAATCGACGGTAATGTTCTTCATGCTTTCCTCACCAAGGAAGCAAACAATTGTTTCAAATAATCAGAGGTTAAAAATATTCTAGTGTTTGAAAACTTGGGGTTCTGTACATGTATACTGATGGTGTTCTACACCCCAAACGCACATGCTGCATGTTAGTTAAAGTTCAGTGGTTAGAAACAAGAGCCATTTAATGATCAGTGTGAAAATTCACCTTGATTGTTAGACTGTGAAGTGCCTGGATTGGCAAACCAAAGGGCAGAACCCAGTAAGCCCAATGGAGCAAAAGTACCAAAACCCCCACCACCAGCACCAGCCCCGCCCATGCCAGGAGGTCCACCTCCACCACCACCACCACCGAAGTAGTCAGAGAAATGAGGGATTTTCTTGCGTCTTTTAGCACCAATCTGCTCTTTGTCTGATAAGAAAAATATGACGCATGCATGTAATTCAAGGGGGGAAAAGACTAGGTCACTCCAATAAGGAAACAAGTTAATATTTATTTGGTCAGAATGCCATCATTAAGAATTGAAGGGTTTCATGCAAAAAGAGCGTATATACTTTTGGGGCCGATTTTTATTTTTTTGCAGGATTGAGCTAATTTTTGGCAGACTGACTTGTTTTGACATGAAAAGCATCGTTCCATAATTGTCTTTGTTGATTTGCACGTTTTCAAGAAATGTATGCAAAAAACTCAGTTTTCTGAGGGTATCTTTTGGAGATCTTTTGCTGAATGAAAATCAAGGGAAACCCTTTGTTATGCTAAATGATGAAGTCACCGAAGCGTGGCATTTGCCACTAGTTGTTTGAACTGATACAAGATTTATTATTCATATAATTACACTATTCTCTTACTGTTGCTTTTTTAGCGCAAGCAAATAAGGCACTGAACAGGCCAGATTTGAGTTTGTTTTGTCGTGACACTGGTTCAATACGAGGTCGGTCAATTTTTTTTTTCCAGTCTATTTCTCTACTTCTTTCAAAAATAAAAACATCTATTTAAAAAAAAAAAAACGTGCTGAACATTGAAGCTGCTAAAAGTAACCGTCTAAGTTCACGTCATGTTGAAATCCACCTTCGAAGGATTCGCTCCATAAGATGCCGCTTGGAAAACTGAGTTTTTTTGCATACGTTATTTCTCGAAAACAAAGCACAAATCAACAAAAACAATTACGCAACAATGCTTTTCATTTCAAAACAAGTCAGTCTGCCAAAAATTAGCTCAATCCTACAAAAAATAAAAATCAGCCCAAAAAGCTCTATACACCCTTTTTGCACGAAAGCCTTCAATTGCAGTTACCAAGGCCAAGATTTGTGTTATCCCACAACGCCAAAGGCTTACAAACAGTAGGTAGGGCCTTGATAATTTTATCATATACACTGTAATACAAAGTTGAGTCCAACAAAACCCTCATTTATCATTTCAGGCTTGTACCTGTAACTATGGCAGCAGCCTAAAGCTTTTTCCTTTGCGGAGCATTGAAATTCTTTCATACTAATGCTTGCAAAGTTGGCAACATGTACAAACTGTAGTACAGAAGGATGATGCTATTATAGCACTCTTAATTATCAGTATAAAGGAATTCTGCATGCATAATTTCTATTGTCTAAAGGTATATCATTGATAGTAGGGCATGACAATTCAATGCCAACAGCAATTGATAGAGGAAGAAAATTCTCAAATTCATTAATACTTCACCAAGTTTAAACAAAGCAAATCATGACCATGACAGTGTTTGGATATCTGATCTTAATTAGCATACATTTTTACAATTTTAATTCTCTGTTTTCTCCTTACTTTAAGTTTCGATTGTGAAGATATATCAAACACTCAAAAGACATTTTTCCAAACATCTCAAAGTTCATCAAAAATACTCCACAGCACATCATTTTTTCAACTCTCTTCTCGGTGTTTGGAGGCATGAACACGGTGTTTTGTGTTTGATATAATTTTATTACTAGAAACAGCAAGAAACAGCTGTAATTATAACTACATGTTATCTGTTACTTGATAGCGACTACTTGAAAATAAGTTGACCACATACCAAATAGTTGTGGCTGATAAGTAAACTCCACTGGTTCACTTGTTTCCTGGTCAGACTTGCGCCTCAATTCCAGGTGCACCTTGACAGGCCTTTCAGTAGCAATATTCCAGTACGCAGGAGTCTTGAAAACTATCGCAACCTAAATCAGTTCAGAAGTATGAATGACAAAATCACAAAAGTATTCATACAGATATACATCCTTAACAGTTCCAATTGTACACTGTACATCAACTATGTGTAAACCTCTTTAGTATGGACATCACAAAGTTAAAGGTGCATACATGACGCTGAGTTTCTGTGTTAATTCTGGCTACATGTGTGTCCAACCTATAGCTCTAGATAAAGATAAAATGTACTCTGGCTAGTTTCTCAGGAACCAAGTTAAATGTCCATGAGATAGAGGTGTCTGTCTTAGAAAAGTGTCTTTGAGGAAAGGTTCGGCTGTACTGGATACTCAGAAGGACAGAAACACTTGTACGCATCTCTCACGACGAGGGCATATTAATAGTACATGAAACATTTCATGTCAGTCTGCTCAGGACTAGCTTTTGCCCATAAGGTCACTGCTCGATAACTCCCGGTCACTTTCTTGAAGAAAACATATAGCAATCTCTTGGTCACCATGAGGATATCTAAGTTTAAAAAAAAAACAACAACAACAACAACAAAACAGGTGTCTGGCTATTCAATTGATTTTCTGCTCTATGAAATAAGCAAAAACCTGTACAACTGGTCCATGTAAAATCCAGTGGATGGTTTAAGAATTCTCAGGGGCAGTTGAAACTTGTCGACTATGCTATTCAGCCATTAAATTATGCTCTGATATTAGGTCAGAAAACAGCACCTGTCTATGAACATCTGTAGGAGCAAACACTCCTCCAGCCTCCCATGTTTTTTTGCCAGTCTCCACATCAATCTCGTAGAACATAACATCAATGTCCTCTATGAGACACAAGAAGAGAAAATTTTGGTTAAGAAAAATGAGGCACTGGTATTAAGTATATATGTAACACTGAAAACAATTATCACAGCCGATATTTACCTTTCTGTACTTTGTCACACAACAAGTAGACTTCATCACCACCTGTGACACAGCCAGAGTTGCGATCCATGCGGCAAATCTTTAGATTGGAAGCCGACGGGGCTTCTGTGAAAGTTCAAGAAATATATCACGTGGTTTAATATACTTCCATAATTTAATTTAATTTAATTGTAATTTAAGCTTTTTAAAATCATTATAAGTTTACTTATAATTGTAATTTTAGCTTTTTAGCCTTTTTATTCCATTTTTAATCTTGTCATGCGCATTTGAACATTTTGTGAAATTTGCACATTATAAATGTTATTATTATTATTAAAAATGAGGTATCAATCAGCTCTGAAGAGAGAAATTATGTGCACACTGTAAAACAAGTTGAAGTACATCCATTACATGTAGGTATTACGACAGTGTACATGTACATCTGTACACTAGTTTTAGTGCAGTGAATTCAAAAAAATATTGTCCACACCCTCCACAGAAGGCTTTTTGTCCTACCTCCACCCCCATAGAAATTCCAGGTCAGGTTCATACTTAACAATTTTGGCTTTTGACAAGTTTCTTTCCTCTCAGAATCAGTTTTGAAATCACTCTTCGACTAGAGAAATTTCTTTCAACTCGACTCACTTGAATCATACACTGGATTTGAGATGCAAGGTGGTAAGGCTTTTGTAAAACAGCCACCATCATCAGGGAGATATGCCTGAAAGCACAGTCTGACGGCATTCAAGTTCATACTCTGCTTCTGGTCCTCCACCATTTGGCGAACTTTTTGTGACTCCTCCGCTGTGACAACAAAATAAAATGAAGGTACACTTTTTAAAAATACCTGTCAGAGGTGCTATGACCAAATGGTTGGCACACTGAACAGTACCCTGAGACAAGTGGCCCGGGTTCAAGCTCTTGCTCTGGTCACTGTGTTCTTTTCTTGGGCAAAACACTTAACTTTCACAGTGCCTCTACCAACCCAGGTGTATAAATAGGTACCACATGACAATAGAGTAGGGGGAGTAGCCAAAAATGCATTGTACATGTACCGCTAGTCAATAAATGGTGTGGATACTGGGATAAGCTTTGGCAAGGTACAAGTACTTTGGCCCAACGCAAACTTTTCCTTTCATATATTGTACATTCAAATGAAGCAGTTTTGTAATGGTATTCTCCACACAATCCTTAAGTTTATAATTCCAAGTTTAAAGTTTCACTTCTACCAGACATTCATTTATGATATTATTATATGTATACATGCATGTATGTACATTGTACATCACCTAGATCCAACAGGAAGTACATGTACTCAACATTACAAGTCATTTATTAGTAAATTATCCCTTAAGTTATAAATCCATGTACCTGCCACAGCCTCAGCCATGGTCCTGTTAAAAGTAGCTGTTTCGCCATCTGCTAACGCTTGATCACCCACCAGTTCCATATCAAAGCCCTTGCTGTCTGCTGTCAGTGCGTGTAGAGTTGCTGTGTGAAGGGTCTGCATTTTTATGTAACGTTCCATCAACACTTTACCCACACTTTTCTTTGTCACATGTTGAATACCAAGATTTGGAAAGCTACAAGTGCATGGAAGAGTTGACAGAAATATGGTATTGCCTTAAATCACAAAATCAACATAAAAAATACAGACTAGGAAGTGGAACTGAAAGTACTTTGTCTCTGGACTAAGAAACTGAGGGGTTTTATACCTGCTGACTTCTTAAGAATCACAGACATGAGATTTCCATCCTATTAGTGCCAGGATTTCAGAAGGAAACCTGACCATTGAATTCTGAGAAACTCCTAAGATCTCTGAAGCCATTCTGAACATTTCTGGCTACCATTCCCAATATCTGTTTTGCAAACTTGTAGTTGATGTTGTCATCAGTAGTTTTCCCTTGAATTAAATTAGAAAACTGGGGAACATCTACAAGTACACTGACATTACTTTTCTTGCATTGTTTGAAAGTGCACAAATCTTTAGCTTGGCAAGGGCATATGAACTTTTTTTGGATCATTTTTCAGGAGAGTCAAATTGCAGACTGTACAAGTACATGTACTATAAGAGGGTAACCTTTTTAGCCTGGACTAACTAGCAAACCATAGTAAGAACTTGCCCAAAGGGTTACAAGCACAAACATTTGTTTTCTTTGCACCCTGTACCAGTTAATCTACGACACTTTACCTTGCTGTCATTCCATGCTCTGGACCAATCTGGACAGTGACTGCCCCATTGTTGGAATTCTTGCCAATCAGACTGTGCGCATGCGGCATGGGAGGCTCATCAACTGTCACTAATGATACCACAATACGGGCGGGACCGTGATAGTTACACAGTTGAACAGAGGGGTATGACTTCTTACCCTTCTCAGAATATTGACCGGGCAGGCCACCGTGAGACGGTCCCTCACATGGGTAACGAAAACGAAAACCTCTCTGTATGAAGAAAAAAATTAAAGCAAATCACATTTATTTACCAGTATATTGGATACAATGTCTACAGGTAATAATATTATGAAGGGACTGACTATTCATTTCTTTTTATTAGCAACTGCCTTGCAAAACAAAGGACAGGTGCTTGAAACATCCAGGAGCTTCCACATCGTAGATGGAGACCACTTCCATGACTGGCAAATCTTGCCAACCCAGCCATGAGCCCTCATGCACAAGGAGAAAACAGGCACCCCTCGAAATGATAAAACAGTTGAAAGTGAGGGAAAGGGGCAAGGGGAAAGCTTGTGAGAAGAGCCCTGACACTCAAGAAATACTCATGAAAATGTTCACCAAAAGTCGACTGTGAGAGTGCACTTAAGTGCAAGAGCTGACTACAAAGGTCAGACCAGTGTTTGTTGTTGTTAACTCTCTAAACTGAATTTAACTCCAGCATTTAATTAGCACTGACATCTTAATTAATATCTAGTGTACATATGTACACTGTAACGTGCTTACTTGTTTAGGTTGCTCAAGGATTTCCATGTAAGGACCTAAAAGAAATCAATCCAAAATTAGAGATTCTCACTGCTACATAGAAGAATATCTAGAGTATCCCACTTAACATTAGAAAATTACAGAATTCACAATTGACATGTATGATGTAAAGCTTTCGATGAATTAAAATTGTTCCAAAAGAGCCCATAAATGTACCTTATAACTTATAATCTAATTACTTTTTTATGACAAAATAAGTTGAAAGTAGAGAGAATAAAGGAACTGACAATTTCTGGTCTAAGTCTTGATTTGGAAGTAAACTCTTCACACAAATATCAATAACTACATAAAACAAGTGCCAAACTAAAACAGCTCTGACTTCCACTCATGTTTCTGTGAGTACTAAATACTGAGTTTTCACATACACTTGGGAAATTAAAGCACACATTACCAAGTGTTTGTGAATGAACTCATAAAGCAGTATGATACCTGAATATGTGGCTGTAGGCACCTGGAGTGCCGAGATGTCTGGTAGATATCCAGGAGTCATAATATCCATCAATAAGCTGTCAGTTAGAGTTTCGCCTATCTGTCTCTCTGAGTTGGTCGCCATTTTGGCAGAAGTTGGCGAAAATGTGCGAGTGTTTTCCTGTAGGCTGTGTGATGTTACCTATATCTCTTTTAAATGAAACAAGAGAGAAGAAACAGCTTATGCATATACTATACAAGTAGCAAGTACCCTTGTTAACTGAAAAGCAGTTTTTGATTGGGTAACATATTACATCCTGCCTCAAACTGTGCAACTCCCTCCTATAGCAATCTTGCTTACTCCCAAAGGGGTCTCAGAATTTTAGCCAAATTTCACAGGTCCGTACTTTATGTATCTCAAATGTTTTTGCAGTTCCTTCTCCAAGTCTTGGTTTCTTCTCAAGGCTAAGAAAGTATCAGGTCTTCAGAAAATATACTAGTTTCACCATCTCACAAAGTATCGAATTCACCATTCACTACCCTTTCTCTGGGGCAATAACAGTTTGCATGCAACCATTACAGTAACGACACTCAAACTGTGAACACTTGACAGTTTTTTGTACATTTTTTTATGGTGACTATAGAATGCAGCCTCTTCATATAAATGTATAATGTTAGCATTTTTAAAGTGTAAAAATACTTAATATTCTTGTTAAAATTAAGAGCCAGCCCTGCATTCTATGGTCACTACGAAAATGTAGTAAAAGAAAAATAACAAGTGTTCACGGTTTGAGTGTACTCAATCACTGTAAATACCTTCGAAAGCTCACAGATAAAGAAGAGACCACTCGCAGAATCATTTTGTTGCCATAAAATGCTGACCATCTCCATGAATCAACTTCAAAATTCTGTATCTAAACCTCACTCACAAAGTGTATCAACAATTACACTGTGGTGTCTATGGCCAACTCTCGCAATATTTGTCAGTATGACCTTAAAAACCCAGGCGCTGATTTCAACAATGTGTAGTTCCAGCAAACATCCATACCTCCCCCAAGGAAGGGATTTTTCTAAGCCCCCCCCCCCCCCCACCCCTCTAGAAATTCAATTAAGCTTCATACATTTCAGCCTTTACATTTTTTGGTCTAACATAAACTGCCATCCCCACAATCCCTTCTGCAGGGGGAGTATGGATATTTTCTGGAACTCTGCACAATGTACAAATGTTGCACTTTATTAAACTACGAACAATCAATCAAGCGATAAGGTCATTTCCACACATTCTGGGAAAAGTCACATGTCCCTAAACAAGGTTATCAATGGTAACACACAGATGCTCTCTATCATTTTTCCTTTCGTGGAAGGCTGCTGTAATAACACAGGCCACGTAAAAGTATAATCTGTGATACCACACATGAAAATGTCCAGAAAGTGATACATAGCTGATCTATCAGCAGATATGGCCTATCGTGGTGATTCAGTTCAACCCAACATTCTACGTCCCAACACAGTAAAGTTTAATTATGTGTAAAATTTTTATGTCTCTACTTCAGACTGCCAAACGGACTACTGAGACCAAACGGCCTCAGACGCCTTTTTAATTAGCACACTTAAAATGTGCGGAATTGGCTGTGCACGGTAAGAAAAAAGGCTCACTTACAACGGCTGAGAAAGGGAAAATAACTTAAACGTGTAAGCTTACATGCTTCAACACACCTTCAATTAGGATGGAAAATGTCAGAAGGACGACGTTTATAAATGCCATCGAGGCATTTCCGAGCTCAGATTGAATCCAAAAACAACTTTTTAATTTTTTGGTAAGCTTTTTTCTCCTTTTCTCGCTGAAAGTAAGATGTGTGCTGCAATCCCAGTGCTGTACGTAAAGTGTAAAGTGACTTCGAAAGCAAGGCAAAGAAGTCAGCTGTACTGTTTCTACGTTTCCTTCACCAAGCAATCCACCTACCTGCTAGCGATCGTTAAAAGTTTCTCCCTTATACTGTACAATCTCTTTTCTCGTGTCAGCTTTCGTTTGTGTACATCAATAAATCTTATATAAATGCTTCATCCACGTTTGAAAACTGAAAGGCAAGCTATCGTTTATAGACTCCATTCCCCCAACTCCGAGGGACTTCCCCGTTCTAGTTTTGAGCTTTCTTATTGGACAAGAACAACCATGTGATCAGACTGGTTTGGTGATGTAATGATCTAACGGTACAAAAATAACTCACTCGCCGGAAGAGATCTTAGTTGCTTTTTGCACCTAGGGAAATTTCCCAGCGTTTCACTGTGTTGTACACAAAATTGAAAACAACAGCGCGAAAATGCTTGTGATGTAAGAATGATGAATACGCTGTTTATTCTGGAGGAAGTGGGAAGTCGACGATTGTGGAATGACCGATATGTTCCTAGGAAATTTCCCAACTACAAAGCGTCAAGTTCATCAGCAACCAACAACAGTTTTCTCTCAAGTGATATAAAACGTTGTTTTAGACTTTCCTGGAGTGATTTTAAAGCTTTGGTCGTTAATTTTAGGCTGAGCCGTAAACGTTTGAAGTTCTTTTAGTACTGCAAAAACCGTGTAAGTTCGGTCATTCTGGGGCTGACTGGAATCTTCTCCTCTTTTGTCCGTTTCCGAAAAGCTTTATAGGTCTTATTGCCCTTCCGAAAATCATAGCTGACCTTTTTTGGGGGTATTTACATTTACATTTACATCAATCCGAAAACAACAGGCATTAAATTTCTAAAGTTCACGAAAGTTGGAGGTAACAATTCCCTTAAAGTGCCACTGAAACGAAATTTTCGTATGTGAGATTTTTGCTTAGTAATAAAGTTTCAACCTTACTTGGAAACACTGCAATATTTTTTTTTGGCATACGGTAAGCGAAAACTGCTTTTTCAGCCGTTCGAAGTTGGCTGGTTAAGCCCGAAATTAGCGGCCATTTTGGCGCGGCCAAAACAGCCTAGTGACGTCACTGGTTGTATTACTCTCAAGGCGCGCTGAAAATTTAGAGTGATTATGGGGGAAGAGATTACTGTTCGAAGCCCCCCCCCCCCCCAAAAAAAAAACATCTTAAGGACATCTCAGAGCTGCAAAGCAGATAATAACAGTAGCCTTAGACATGAAGAGGTCGAGAGTCGATCCTGGGGCTTTCCAGTCTATTTAATTGGATATTTGCAGGATACAGTATACCTTCAGGGGTGTCTCGCGCGCAAGCGATGTAGCGCGTGCAGTTTAAGCTGTAGATACCTAAACCCCTATATCAAATTAAAGCTTATGGAGCTGGCTATCAAACTATACCAAGAATTTTGAAAGAAAATGAATTGTCGAATTTTTCACGACCACTAAATGCGAGCGCCCGAATCACCTTTCGAAAGCTAAAAGTCAAAGCGAATTTCGTTTTTCGCCAATTTATTTTTTTCCTCGGTTTCAGGGCCCAAAGCGCTTAAAAAACGTGTCTGCGTTTTGGCATATTCAATTGCAGTAAAAAGTTACAGAACATTTTCGAAATAGGATTTAAAAAATGTGGAGTGATCGTACAAAAATCGCTCTCGAAGAAAAAGTATCTCGAAATTAACAATTCCCAGACAGGCTTTTGTAGTTTATATGTTAAACTAGCCACTGTCCAAATTTAAGAGCAATTGAACAAAATCCCTTTGAGTTATAACTCTTTAAAGTGTCTACTTCAAGTGAAAAAATTTATTCGAGAAAACAGCGCTAAGAAAAATTTTATGCTTCGCAAACAAACTCCGCCCACAAACGCCTTCAACTGGGTTCTCAGATAACTAAGCCAATCAGTGCAGGGAAAGTTTACTACCGTTAACCTCCTGGTGAAATTTACGCGCGAATCGCTAAAAAACTCTTGTGTTTAGCAATGCGCTCAAGGAACCGAAGGCAGAGAGATAATTTTTCTGTAGCTCGGTTTTTCTTGAAGCTGGTCTGGCAAAATGGGGAAGACTAAAAAGGATACGAGCGCTAGAGTGGCTGAGCGAAGGAAACAAACAAAAGAAAGCGCAGAGAGCAACTGTGTGTGGGCAACTGTGCATGGATAATATTTCAAATGGTCTCAATGAGTCCGACGATTCGTCGATATCGGACTCAGCACCCCTGTTATTGCTGTCAAGTTCCGAAATTTTTACAGAACCTTTCTTTTCTCTTACCACGAATATTTGCCCGCCTTATACGATAACTATAGCTTCATCCGCGTGGCAAACTTTCGCTGCTTCACTCATTGATGTATTTTCATTCGTTCTTCGCTGTTTTCGGTTTTTCGAACTGGTCCATGGTTTAAACGTGGTCTATGTTTACTTATAACTTAATAGAGACACGCCTAATACCAAAAATGCTGGGTAGTCAGAACAACAATGCTGATCAACTGAGTAGTCAATTCGTGACATCCATATAGGTAATTCCCGCGAAAATCGTCTCGGTCGATTGCATACGCGCCATAGGGCTGTCAATCAAGAGGTAAACTTTTATTTCCGGTGAAAACGTAAAACCGCCATTTCTCCGCCAATATTTAGCCTTTTTCAAATTTTTTTTTTCAGAAATTAGAGATTATTCTTCGACCACTATTTTGACCCAAAAATTCAAATTTGAAGAAAATTGCCGACCCGAAGGTATACTGTAACCTTAACTGAAATGGGAGAGGATAAAAGGCTGTCCGAACAGATAATTGCGATCCGTTGGATACCCCTGAGTTCAAATTAGTGGTGCTAACTCGGTATCCTGGTCCCAGAAGTTTTCCTTGATTTTCCTCTTTTCACAGGGAGCCCTCACATCCGTTTAGAATATGAATAAAAGATTAACCTACCTTTGTCGCGCGTGTTTTGTGTTTTGTGGCGGCCATTTTGAATTTTGAATTTTTTTTTCTGTTAGTGGGAGGTCTAGAACCGAAATTACGGAAATCGTTCGGAGCCTGCTCGAAGGTCTAAGAAAATGACTTTCTTTAGAGCGGTTTTAGTGTCGTAAAACCAAAACCAAACCAATCGCATACCAATTAGACTACTCAGCCAATCTCAAATCGTAGTAAAACCAAAACCAAACCCAAGTAATTGTCTAATTACTTTCGACACTCAAATGAAAACCGCTCTATTACATTTTATTACACTTTGTTATCCTCGGGAAGCGATCGGCTACCTCCGAGAATTTGCGAATTTTCCCGCCCGTCCCAGACTTCCGTAATTTCGGTTCCAGACTTCGCACTAGCAGACCGCGTATTAAAAATTCAAAATGGCCGCCACAAAACACAAAACACGGGCGATAAAGGTAGGTGAATCTTTTATTCATATTCTAAACGGATGTGAGGACTCCCTGTGTCTTTTCTTGATTTAGAGCCGCGAAAGAGCCGGCTCTCTCATTTGGAGAAAAATCAAGAAATACCTCTGGGACCAAGGTACTAACTCGGTAACTATGGATGAAAGCGCAGAAAGGGGTGAATCGACGAGTGCACCTCCATTATACTAGTTTCCCTTCAATGCTGCTTTGAGTGTTGGAATATTTGCGAATCTTACCGGAAGAGGGTAGGAGTAAGGGAGAGGGGTTAAGAGGACTTAGCGACTGGTTATGCCTAAATCCTACCGCTCAGAAGGACAACCGAGGAGTACTAGGAGCGAGTTTCCGAGTCGAGCAGTTTTCGGAAATTGTCGACTATTCCAATATGGCGGACTATACTAATCACATAAATATGCGAATTGCCAGTGGTAAGACTATGTTGATCAACAGGACAAGTACGTTTTTATTCACCTGACAAGTTAAGAATAATGTGTAGAGAGTAAAGCAGTGAGTTGTTCGGCAAATGCTGTATATTTCTTTAGATCTCTTCCCGTCTAGTTCGTAAACCGTAAATTTGTACACCGGCTAACACATTACACTGTAGACGTCTTTGACTTATAATAGGCACAAGTGTTTTTAAATACGTCGTTCCTTCAGGACGAATTTTGTTATTGATTCGGCGGATCCCCGAATTCAAACTTCCTTTGCCTTGTCCCTCTGGCCGGTAGGATCTTGGAAATACTACCGACCAGTGGGACAGCTTGTGTATAAGGTAATTGGACGTAAGTCCATGCACATTTTTATTTGTAGAATAGTTTGATACATCGCTCTTTAGCCTTACACTACACTAGATTATCACTCTACAGTAATATTTCAGTTTTTTGTGATCTTGTCCCTCTGGCCGGTAGGATCTTGAAAATACTACCGGCCAGAGGGACAGCTCGTGTACAAGGTAATTGGACTTAAGTCCATACACAGTTTTATTTGTACAATAGTTTGATACATTGCTCTTAAGTTTTATACTAGACTAGAATCACTCTACAGTTGAATCTTTTCAGTTTTCTGTGATCTTGTCCCTCTGGCTGGTAGGATCTTGAAAATACCACCGGCCAGAGGGACAGCTTGTGTGTAAGGTAATTGGACTCAAGTCGATGCACAGTTTTATTTGTAGAATAGTTTGATACATTGTTCTTTAGTCTTACACTACATTAGATTATCACTCTACAGTAATATTTTCAGTTTTCTGTGATCTTGTCCCTCTAGCCGGTGGGATCTTGAAAATACTACCAGCCAGAGGGACAGCTGGTTGTGTATAAGGTAATTGGACTCAAGTCCATGCACAGTTTTATTTGTACAATAGCTTGATACATTGCTCTTTAGTCTTACACTACACTAGATTATCACTCTAAAGTAATAGCTCAGTTTTCTGTGATCTTGTCCCTCTGGCCGGTAGATCTTGAAAATACTACTGACCAGAGGGAGAGCTTGTGTATATTAGGTAATTGGACCTAAGTCCATGCACAGTTTAATTTGTACAATAGTTTGATACATTGCAATTTAGTCTTACACTACACTAGATTATCACTCTACGGTCATATCTTCAGTTTTCTCTGACCTTGTCCCTCTGGCTGGTAGGATCTTGAAAGTACTACCGACCAGAGGGACAGCTTGTGTATAAGGTAATTGGACTTAAGTGCATGCACATTTTCACTTGTAGAATAGTTTGAAACATTGTTCTTTAGTTTTATACCACACTAGAATGACTCTACAGTTAAATATTTTCAGTTTTCTGTGATCTTTTCCCTCTGGTCGGTAGGATCTTGAAAATACTACCGGCCAGAGGGACAGCTTGTGTGTAAGGTAATTGGATTCAAGTCCATGCACAGTTTCATTTGTACAATAGTTTGATTATTGCTCTTATTGCTTAAGTCATAAATCAGGCTTGAATATTGAGGATTCCCATTTATATGAAGGTTATCAGACACTTGATTTCAATTCCTTAATAAAATTTATTTTGCATTCACTCCAAGTGAAACAGAGTGCCAGGCAGTACTAGGACACATCTCTGATATGTCCAGTGGGCTCAAGTTGTATACATCAATATTTAATATATTATTTTGTGACTTACATACTCTGTGTAAGGATAGAGGAATTTCTTCAGGAGGATTGTTAAACTTAAAGAGTTGGATACTGTTCCTTAGCATTGTAAGACTATCTGTTTATGAAATAAACACAAATTAAAGTAACGAAAATGTCCTATTGTCTTTTTTTTGTGAATGGTGTTTACCTTTAAACAAAATAGGTTTAAAGAAATCCTTTATTTAACCAAAACGTATTGCTTACAGGACAATGACCTGACATACTCACAAAGCCACTCTCATTGCAAAATTTCTAGTCTATTTCCCTCATGTTTATTAAGCCTGTATCCTGCAAAGGATAAGTCACTTCTAAAATGAGGCTTTCTAAATAACAAGTGTAAATAAGTGTAAATAGTTAATAAGTGTAACCGCAGTTACCCTAAAAATTAGTCAGATTGAATAGTTTGCCGAGTTTGCATATTTGTGCACCCATGAGTAAAATTGGGAGGGGGGGCAGGGGGGTGGGAGCCCCAGAAGAATAGGGGGCAGGAGGCAGGAGAGGAAAGGGTGGGAAATGGGAGTTCTACAAAGCCGGGAATCATTTATTAAGCATTAAAATACTTTCAAAAACAAGAACCCAAATGTTTTTTGACTTACATTTAGCTTATCTTGAGACTTCTGGACTGAAGGAAAAATTAAATCCGCCCTTGGACTGAAAAACTGAGGCCAACTTCTGGCAAAATTGGAAACCCTTTTACAGCGGTTACATCATAGGTCATCAAATGTTGTCATTTAAACTGTCAAACAACGTGAAGAGCTAGAGGAGCAAGGCTGAAGACAAAGGAAAACAGGAAAAGAAACGCCAAAGGATTGCGCAGATAAATGATAAGTATGTGTTTTGAGTGTCCTTATTTACAGGGGACGGAGCAAATTGGGGGAGGGCGGGAGTCAAGAGATAAAGGTACGGGAAGCAGGAGAACTGGGAGGTTCTGACCCGCTTTCGCCCCCCTCCCCTCCCCTCAAAAAAAAATTGTTAAACAACAGCTTAGTTGAACGCGATTAAGCTTTTTAGTCAGCACACAAAACAATTATATATAAATGGAACAAATAGAGCTACAGTTACATTAGAAAGCTTATAGGGGTCCTTATGATGTAGGTAACAGAGTCAATGATCTCCCACCCCCAGTAACTAGTCTCAGACAATGTAAATTGCACATGATGAAATTGGCATGAAATAGGCAGAACATTCAATTGACAAAGACTCTGGCAGCAATGTTGGATGATAAGAACAATAAACTAAGCCAATTCTTTTGTTAATGGTCATCCAACATGGCAGCAATGGCATTAGTTAGATATATGCCAGTTAGTTAGATTTATGGTAATATAAATGTGCCAGGCTCTTTGTCTGCACTTAGTCCACACAAGCTCGGGCTCTTTTCACTGAACATTTTCTTACACATTTTAATTGAATCCCTATACATAGGATACACCTATGCAAAAGAATGATTATGATTGTGGTGTCTTTGCCTGTATGGTAAGCTGTGCAAATACCATATTCTATCAATTACCATGTAATCAGCTTGGCTTGAGTTAATTCAAATCAAAGTATTCATCTTTACCTGAACTGATCACTTGTGCTAGAGATACATTTTAAATTCATTGGTATTATCTATGTTTAGTTTCCAGAGCATCTCAGCAGGGGAGAAACTCCTAATTTCAACCAGGTATTTTGAATCAAAAGCAAGTATCAACACTTCTCATCACATGACAAAGTAATGGAAAATCAATTTAAACCAAACTACATGGATACCAACTACACATCTCCTATTCATAGTACTTTCTTGCAGAAATTCACTATGTTTGTCTTATTTTCCAGGATGACATTCCCTTTCTCCATGAAGTGATGAAAATGCAGATCTTACAGCAAATGCTACCAAACTGAAGGAATGTACATTCAAAAGAACTCAAAAGTTCTCATAAATAGTAAAATATTAATTTTGCTTGAAAAGGATTCACCTCCATATTTCCTTAATCAGTTGTACATATATATATAACAGTCTCCCTCACTAAATAAACACTCTAAATCCGTCGTTCAACTTAAGATTCCACACTGATACTGGCATGTTCATTGATTCAGAATTATTGCAATGGCAACAGAGCATGAATAGACTTTTACAGACACCATGAACTTCAGTCCAATTACCTTATACACAAGCTCTCCTTCTGGCCGGTATTTTCGAGATCCTACCAGCCAGAGGGACAAGATCACAGAAAACTGAAAATATTACTGCAGAGTGATTGTAGTGTAGCATAAGAAGTAAGACTAAGCAATCAATCAAACCATTCTACAAATAAAACTGTGCATGGGCTTAAGTCCAATTACCTTATACACAAGCTGTCCTTCTGGCCGGTAGTATTTTCAAGATCCTACCAGCCAGAGGGACAAAATCACAAAAAACTGAAAACATTACTGTAGAGTGATTCTAGTGTAGTGTAAGACTAAAGAACAATGTATCAAGTTATTGTACAAATAAAACTGTGCATGGACTTGAGTCCAATTACCTTATACACAAGCAGCTGTCCCTCTGGCCAGTAGTATTTTTAAGATCCTACCGGCTAGAGGGACAAGATCACAGAAAACTGAAAATATTACTGTAGAGTGATAATCTAGTGTAGTGTAAGGCTAAAGAGCGATGTATCAAGCTATTCTACAAATAAAAATGTGCATGGACTTAAGTCCAATTACCTTATACACAAGCTGTCCCACTGGTCGGTAGTATTTCCAAGATCCTACCGGCCAGAGGGACAAGGCAAAGGAAGTTTGAATTCGGGGATCCGCCGAATCAATAACAAAATTCGTCCTGAAGGAACGACGTATTTAAAAACGCTTGTGCCTATTGTAAGTCAAAGACGTCTACAGTGTAATGTGTTAGCCGGTGTACAAATTTACGGTTTACGAACTAGACGGGAAGAGATCTGAAATATACAGCATTTGCCGAACAACTCACTGCTTTACTCTCTACACATTATTCTTAACTTGTCAGGTGAATAAAAACGTACTTGTCTCGTTGATCAACATAGTTTTACCACTGGCAATTCGCATAATTATGTGATTGGTATAGTCCGCCATATTGGAATAGCCGACAATTTCCGAAAACTGCTCGACTCGAAAACTCGCTCCTAGTACTCCTCGGTTGTCCTTCTGAGCGGTAGGATTTAGGCACAACCTTAGCGACTGAGGCGGGGGCAGTTGTCTGGCCTGGGATCGAGGTTGTCCCGAGTTTTTCGTTCGAATGTTCGTCGAGCAAGAAATTAGGGGTGACTTTGACGATCAGAAGTGAAGCTCAAGATATGCTTAGGTACAACAAGTAAAGCTCAAAGCGTGTGCAGAAGGTATGTAAAGTAACTGCTGTATTTCTGTAAGGTTTTCCTGGATTTTTTTTAAGGTTAAATGCTTTCTTCAATATTTCACTTCCGCAGTGAAGCGAAGTCTACTTTCGCTTTTACTTTAATAGACCTCTTTAGCTTGGGCGGTTTGTTTTCCCGTTGTTCCACGTGATATTCTCTACAGAATTTTTTCTTTTATCCATCGTAAAATTATTCATTCATATACATGCGATTATTTAAAAACTTGAAAGCAAGAACTCTCAAGAAACAAACCCCCCAACCTAAAGAGGTCTATTACCGGCCTCGCTTGTCGCCATCTTTTACATTTAGGTTTAACTGTGGAAGTTTTGCACCCAACTTTTTGAGTTCGCTGCCAACATTATCTTATAGTCACAGTTCAATATCGAAAAAATAAACATTGTTTTCACTCTCAAGATTAGTGATGCTAATCTTAAAGTCTGGTAGAGTCCGGGGGTAGAGTCTAAGGTTGGAGCCTGAAGGAATCCAATTTTAGAACCCAGTCAGTATAAACTGCAGATCGTAGACCATTTCCATCATTGAGAGGTAACCATAAACAGGCTAACCGAAGCGTTATTTAGGCTAACCTGAGTGATTTTCAGGCTAACTTCAGTGATATTCAAGCTAACCAGAGTGATATTCAGTCTAATCAGAGTGGGTGTCTGGAAAACCCGAATAGCGAATAGCAAATAGTACGATTAGTGCGAATAGTAGCGAACAGTCTCGAATAGTGGCAAATAGTGGCAAATAGTGGCAAATAGTGGCAAATGGTAGCAAATAGGGTACCCAGTATCTCGCAGTCAACCTCGTAGCAACTCAGGATGGGATTTTCCAGCTAAAAAGACAGACGTTTATCAGGACAAAAGGTGTTTCTAAACGTAATTTCTTCTGTTTTAACCACTGCAAAAGTGTAAATACGTCTTTATGAGGTTACCCTTATGTTTTCTGTTTTCTTAATGTCGGCGATGGACAGCCTACAAGCCTGAGTCCGGAGAAGAAAAGGTAATAAATTCTGTTGCTTATTTGGATAATTAATTAACGCTGGATATTAGATCTAAAGCGGTGACTATTGACGACTATTCGTCACTATTAACCACTTTTCGCAACTGTTCGCTACTATTTGCACTATTTGAGACTATTCGCAGTATTTGGGACTATTCGCTATTCGCTCTTTGGGTTTTCCAGACACCCTAATCAGAGTGATATTCAGGTTAACCGGAGTGATATTCAACATAACCAGAGTGCAGGTCTGCTGTACTTTCACTGCGATTAGCCTGACAAATCCTGTTGACGGTCAGCACTCGATAACGGAAATAACACGGTATATACTTAAGAAGACTGTAGTCTGCAGTCTGCATTTTATCCTGGGAGGACTCTGATATAAAAAGGACAGGGGTGCTGATTGGAAATGTAGAAAAGAACCCAAGATACATGTAATGATTTGTGGGTATGGCTTGAAATTTCTTTCACTTCTAAGAGGTACCAATTCTAAAACTACACAATCTTTTCAACTCAGTACCCTAAAAGGTACCACAAACTTCTGCTGTGGACCTTTTAAGGCTCTCCTGGGGCATTTTACCCTCAGTCTGCATTTTACCCTTATTTTACCAGTATTAATTGAAGGGGTAAGTGCAAAACCATGCTAAGTAACGATTTGGGTGAAAAAAAAAATTTTTCGCAAAAGGGCTTGAATTTTTGCATGTGGTCTTCTATGTAATAGAAAAATGCGGCCCTCTATTTTTGTCGCTGGTTTTTGCTTCCTTTTTCGAGTAATAATGTATGCAAAAATACTTGGCTTTTCCTAGCCATGTCTTTAGGAGTTTATTTGTTGAACAGCAAACAGGCAGACTGTTTATAGTGTATGAAGTCAAAATCAAATCTCACAGCATATATAGAGCAGAAATCTGGGAACAGATTGTTTACATCGGTTATTGTGACGTGAGCACAACACGTGAATCGATCGAGCGTCAAATGAAATTCATCGAACAAAAAAGAGATGTGCCGTATTAGAGCTCTGTCAACTAATATCTTAAGCATTGTTTTAAAGTACCTTGTATGCCTGCCTGGTGGTTGAGAGGCATCATAAAGTCTCGATAAACCTGTAAGTCATCAGCATGTTTTAAAGAATCCAAATGTGTTCTGAAACTTCGAAGGCAGCTGATATACCGTAATCGTGTTATCGACGTTCGAAGTCAGATCGAGCCAGGCAGCAAAGTCCAAGAGCAGTTCTTGCCCAAGAAAAATACCCTCTGGTGAGTCGTGGCCCATTTGCCAACTATTGCTAGCGTCAAAGTTTGGAAAGCGAGAACTGGTTTTAGACTTATAAAATTTGTCTTGTATCGACCGCCATGTTTTCCTGCGCACGAGGTGTAAAGACCCTTTCCGGCATGCATTGCGATCACGTTCTGCGGACGTTTCTCGAACTGGCAACTAGATTGTTTAAACATAAGAATGGCCAACAAGTAGTGATCGATTGTAACATAGATCTGTGATCCAGGTTGCATTGATTTTATTTCAAATCTGCATGATTTGTAGTGTTTTGAGCTTCTGGGATCAGCGGACATGCAGATGTATGGAGACCCGTACGTTGCAGAGAAGGGTTAATCTGTTAATCTGTCAGCCCTATTTACAGCGCGTTTTCACATGAAATCGACATCATTGAGCTTATAAGTTGCGTGAAATTACCATTTTGCTGTTTTCTAAGTGAAACTAGCATCCTTGCCGTCAAGCGTTAACGTGAAATCAACATTTTAACCTATTTAGACCTGAAATTAACATCATTGAGCTTATGGGCTGCGTGAAATTGACATTTTGCTGGTTTCTAAGTGAAACCAACATCCTTGCCGTCACGCGTTAACGTGAAATCAACATTTTAACCTATTTCATTGAGCGTATGCGCTGTGTGACATTGGCATTTTGCTGGTTTCTAAGTGAAACCAACATCCTTGCCGTCACGCATTAACGTGAAATCAACATTTTAACCTATTTAGACCTGAAATCAACATCATTGAGCTTATGCGCTGCATGAAATTGACATTTTGTTGGTTTGCAAGTGAAATCAACCTCCTTGCCGTCACACGTTAACGTCAAATCAACATTTTAACCTATTTAGACCTGAAATCAACATCATTGAGCTTATGCATTGCATGAAATTGACATTTTGCTCGTTTCTAAGAGAAATCAACCTCCTTGCTGTCACGCGTTAACGTGAAATCAACATTTAAACCTTTTTTGACCTAAAATCAACATTTTTGAGCTTATATGTTACGTGAAATTGACATTTTGCTGCTTTCTAAGTGAAATCAAAGTCCTTGCGGACGCGGCAGGCCGATCCTTTGTTATGATAAACCGAGGCGAGACTTCGACTTATAACAAAGGCTTGGCTTGGCTATTATAACAAAGGATTGGCTCTGTTTATCATAACAAAGGCCTGGCTTTGTTTATTTGAAGACCTCAGCAGGAAAAGGGCACTAGGTATTTTAATCAAAAGTGAACTTTGTTGAAAACGCTCCAAATTTCGCATGCAGTTTTGTTTAGGTATGTTTAACAATGTCCCGTAGTTTTTCCGCTAAGCTTCGCTTCATTTTTGAGATATTGCATATGCAGAAAAACCACTCGGTTTTCCTAGTGGCATCTTTATAAACGAAGCAAAAACCAGCGACAAAAATACAGGACCACGTTTTTCTATTACATTGAAGACCACATGCAAAAATTCAAGCCCTTTCGCGAAAATTTTTTTTTTCACCCAAATCATCACTTAGCATGGTTTTGCACTCACCCCTTCAATTATTAAATTATTATTACCCCAATCAGCAGTCTGCAGTTTGCATTGTACACTGACTGTTTTAGAACCTCATTTATGTAGTTGTATAATTGCCTAAGTGAATATTAATATTATTGCACAGTGACATAACTAACTAGCTGGTAAAGAAAAATTTTTGATTTTTTTTTTTTTTTCAAAGGAGTCTGTAGAAAATGGACATGGATGAGGGAAGTGACAAAGAAGAATAACTGGAACATAAAATCAAAAGTCAGAAGATGGATGAGAACAAATCAGGTGAGTTCTTTCAAAGACTGTGAGATGCTCTCTGTAAACTCTTAGTGCTGGTGATGTTTTCAGTGGAAAATTAAATTCAAAACAATAAATAAATTCATATTACTATATTTAACATAAGATTAAAAGCTCAAATTATATTTCTTTGACGTGAGTATGGCTCGGTCAATTCCAAGCCTGCTCGCCCCCCAGGACATTTGGCAGGCTGTAGGTCCCTACTATGGGGCATTTGCTCCCAGAGGGTTTCTATGGGGTGGGGCATTGGACAATTTAGTCAAGTACAAACAATAAATTGGTACTTTTTGAAAATGAAAGTCTGCTTTATTAAGCAACTGGTGCCCGTTTTATGAACCTCATATATAAATTTGCCATAGAAATTTTCGTAGAGCACTACACCTCTACGCTTTAATCATCGATCTCTTTGTGTTTCTTCTCTTGCGGGTACATATCAAAAGGTGGCATGTTGCCATGATTACCAACAGGGTTTGGTCTGTTGTAGGAGTTTTTATTACATCCTACACCTGAACTCATTCATTAATGATCATTTCTAGATAATGAACTCTACAGTATGGTGGCCCATCATTATCATGTGTCTTTTTAGCCTCAAAACAGAGATCAACTTCATTTTCTAATGAAATAATCAACTCTGTTCGTGTTTTCATTTTATTTTATTTTTGATTCTCCTTACAATTTCCATTTTGAATTGTCTTTTAAAAGCCAGATTGATTTCAAAAGGTTTTTCAATTTCAAATCAAATATGATTCTAAATTTAAATTTTAAAAATGCCTATTGAGAACGGATCAGTGCTATCACCCAACGTGGTAAGGCCTGGGACTACGGTATGCTCTTGTCAAAGCTAGAACACGCATTCTAGAGAGTAGCAATAGACACTGAGCTGTTTGGTTGTGATTAAACTAAGCTGATATGAAAACGAGAAGACTGGCAGCAGAGAAGGAGTCTTGGGAGGAGTTTGAAAAACGGGTTGGAAATAAGAGAAACAATGTAAAGAAACCAGGCGTGGGGAAAGCTTCGAGTGATATCCTTGTTCAGAGAATGTAGTCTACTGCTTCAGGATGATTAAAAAAATACGAGCCATTGGACACCAGAGACTTTGTTCCATTTGAAGATTACGAAGAACTCAATTTAGAAAACATCAAGGAAGCCTGTGACAGATTTTACAATGCTCCAGCTGGATCATATGATATTCTCGCATCAGACAGAGGTCCATCATGTTCTCAGTTCGAACAGATCAAAGGTCGCAAAGTATTCTTCATCTGATTTCTTGAGCCAAAAGAGAATGCCGATGGCACATATCGGGCTCTGGTAACTACACCAACAGTCGTGCCCAAATCAGTGTCGATCGCACAACTTTTGAGAGCCGGGGTACTGGTGAAGCTGTTGAAAACTACCATTCTACATCTGGAACATTTTGATGTAGAAAAGAACAAATGGGTTCCAGCTTGTTCGATTAACTTACAAATAAAGGAGGAGCCCTTCTCCAGTGGGGCCTTTAGAGACGCTTTTAAAGTGACCAGCAGTGATGCTGGTTTGTCCAGTGTATGGGTGGTGAAAAAATACCAGTCTACATCAGTGAAACCATTATCGACATCTTGAAATCTACAGTGGAAGATCATACTTGTAAATAAGTACAAGTGCACGCCGTCGCCAGAAACATTACACAGAGATTTTCATTGAGAGTACCCTCCTCTTTTGGCGATACTTTCAGTTACAGTAAGGAGTTTTACTCCATTTTAGATAAACTCCCAGTAACAGTGGAAGAATTTGTACCTGGCGAATTTCAAAAATACATGAACAATGATGGAACCTAGAATGCTCCGCTGATGGAGGACCACCAAGAAGTGTATGCTAAAGCGGAATGCCTTGTGCATTTCAGCTACACCTTTTCAGAGAAAAAAATGATGCAGGGCTCGAAAAAAAACCTGTCCGGTCGTCTGGGACAAGCAGATTTTCCCTTTGGGCAAGTAACTTTCTCTCCTTACTTGCCCCATGGGCAAGGACCCAGACAAGCCGTTCGCCGACTAAATTTTTGATAACAATTTTGAGAAGAAAAGGTAAATTTTAGGCTCAAGGGTAATCAAGTGTTTAGATGAAGCTTGATGAAAATTACAATTTATAGCGTTGTTTTGTTGATTGCGTGACGCGCACTCACGGCTCAGAAGTGGTTGCCTAGCACGTGATCAAAATCTCGATCAAATTTCTTTCCACGATTAAAAATAGCCGCATTGGGCACAAAAATGCTGTGTTTATTTCTTAAAATTTTAGCAATTTTTTGTGAGCATTTTCCAGTTTCTCTGTACAAAACTTAACTCAACAACAATATATTCAAGCTGTAGAAATTGTATGCAAAAAGAAGCCACATGTTTCTACCGCAAAAATGAAGCCAGCATTTTTGATACTAAAATCCAGGTAAATCTCTGTTTTCGGTGAAACATGCAAGTTTGCTAGTGATAGCTTACAGGAAAAGTATTATATTATTAAAAAGAAAGGAATAAGTCATCAAAATACTTTCAGAGTTCCTGGAAAATGACTTAAAATAGTGTTTCTTTCAAACAAGGTCGTTTTCCCTCAACAGAAACTATTTTTCATTCACCCAAATGAAAAAATATGCTCTTGCCAACTTTTCATATTCGACACTGTGCCTGTGTCAAAACTGAAGTGGGAAGGCGACTTGTTGTTAATTCTGTGTGTTATAAATTTCTCGCACTTCTCTTCACAATGATTTTGTGGAGCTAGACAAGATGCAGGTGAACATTCAAGGAGTTGAACGCGATCTTCTTGTGTTAACGTAGTTTCATTTTGATATTTCACAAATAAATTGAGTTGTAAAATAATGTAAAATTTTCGGTGACTGCACCTATCTCGATGCCAGACGAGATAAGTTGTTTGTTTTATCCGATCGGTGGATGTGTCACAACAAAATTTCATATTCTAAAAAAATTGTTACAGTTGCTCATCGCATTGGTTTATTAGGAACCAAATATGTTACTGTGGTTGTTCTTTCAGTTCCGAAGCTTATTGTTGAATATATTAAAAATAATATTTACAGTACTGAAGAAAGTAAAGTTAGTGATACAGAGAGCTTGTCTAATTTTAATTTAATTACGGAAAATTTCAAAATGCCATAATGGCGCCGCTTTACATAATCAGGAAATTATGAAAGTCATAATGTAAACAAGATATGAAACCAAGTTTTCATCCCTGAGTGAAACTGGCTCTGGGGCGAGTTTTCTCATGCAAACACCCCCATTATTAATATTAGTGTAAATATTTGTGATAAATTAACTAACAAAGTTTCTCTTGAGAAATCTAAAAGCTGTAATTGCATTACGTGACTCACCTTTTTCAGGACTTGAAAGTAGTTGTGCACAATTAAGTTTAACTCTTGGGTCCATGAAATCAAACGCATCCCCATCAGCATAACACCTGACACTTCGGCAACCTCTGTAAACTGATCTTTGCTCAATATTATCCCCATATTCTTTCCTCCGTTTTGCTCAGGGAAGGAAAACATGTGTTCTGGAACACCTGTTGAGATCTCCACTTTATCTTGTCCATGGATTCTGTACGAATTCCAGTACTTGACAAAGATATCGCACTCTCTTTGGACAATTGGTATAAAAACATAGGCAAGAAGTTGTCTATCGGTTGAATTAAGAGGATCGTATTCTCTTCTTCTCAAAAGAACTGTTAACTGTTCTTTAAAGAAGGCTTCAAATCTCTCGTGAAGGTCACGCCACCATCGCTCAATCTTGTTGCTTGTTGAGGGGCCGTAAATAATTGAGTCAGCAGGATCTTCCATGAGTCTGTGCTGGTTCAAACGGTAAACATGAATTGTAACCATTTTACCGGTCTCAGTTCCTCTGTCCATTCGTAGATTTACCGGAAGCATCTCTGTGTCAAACAAGTATTTGAGATACATCCTGCTGATGAGTAAGGGATTCGAGTTGGAATAACACACATACAATAACAGCACTTTGCGTGAAAACATGTCTATGCATCCATAGACTCCGAGAGGAAATGTAGAGTTCTGGAATCCGCATAGTTTGTTGTGTCCATCTAACGAGAATACCCATAGTGGGCCTTCAGACGTAAAGTTACCTTTCGGTTTCTTCTTTTTCTGGAGGTTTCTGGTTTCCAATCCTTTGGGATCCAATTCAGCCATTACATTATGAACTAGATGCTGAGGAACCTGTACTTTGTGCTCTGTTCTGAACTTGTGATTCGTGGCTCTATAGCCTAATAGCCTTCCTGGTCTGTCTAATTCTTTCTTGACCACATCACACACTTCTGCAAGAGGGGTATTATAATTTATATAGTGGGTGCCAAAATAGCAAAGGCGTCTGTCTAGAGTTGCTATACTCCAGTGGTATTGCAGAAACTTTTGCTGCACGAAATCAAGGATCTCTGTTCGCTTCAAGTTTTGGGCAACAAACTCTCCAAGATCTTGTTCCAGTTGATTATCTCCCTTCCAATCGTCGTTGGTATTCATGATTTGATGCTGAGTTTCCAGCTGTAATTCATGACTTGTACTGACACGGATGGGACTTGACACCTTCGTCATTTGTAAGACTCGCTCCCAGGCCTTACCGGAGTGATAACGCTGGGTTGTTCAATTTTTTTTTTTGTAATGGTGATAGCGCTGGTCCATTCCCAATAGGCATTTTTAAAATTTAAAGTTAGAATCATATTTGATTTAAAATTGAAAAACCTTTTGAAATCAATCTGGCTTTTAAGAGACAATTCAAAATAGGAATTGTAAGGAGAATCAAAAATAAAATAAAATGAAAACACAAATAGAGTTGATTATTTCATTAGAAAATGAAGTCGATCTCTGTTTTGAGGCTAAAGAGACATGTGATAATGATGGGCCACCATACTACAGCTTTACGATCAAACATATGCTGTATCTAGATAATAAACTCTACGACTCTACTGCCCTACGGCTATACGGCTATAGTTCTTTCATATAGAATTTCCATGACTGTATTTTACATATAAATCTCTTTCCACGGGGCTGTGCATGTGAGACTACACACTGCCATTTTACAACTCAGTTAATGGAAACTAAGAGTTTTAAGAATGAGGTATTTTGGTCTCAAGTAGGATTTAAAGTTACAGATGCCACCTTCCCTCCCTGGCAAAGGTTTGAGTGAGTAAGCCCTACATGCAATAACCTTAATTTATATATTTTTCTTTTTAGATCTGCTTGGGCAAATGTTCATGAATCTTCAGCAAATGCAATGCAATGTAAGCAAGATTAACAGTAAAACTGACCCATCAGCAGAGTTGGAGAAGATTACATCAGACAAAGGCTTTGTGATTTCTGACAATGAAGGGTCAGGGAACTGCATGTTTCATGCACTGTCTGAACAACTGAACCTTGTGAAAGGAATCAATATCTCGCATGGAGAATTAAGACAATCCATAGTGCAGTACCTCTTAAATAACCCAAGACTGGTAAGTTAAGTATTTGATTTTGTTGTTCTGGTTAAGAAAATTGTAACTTACATACATACATAGCTACCTACCTACCTACCTTCCTACCTACCTACCTACCTACCTACCTTCCTACCTACCTACCTACCTACCTACCTACCTACCTACCTACCTACCTACCTACCTACCTACCTACCTACCTACCTACCTACCTACCTACCTTCCTACCTACCTACCTACCTACCTACCTACCTACCTACCTACCTACCTACCTACCTACCTACCTTCCTACCTACCTACCTACCTACCTACCTACCTACCTACCTACCTACCTACATACATACATATTATACTTTATTTCCTCTCAAATTTTTAAGTAGCTAAAATAAGCTAATATCTTCCAGAACAAAAATATAATAGAATATATCAATACCTATACAATATTATTGTATAGGTATTGATGAAATATGCTTAGCATGTGGCTTAATTGGGAAAATGTGTTCCACGTGATTAGATTCCAGCATTTGAGTCAGCATCTGAATTGGACTTGCAGTCGAATAAGACGGCAGAAAATTGGGCATCGACACATACAGAAATTAGTTCAATCTTCAAATTGCTGTGTAAAAAGTGGTTTCAACATTTAGTTCTCCATTATACATGTAACTAAGAGAGGGACATTTCTGCCATCACACTTGTTTTAATTCCATGTGCACTGACCTTGTTAAAAGTTAGTCTTTTTACTCACCCTTCTTACAGCCAGATGGAACAGATCTGTTTAACTTCATTGATGGATATCGATCATGGTCTGATTATCTTACAACCATGGAGCAAGATGGCACATGGGGTGATCACATGATTCTTTACGCAACTGCAAATTGCTATAAAACATGCATTCACGTGATTAGCAGTCAGTCAAATCACCGTGACCTTACTATCAGGCCTGATGATCACGTGATCAGCACCAACCCACTTGTGCTGGGCCATGTTCATGAAGTTCACTATGTTAGCCTGCGACCCAAACAAGGTGAGGCTTCATGCAACACACTGTGTTATAAGACAGTTTGCTGTTAATTAATGTGTATCATTTCAACTGATTCAAGGTAATGCTTACTACAACACACTGTGTTGTAAGACAGTTTGTTGGTAATTAGCTTACTACATCACACTGTGTTATAAGACAGTTTGTTGGCAATGTATATCCATTCAACTCACACAAGGTAAAGCTAAGTACATCACACTGTGTGATAAGACAGTTTTACTTTGTTGATAATGTATATCATTTCAACTCACGCAAGGTAAAGCGACAACAATTTCTCATTTGTGCTGCTCACTATTCTCCATTAAAAAATTGCTGCTCAGTAGTCTCCGTTAAAAAAAAATAGAAAAATTAAAAAATCCTGCCATTTGTTTATCACAGTAGCTTTGGCAACTGACACCCTTTTTATGAACCTCATTGCTGTAGAAGTTTTTGTAGAGTGCTACGCCTCTACCCTGAATGTGCAACCCTTACATCAGAAAAATCAAGAGATCACAATGGCCCGATTACCTGCAATTTTTATTTGTTATTGACTGTGAGAGAGCTTTAGAAAGTTTGGAATGGACTTTCCTTGAAAAGTATTTGAATCAATTCGGTTTTAAGATGGGTCAATATTATCAAAGTTGTATTATAAACAATGGCCTTTGCTCTCACTATTTTAAGATAGAGCATTGTGTTAGGCAGGGCCCCCCCCCCTTTCCCCCTACCTTTTTGTCACTGCGATTGAAATCCTAGTGATTGCTATACCGAACCTAGACGATATTTAGAAACTAAACTGTTGCAGTTCGCTGATGACACAACTGTTGTTTTATCAGATTTAGACTCTGCACAAGCTTTGTTTGTATTGCTTGATTGTTTTGAGAAGGTCTTTAGACTAAAACTTAACATTGCAAAAACAGATGCAATGTGGATCGGCTCCCTCCAAAACTGTAAAAATGAACCACTTGGAGTCGAATGGAAAACTTGTGCTAAGTTTTTAGGAATTTTCATTCCATATGATGTACAGATACTAGTCGAGGAAAACCTCAAGCAAAGGCTGAAAAAAATCAGAAATGCAATAAATTTATGGAAGTCAAGGGGCTTGTCAATTCATGGCAAAGGTTTTTATTATCTACGCAATTCTTCTTGCAAAACCAATATACCTTAGCTTGGTGATAAGCACTCCGCTTGAGATTATAAAAGAATTTAACAAATTGATTTTTTCATTTTTATGGAACGGGAAAGATAAAGTTATTCGAAAATCAACCTGTGGACCCTATAAGCAAGGTGGCCTCAAAAGGATAGATTATGAAACCATGATAAAAGTGTTGAAGTTGAGTTGGCTAATGCACATAACGGATGAGGAGTCGTCAGGTTTCTGGAAGTCTTACCTTAATTATCTTTTGGATAATGAAGGGAGTCGTTTTCTACTTCAGTGTAATTATGATGTAAACCAGATATATATTTCATCTACTTTTTATCAGGATCTATTAGTGTGGTGGTCAAATATAAGAGAAATTGTAGATCCAAATAATGTTTACAAATGTGTCATATGGAACAACAAAGAAACCAAAATCAATGGTAAAAGTGTTTTTTTTTTATAAGCATTATTTTATTATGAAGATTGACTATACAAATGATCTGCTCTTTGACAAGTCAAATATCAAGCCTTTCAATGTTCTCAGAAGTGAGGGATTGACAAGGCTCAAATTTTTAGTATGGACAGGCCTAGGGCAATCTGTTCCTTTACAGTTGCATGTTAACATACCCAATTTTAAGGTGATTCTTGATTTGGAAAGTCTGAAATGTCGTCCTTCATTTCTCCTGTTCAACAATTAGACATAACAAGGCTGGAGGCAAGTAACTTGAAAACCTAGCGGTTCATTTAGCCTCCAGTCTCATTAAAGACAAATGATCGCTGAAAGCAGTTACCTTAATTTGAGCTACCTGTCCTCAACTTAAATATACTATAACTGTAGTGGCTGTATTTGCAATGAAAAAAGGAAATAAATAAAGAAAAAACATGATTGTAACAAAATTGCACCATTGTTTTAAATTACAAGCTTCTTGTCTTTCCCATGTAGTTGGTTTTAAACAAGGCAAACCTGGTGACCGTGACCTAGATGAGCTTGCAGGAAAGATTTGTGCAAAGTGGCAGGAGCTGGGACTTCGCCTTGGCATTTCTCAAGATAAACTGGACGAGATAGATGCTAACGAAAAACGTAAAGCATATCGGATGTTACTTCACTGGAGAAATACAACAGCTTCGGCTACACTTTATCGTGACCTCTACTACGCTTTGTGTCATGACAGAGTGGGTCTGAATAATGTGGCCAAAGAATTTTGTGGTAAGGAAACTACATGATTCAAAATAATTTTTGGCAACCCCATAGGCCTCTATCTTATAATATTTTTACAAAATTCTGTGCTCCAAATGTATAATTATATATTAATTGTATAATTACATAAGTACTGATGGGTTAATCCCGTTTAAAAATTTGATTATTATGATTATGATTATGATTATGATTATGATTATTATTATTAATTGTTTTGTGGCCAGCGACTTATTTTAAAATTGTTTTTGTTCTTATTTTCAAAGTTTTTCCTGTTCAAGGCAGGCCACCTTTATCAATGAAACACATTCAGTCGTCTTTTGCTGCATGCTGTCAAACTCCAGTTTAAACTTATCAAACAAGTCACACTCAGAGTGAATAGGCGAACGATTTTTTATAAAATAATATTTACCATGATAGTTTTCTGTGACATGATCGGTCAACATTCAGTGTTCTTACAGTCTCAAACAAGATGGCGTCTAAAGAAGCCCAATTCCATGAGCTGCGGTTCATAAAGTGTACAAATTTAAGTCTAACAGTTACTGTACATCTATGTAGACTCGTATAAACCTTGCCTGCGGCTCGGTCCAGGAACGTTGCCTCAAGGAGATAAAACCTGATCAATAGGTCTAGCCCGGAGCAAATCTATGTATGCTAAGATTTTTGAAAGTAAGATTAATACATGCTGCTTTTGAAATGTTATTTTCAAGACTAAGCTCTGCAAGTATTATGGCAGACTGTCGTTTTCTGAAGACTTTACTCTTGTCAGGGTGAAATGAGTTTTTGTGTCATACAAGTATTTTCAAGTTTATTGCTACTATAGAATCAGAAGAAATAGACAAATTCGGTCAACACACACGTGACATTGAATTGGGTGTTTACATTGCGTGAAAACGAGGCTCCCTTAACATTTTCTTTATTATTGCAGCCGCTTGTATTTGTTGTGTTAATCATGTGCGTTGCTGTAGTTGTGTATTCAATAAAGAATAGAAATGGTCAAAATCCTCGAGAAATTTTCCAAAATTTGGCTCAACGAACATGGTCTTGGCGGCTCGAGCAAGGCGGAAAAAAAAAAATGCTGGAGAGAAAAACTATAAGTTCTTTCGGGAAGGGTATGATTACGATGTTTATACGTGTCAGCAGTTGGAGGATTTCCATGTCAAGGCACGTTGCTAGAGATCTCTAAGAAAAATTGAAGAGCCTCATTTTAGCCATAAACTTCAGGGACAGCGATGGCAGGACAGAAGCTTTTAATTAAAACACGCTCTTCGTGTAAGGGAGGAAGCGGTGGACATGGCAATCATGTATTTGCATTATTGTTCCAGTTGAATGATTATTCATGTTTTATCAAATAATATCAAAGACATCCCGAGTGATGCAATCTTTACAAGACTACCCCAGTCTTGATATATTTCGAGAGCGGTTTCTCTGTGTTAATGACACTCGATTTTCTTGTTGCAGTATCCCAGTAAATCTGCATTTTTTAGATAGATTAGGCAACAGAAGTTGTAAAATATTCATGAATTCATCATGACTGTTAAATCCAGTGAAAAGTGTAACAAATTTGCGCGCTTTCTTTGGGCTGTGCATTCGGAAAGAAGGGGGGATACAGAAAAACTATGTAACCAGGGAATTCTAAGATGTTCATCTAATTAACTACAGATTTCATCCTCAAGATGTTTGCGCCTTTCGAGAAATAATCTCTTCGCCCGTCCTGGTCGAGACCGACGTGACACATTCTCCTTCAGATGCTGCCGAATTCGTTGCTTCATTTTCTTTTCTGCTTTGATTCATCTTTTCTGAAGCGTACCTCTTCACCGCTTGGACCTTCTCCTGCTTGTCTTTATTCCACGAAAAAAAGAGGACCTGCATCCGCCTTCAATCGATTTTTACTATAGTAAAGATTAAAAAAATCTTCCGATGTAGTGTTCGCTGCAGTACTGAAGTTGAAATATCGTGGATCTCTTTTCATTTTCACGATCCAAACTGAGAAGAGACTTTTAAAATTTAACTGAAACCCGTGAAACGACAGATCGTTTCGGTTAGCGGAGCTGTTCTGACAGTCTCCCGTGCAACAAAACCGCGGAATCGTGGCTTATTTTTCTCTAAATGTCAATACGAACGCACTTGTTTTGGTTGTTGTTGTACCCAATTCAAGTCACGTGACACCCGCGCGTGAGTTAGCCGAATTTGTTTATTGGATCTTTGTAAGATACCAACATGAATCTCCTCTGACATGAAAAACTTGGTTAAAGAGTCGTGTGGTTCAAAATATTCACGATCATACAACATATGCATACAGTTGTTCATTTTTACTCTACAAGTTCATTCCAAGTCTTTCTTTTCCAAGTTCTTCAGTACTTCAGTGACACTTGTTAAACGTTAGTGTTTGGTTGGTACTAAAAACATGCAATTTTATGCCCGTTGTTCATCAATGCACAGTAGAAGTGACTGTCAGCAAGTTTATTGACTTTTGATCAAATGCCATCTTTTTGTACCACACATCTCAAGAACACTTTCTTCTGATTACTGCCATAGATTCCTGGTCAGTGAATTCTGTGATCGTGATTATGTGATCAATACGTTTTTCCGGCTAGGAATGCCTTTTCTCTTTAGTTGTACTTGCTAGATGGTGTTCAAAGATGTGTACTTCCTCGTTGTGCTCACAATTTTTTGTACAAATTGTTCACATAATGCTCGGTAGGACTACAATCAAGGTGTGGACAAAGCGAAGTTGTAGTTGTCTGTACAAGAGGAAGAAAAGACTAAGCTAATCATTATAAAAGTATAATTGTAGAAGTTAACGAGAAGCCGTGCGAATAATTAAGATCAATTTTATGTTGTTTTAGCTGTTGTTGCTGGCTGTTGCTCACTGAGTCAAATTGTACATATAGTCATAAAATCTTTATCATTTCGTTTTCTATAGTTTCTTTTTTGTCTTACCTTTCTTTTGTACCTGAATAGTGTGAATAAAGATAGTTGTTGTTGTTGTTGTTGTTGTTGGAGGCCAAATTATCGGGCTTTTCTCTTGTTTCGAAAACGCTAAATAAGACTGCTTCTATTCGTTATCCTCTTTTACTCACCTCATCGCGCAAACTGGAACACAAATATTTGGGGAAATCATTTACTTAGAAGCTGGAGTTTTAAGGAACGCCACTTCTAACAATAAACTGTGTCTGAATCAAACACTATAATTTTGTTTTTAATGTAGTAATTGTTTTCCGTTTCTATCTCATTTCGCTGTTATGTTTTCTCTCTTCAGGGGCCTCTCCTTTGGATACTTTTGATGTGAAAACCTGTCAGAGGAAACTTGCAGAGCATTATCAAAAAACAGCCAAGGTGCCCATCACTGCTTGGTCCTCAGTATTACAGGCGGACCTTGAACAGATCTACACTCGACTGTCTTGGGTGAAACAGGAACAAACCACAGCTGGGTCATCACAAAGGGAGCTGAGTCATTACACTGAAATTTTCACCGAGAAGAAGAAGAACGGAGTTGTAGCAAAGAGAATTCTCGTGCAAGGAGAGACTGGAATTGGAAAAACGACTTTCGTTAAGAAGCTGCTTGTAGATTGGTCGAATCTTGGAGAGGCGAAGATGGATGAGGAACGGGAAGATGCACTGAGGAAGTTTGACATCGTTGTTTCTATTAATCTCAAAGAAGTATCCAAGTGCCAGACGTTTAAAGAAGTCTTAAGTCAGTCTCGCGTGTTTCCAGACGATGAAACATCTTCAGTTGACGATCTTCTCAGTTACATTGGTGAGAACCAAGACAAAGTTCTGCTTGTGTTTGATGGCTATGACGAGTACCGCAGCGGCAGCGAAGCAGAAGAAAAGTATGGCAATAGAAGCACCTCTCCAATCTTCGAAATATTCCACGGGAATATTATGAGAGACTGTACTATCTTGGTAACCACCCGACCTTCACGTGCTGATGAGCTGCATGAATGTGCTGACATACATGCCGAGATCACTGGGTTTAATTGGTGTGATAGAAAGGCCTTTATGATGAAATTTCTGGAGAGCGAAACTGAGGTGGATGGTCTAAACGATTTCTTACTCGTGAGTGATATGGAAGACCTAGCAAGAGTTCCATTACTGAATCTCTTTTTTTGCTTGCTGTGGAAGGACGAAAAGGAAAAGTTGGAAGAAGGATTGAAAAGAAAAACTGAATTGTTTCAAGCAATTTTAGAACATATTTTACAGCACAGCCGCAAAAGGCATTCTCCGTCTAATGGCTCTAAGCTGAAAGTAACCGATGACAACGAAATTCTTACTGAAATAGGAAAGGTTGCGTTGGAAGGTGATCTGTTGTTCAAGTGTGGTCAACTTTCTGAGAAAGTTCGTGGTGAAGTGAGTGTCATTGTTGGTCTTCTTCAAGTTTCTGAGTTTGGACCAAGTGTAGAACCAAAGGAGATGGTGTCTTTTATCCATAAGAGTATTCAGGAATACTTGGCGGCGTGGTTCGTCACCTTCAGACGTGTCCCTGAAGGAAATCTCGGTGGAATTGAGCAGCACGCATGCACTGTGAAGGGTTGTAAGGCCTTAGAGAATGTTTTTCAGTTCGTTTCTGGGTTGTCCGACAAAGGAGCAGAGAAGGTGTTTGAGCACTTTTCGTCAGTAACACGGGATTTGTCAGTGACAATACCTGATGCAGACAACAAGACAGACTTACCTCCATATGACCTCACTGAGGAGCACTGGCGGTTCAGTGACCTCGCTTTCAATTGCTTTCGAGAGGTTAAATCAAAAACTGAACTGTTAAGTGTTTTTTTGGATTGCTTTGGGGGGATCGTCCCTGTTCCCAACGAAGTACTACTTTCTCAATTTATGCCAAATGTTAAAACCGTATCTACATCAGCACCTTCTCGTACTTTTGCTTTTCGTTTTCATCCCCACGATGAACTCTCGATCCCGAGCAAGTCGCTGGAGCAGTTTCTTAACTGCATCCATGGGTCTCTAAGAATAACTGAAAATACTGAAGTTCACAAAGTTAGCGACTTTCTTGAAGATTTTCAGAGTATAAGTGAACGCGGGGCTAACTGGGACAGCAGGTGCTCATTTCATTTCATCCTCCGTTTCCGTAATGGTGAGCTTCAGTTTTACATAACAAATTTGTTTCTGAACTGTGATGACCATGCCAGATTATTTACGGAAACTAGTGACATTTCTGTTCCATCTGTCGTCGCAAATTTGAGTTTAAAAGATTCTTGTCTTAAATTTACAAGATCTCTACAATGGCGGCTCAAAGTACGTGCCGAAACTATGAAAGGTCTTGGTACAGCCGTAAGAAACTGTAGACATCTGAATTGCATCGACGTTGCAGCCACCAAAGAATTGACACGTGGGAATTGCATCGTTATTCGAGACAACGAAGACTCCGTATGTCATCTTCTGGAACAAGTACCAAACCCCAGCAAGTGCTCTTTGAAGCTAGGCTCTTTCTCTGCACCCGCCAACAGCTTTCGGAAAAAGTTTCATGCAGTTCGCCTGACATCAGCTGGAGCAGAGAGGCTTGCCAGTTTGTTACCACAATTTAACAACGTCAGTGTTCTTAACCTTAGCCTTGTTGATACAGAAGTAGATGCGCTGATTACCAGCATCTCTCGCCAGTCTCTCAAGATACTGAGACTGAGTGGAATAATCCTGACTTCAGCAGCAGCCACGACGCTTGGCCGGTCACTTCCTGAAATGTCATCCTTGGAAAGTTTCGAAGTAATTGGGGTGAACGGAAGAATTGTACAAAGTAAGGAAATGGAGGCACTGTTTGACGGATTTTATAAAACATTGCCTATGGAGACGCTTGCGTTCAGCGGTTTCAGCGTGAAAGGTTGTCTTCCTGCGCTCGTCAAAAGCTTCCTCTTCTTCCCCAATTTGAAAAAGTTGTATGTTGGAAAATTTAGTATGGATGAACATAACCTGTTTGGCTTGCTGGAGAGCTTGAGTTTCATTCCCAGTCTGAGAGTATTGGACGTACAGGGCAAACGTCTGAGGTACAAACATTCCTGTAGCGCACAATTAAGCACAGTCAGCCGTTCTTTTGCACATGAGACTCTTGAGGAACTGGTACTGAGTGGTATACGTCTGAATCCAACGGCAGCCGCGGTACTCGGTCGGTCACTTGCTGATATGCCGTCCTTAAGAAGACTCGAATTAAGTGGAATGGATAGAAAGATGCTGCAATCAGAGGAAATGAAGGCGCTGTTTGGTGGATTAAACAAAACAGTGCCATTGCTCCCGAACAGCCACCGCTTCCTTCCCAATTTATATGATCTGCGTCTTGGAAAGTTCAATATGGATGAACAGCACTTGTTCGGTTTGATGGAGAGTGTAAGGTTCATTCCTAATCTCTTTAGACTGTGCGTGGAGGGCAAACGACGGTGTCCTGCAGATTTTAGCTCTACGGAAGTAAACACGGTGTTCAGTTTTACACACGAGACTCTCAGCGAACTGACACTGAAGGGAATAAACCTGACACCAACAGTTGCCGCGATGCTCGGTCGATCACTTCCTAAAATGTCGTCCTTGAAAGCGCTTGAGTTAACTGGGGTGGATGGAAGTGTTGTAGCAGCCGAACAAATGGAGCGGTTGTTTGACGGATTTAACGAAACATCGCCATTGAGGAGGCTTCATTTCAATGGTTTTAGCATCACGGGTTGTCTTGCTCCACTAACCAGACGTTTTTCTTCCTTCCCCAATTTAGGATCCTTAGAGCTTTCAAACCTGAACATGGATGAGTGTGACTTGAGTGGTTTGCTGGAAAACTTTGAATTCCTTCCTAAACTGAGTACACTGAACTTGTCAGGTAATCCTCTCGGTCACGCAGTAACATGTATCGTGTCACACGTCATCAACTTGCCAAGGCTAGAGTTTCTTTGGCTTGAGGGATCTTGTTCTGAGGAAGATTTGAAATCTGTCGCACAGGTACTACCTGACCGTGTTGTCCTACTCAGACCTGCTCGTTTTTTTTAACTAAAGAAGTTAAAGACTTGTCCATTGTAGGACAAATGTTCAGTTTACAGACTAATAGTACAAGATCGAGTTGGAGTAGGAAAATCGTTAATATGGACTTGAAATAAATTGGCGAAGAAATAGATCGACGTAGTAGCGAAAATTTTGCTTCGTGTAATTTATTTGTGAGAAACATTTTTCACTATCAGTAACATAATTTCAGCCACGAAGGAATATCAGAACGTATGCTTGCTGTAAAGTTGTGAAGCTGTAAATATGTTTTAATATGAGTTGAAATACAAAGCGTAGAGAGTGAAGAGATGCGACTTCTTAACAGTATCATGAAAGTTCGGAAACAGTCCTACTATTTTGTACCCAATGGTACCTTTCTGATACGCTTCGGCGGTATATCAGGGGGGATTGGTCGAGCCATGGTTCATATTTTGGTGAGACGTAGACGAGCCAGAATAATCATGGCAAAACCAAACGAACCTGATATGCTGCCGAAGCGTACCAAAACAAAGGTGTGATTAGATATTTATCGTACACAAATTCGGCCAAGTGAGCATGTAGCCATATCAGTCAGTGACTTGCTAAAAATACTGTTCTGAAACAGAAACACCGATAAGATAGAGCTATAGAGACTTCAATGACGGTGAAGACAGTGTCAACAATTGTTTACATCAGTGAAGAAATGTACAGAGTCCATACCAGATTTATTAGCAGCAGGTCATGATATCGTTTTTTTTTTTTTTCATTTCTTGGTATAAAACCCTAAATGACATCTTGATATGTATGTACATTGGTGTCCTGTCCTAAAAAGTGAGACCAAACTCTACGATTTAAAACCCTAGGCGTGACGAAGAGCTCATCCCCTCAGTTCTTCATTCTGTCCTTTCAAATGTGAGTCCCCTGTAACTAACTTATCAAAACGGGCTGTAGGACAACTACAGTAAATTGCTTGTATGTAGCTGTTACGACAAAGGTTGTCCTGCAAAAGCGTGCGCGGCCATGTTGATTGATCATGGATAGTGGTCCTAGTCAGTTATCGTTGCTTGGCTGAGGTTCACATTTTCTCAGCAAGAAGGAAGCGCGTGAATACAAGTGTATGTGGCCTTATGTGCGATTACGTCACATACTGATAATTCACCACCAAGGCTCGTTTGCCAGACATTTTCTCAAACTTTCGTTGCCTTCGTGTTGTTTTCATATTGGTATTCTTTTCATCTTTACTGCTTTGCGAATAGGTTCATGATAAATATTACATTTTGGATTATCAAACCGAGTCTTGGTGGTGATTTTTGCCAGTCTGATGTCATCACACATAAGGGCTATCACACTAACGCACCTTGAGCTTCAATCAAGCAACCGCAAATCACCTTCAATTACCCACAATATTTTCGACATTGTCGCCTACACTCTTTAATTGCACTTGTACGAGAGCCTTTCTTCAAACACCTGTATATATATGAAGGTGAATTAATCAACATGACACGAGCGTGGGACAAAGAAAAATTCTGAGTCCCCGACAGGAATCGAACCCATGACCTCCCGAACACCGGGTGGGCGCTCTATCCACTGAGCTACGAGAACTCATGAAGAGCGAGGTCATTTAACTGGGTTCATATATGATAGGTGTCCTGCACACTGCTAGGATCAACGCTATCGACCGGGCTCAGTCCCGAATGATCACGGCATATTTCTTGTAGCGCTATGGTTACTTAACTGTTCAGAAAAATTAACATACACGCTCACGATGCACGTGTCGTTCCAATTCATTATCGTAGGAGTTTTCCTAAGGCAAGTTTTCAGCAGTGTATCATGAATCTCTTATTAACCAAGCTCGCTCGACATCGTACTAGGAGAATATTGAGCGGCCACAGCTCGCTGCGCTCGGTCCGTACTGTCAAGACCATGGACGATAATCTCCCATTATTATGTGGCTATTTCACAAGGACTGGGAACTACCGAATTCTCGAATTTGATTGGCTGAAATCGATGTTGAAAACGGTCTAGATTTTCCCATCTAGACTTGATCTAGACCGGCTGTGCTTAGCTCTTATCAACCGAGCAGGAGGTCTGTATGAGAGAATCTTGATCGAGGTCGTACAGACCGAACGCAGTGAGGTCGGTACACACGACCGAGGTCAATATTCTCCCATACAGACCTCCTGCTCGGTTAATAAGAGCGAAGTACAGCCCTCGCGCCTGGTTAATCTGCTAAATGAACCGATGTCATATCTTGGGGAATAATACATTTTTCAATCAGGACGACACAAAGATAGCTCAATAGTATGCTACTCTTATCACCCCCTTACTAAGCGAGAATAAATAAGAGCTCTGCATCTAATTTCAGACCAGTTCGGCTGTTGGTAGCCGCAACATGTTGTCTCTCTTTCTCGCTTGACCACCGCGCTTCTCACTTGTCCTCCCTTCCTTTCCCTTACCTTGAACACTCTCAACTCACCCCAGCGCGGTCACATTGCTCCATCTCTTATTTAGCGAGAGCGAAAGGGACTGTCACGAAGAGTATGCTAAAGGTCCTGAGATTGTAAGAAAATGGTTTGGCACTTACTAGTTTTTGATGTTTCGTTCAAGACGTTTCGGCTGAGGCTAGAGCCTTTATCAATTGACGAGAATATTCTGCGAGACTGCACCGTCTTGGTAACCACTCGATCTTCACGTGCTGATGAGCTGCAAGATTGTGCTGACATACATGCCGAGATCACTGGGTTCAACTGGTGTGATCAAAAGGACTTTTTGATAAAATTCCTGAGTAGCCAAATTGAGGTGGATGGTCTATTGGAGTTCCTGCGAAAAAGTAAGCTGAAAGACCTAGCAGGAGTTCCGTTACTGACCCTGTTTTTTTGCTTGCTGTGGAAGGAAGAAAAGGAAAAGTTGAAAGAAGGATTTAAAAGTAAAACTGAATTGTTTCAAGCAATTGTGAAACACATTTTACAGCACAGCCACAAAAGGCATTCTTCTTCTAATGCCTCTAAGCTGATAGAAGCCGATTACGAGGAGATCCTTACTGAAATAGGAAAAAGTTGCATCGGAAGGTCTTCTTCGAGGCGATCTGTTGTTCAACTTTGGTCATCTTTCTGAGAAAGTTCGTGGTGAAGAGAGTGTTATTGTTGGTCTTCTTCAAGTTTCCGAGTTCGGACTAAGTGTGGACCCTAAGGAGATGATGTCTTTTATCCACAAAAGTATTCAAGAATACTTGGGGCGGCGTGGTTCGTCACCTACAGATGTGTTCCTGAAGGAAATCTCGGTGGAATTGAGCAGCACGCATGCACTGTGGAGGATTTTAAGGCCTTAGAGATGTTTTTCAGTTTGTTTGTGGGTTGTCCGACAAAGGAGCAGAGGTTTTTGAGCACTTTTCATTAGTTAGAACACGGGATTTATTGATGGCAATACCTGATGCAGACAACAAGACAGATGTACCTCTATATGACCTCATTGAGGTGCACTGGCGGTTTAGTGAACTCGCTTTCAATTGCTTTGGAGCGGTTAAATCAAAAACTGAACTGTTATGTCGTTTTTTGGATTGCTTTGGTGAGATCGTTCTTGTTCCCACCCACATACTACGTTCTCAATTTATGCCAAATGCCAAAGAAGTATCTACATCAGCACATTCCAGTGCTTTTGTTTTTGAGAAAAACATCATGGACTTAGTGCTATGCAAGTCGTTGGAGCGGTTTATTAAATGTTCCCATATCCCAAGAACCACTGAGTGTCCTGAGGTTCACGGAGTTGGCGACTTTCTTGAAAAGTTCCAGAATAAAAGAAAAATTGGACAATGCGAGTTAGGTTGCTCCGTTCATTAAATCCTCTGTTTCCGTACTGGTCAGTTTCAGTTTTACATAAAAGACGGCCTGGAACTATACTGTGATGACCATGCCAGATTAATTACGGAAACTGCTGAGATTTCCGTTCCATCTGTAGCGGCAAATTTGTGTTCAGAAGGGTCTTGTCTAAAATTTGTAAGATCTCTACGATGCGGGTCCGATCTCAGCGATGAAACTGTGAAATGGCTCGGTGCAGCCATTAGAGATTGTAAACAACTGAGATGCATCGTTATAGATGGCAAGGACTCCTTATGTGATCTTTTGAAACAAGTACCAAACCCCAGCAAGTGCTCATTGAAGCTTGGCTCTTACGATGTGGGAGACGTTTGCCTGACATCACCTGGAGCAGGGAAGCTTTCCAGTCTGCTACCACGATTTAACAACTTCAGTCATCTTAACCTTAGCTTTGATGATGTAGAAATAGATAGGCTGATTACCAGTATCACTCACAAGTCTCTCAAGGAACTGACACTGAGTAGAATGATCCTGACTCCAGCAGCAGCTAGCCGCGGCGTTCGGTCGGTCACTTCCCGAAATGACATCTTAAGAAATACTCGACCCAAAAGCAGCGCGGAATCAAGGAGGTTTGCAAACTGTTGACATGGAGGCGCTGTTTGGCCGATTTAACAAAACACTGCCTTTGTACCACCTTTCTTTCAGTGGTTTCAGTGATTACCTTGCTCTACTCACTAAAAACTTTCGTTTTTTTTTCCTAATTTGCAAGAGTTAAGCCTTGAAACGCTCGATATGGGTGTGCAGAACTTATTTGTTCTGGAGGGCAAACGACTGGCTCCTGCAGATTCTAGCGCGCAGCAGAAGCAAACACGGAGTGCGACTTTACACACAAAACTCTCAAGGAACTGAGACTGAGTGGAATGATCCTGACTCCAGCAGCAGCCGCGGCGCTCGGTTGGTCACTTCCTGAAATAACATCTTTAGAAATACTCGTGCTAGAAGTGGCGTGGAATCATGGAAGTTTGCAAACTGTTCACATGGAGGCGCTGTTTGGCCGATTTAACAAAACACTGCCTTTGTACTGTCTTTCTCTCAGTGGTTACCTTGCTCCACTCACTAAAAGCTTTCGCTTTTTTTTCCTAATTTGCATTTTTTGTACCTTAAAAATCTCAATATGGATGAGTTGAACTTATTTGTTCTGCTGGAGAGTTTAAGGTTCCTTCCTAGACTCGTGAATCTGTACGTGGAAGGCAAACGACTGGTTCTTGCAGATTCTGGCGCAGCGGAAGTAAGTAGTTTTACACACAAAACTCTCAAGGAACTGACACTGAGGGGAATATGCCTGACACCAACAGTTGGTGCGATGCTCGGTCAGTTACTTCCTAAAATGCCGTCCTTAACAGTGCTTGAGTTAAGTGGGCTGGATGGAAGTGTTGTGCCAGCCAAACAAATGGAGCGGTTGCGTTACAGTGGTGGTTGCCTTGCTCCACTAACCAGACGTTTTTCCTCTTTCCCCAATATTTGACGTGGTTATCGCTTAAAAACTTAAACATTGATGAACATGACCTACTTAGTTTGCTGGAGAGCTTTCGGTTCATTCCTAATCTGGAAGTTCTGAACTTGTCAGGTAATCCACTCGGTCACGCAGTAACACCTATCGTGCCACATGTCACCAAATTGCGCCGAAAGCCAAGGTTTCTTTTCCTTGATGGAACTGGTTCTAAGGAAGATTTGAAAACTGTCAAACAAAAGTCCAAGAAGTCCGTAAAGTCCAGAAAACAGCCACCCACCAATGAAGTGAGAAAATTTCACGGCTATTAGCAAATCGTGAAAGCAACGGCCCTTGAACAGTAAACACCCTTAGGTTGGAAATTTGAATAGAAACAAACTGTTTCTAGCTAATGTTTTTGCTTTGAATGACCCTTATTCCAAAGGCAATTACCACTGTCTGTACATAAGGATCTAAACCGGCGGTATTTCTGCAAGGAAAAAGCTGAAACGCCATTGACAGATTTCCACGTTGCGCTGTCGAAGCCCGTGTCGGACTTTCTTATCAGTAAAAAGCCAGGAACGTTCCTCGGAAGAGTTGAATTAAAACCTTAAAGGAGATCAATCTGGGCTTACCTTAAGCTTACTTGACCCCTGAAAAAAACACTGTTCTGAAACAGAAAGGGAACAAGCCTAGGGAGTGGGGGAGGGGGTACTCCTTTATCTGCGCTATATAGCTATGTGCTGCCCCAGAAGATATTGTTTTTCAGCTGTTTTGGTCCTAAATAGGGTATCGATTTTAGCTGATTTTGGCCATTTTGGTCATAAATAGGGTATGTGTTTTGCACTCTAGCCTTGATATGGGTATGTTTTTAAGAAGAAGCCACTTTTTCATCATTATCAACAAAAGCCCTTCACCAATTATGTTTACGGTAATAACATTGGTCTGAACTAGGGAACTAATTATAACGCAGGTCTGAAACAGGGTTTTGATTTAATGGTCAGGTCATAAATAGGGTAGGGAATGTCGCTGATTTTGGTTATAAATAGGATCAGGAATTTGGAAAGCGGGCTGCACACCCCCACTCAATTTTTCTGGGAATACCTCCCCCCTGGGGGGGGGGCAACAAGTTAGAGCTATACAAACTAGTATGACGTAGAGGATGCCATCAAATGATTTATCAGTCAAGAAATGTTAGAAACTCAATCCCAGATTTGTCTTGACCATCAACAAGTCATGGTCGTAGGAGTTTTCCTAAACTGAGTTTCCAGCAGTGTAGCATGAATCTCTCATTAACCAAGCTTGCTCGACACCGTACTTGGGGTGTATCGAGCGGCCGGGGCTCCCTGCGCTCGGTCCGTACTGTCAAGACCTTGAGACGATAATCTACCAGAACAGCCCTCGCGCCTGCTGGTTAATAAGCTATATGAACCGATCTTATATCATGGGAAATAATTCGTTTTTTAAACGGGACGAAACAGTCTTAGCTCAATCGGAAGAGCACTGCACCGACATAGCAGAGGTCATGGGTTCGTATCCTGTTCAAGCCTGAATTTTTTGTAGGCACTAATTTCACAACTGCTTATTGAAATGAAAAACTGCGATGATCAATCATGTTTTTACGTCTTTCAAATTTAAGATCTTTCATATATTCACTTGCACAGAGCTACCTAGCAGTTATCAGACAGTGAGGGTACGTTAGGAATCTGATGACGCTTAGTTTCATTTTAGTGGCATTATGGCACAGTTATGATGATCTGTTCTTTGAAAAGAGGTAAAGTGTCAACAAAGGTATCTTTTGATGAACATAATGAATTTTTTATGGTGTTTTGGGAATCGGCCTTCCGCATGCAATGATACGCTATCAACAACTTTGAAGAGCCTAGCTTGAAATTTTATACAAAACTATGTTTAATTTATGAACATCTGACGGACCTAATTTAAAGGTGAGCAAAGAATTTTCCAGTGGTTAGGACAGAGTTTAATTTACTGGCACCATGGCAACAAGACAAGCTATATGGCTCGCATCGTAAGCAATTAATTCAAAACACAAAAGGATTGGTACCTACTGAAAAAAACAATCGAGATATCTCCAGGAAAAAAAAAGCCAATTAAAATAAGCAAAACACGTACGATACATTGCGACAGAGACATGAAAAGGAGCTTAACTTAATTTGAAATATTTTACGAAGCTTATGTCAAAGTACATGTTGGTTTCTCACGGCCGACAAACATTTTAAATAAGTTTCGGCTCTTTTCAGAGGCCATACGTTTTATGTTATCTTCACGCTCCGAATCATGAAATCTAGCACAAGAGATCTCTTAATTCGCAGTGGTTTGGTCGGTTTGTTTTTGTTAACGGGAGCTGGAATTTTCCACGTCCTCGAAGGTCCGACAAAACATGAACACGGAACAGATGAAGAGATCGACAAGGCTACTTTGGAAAAATTGCGCATGAACTTGAGAGTAAACATGACAAAGGAAGAATTCGACAACTTGGTGAGCAAGCTTCACGAGTATTACCAAGACCACCATGAAAGATCTTCAAGTTATGAATGGACGTTTTATGCATCGCTTTATTTTTCGGCGAGTGTTGTTACCACAATCGGTAGGTATATGTTGAGCCTAAGAATGACTATTTCTCATTCAATCTCAGATAATCAACAGTAATTGCACGGTTTTGAATAGCGAGTACTGTAATTACTTATACTTGAAGCCATCACCGGCCGTAGTCGTTTAGTCATATTATTTGAAACGACATTAACCCTACGATCTTGGTCTTAAAAGGTTTGCATGATAAATCTATTTTTAATAACAAAACGTAACTCCACCTGAGTTTTTGAATTAACAACAAGGCCTTCAGTCGTTTTTGATAGTTTTTCCAATTTGATGTCCGTACTTCTTTTAAAATTTTCAAAATTTGTTTGTTACATTATTTTCGGTATTCTTCAATAACTTAGCTTTCCTTTCATGTCGACGTCTTTTGTGTGATGGTAAACTAAATATCAAAGCTTTTAATTATCTAGTATGTGTATTCTTAGAATGAAGGAAACTGAGAAAAATCCTAATTATTATAACGTATATTTTTTCCAATCGACTTCCGTTTCCCTTTGTTTGTTTGGTTTTTGTGTTTTTCACGTTTTCACTCATTCTCTTGTGTCGTGCGAGGTGCGTAAATTCATTTTCTTTGTAATTCTCTGAGTACCTGGGATAGTGAAATTTTTAATTTGGGAACGTGCTGCCTTGACAGTCTGGCAAGTTTGTAGTACGTTTAAGTTTTGTTAGAGTCACGTTTACATTTTGAGTTGTAATAATGTTTCAGTCTTCCATTTATTATGTCAGTCAGTGTCTGCCTCAGCATGTCTGTTTGTCTATCGGTCGGTCGGTCGGTCGGTCCGTCCGTCTGTCCGTCTGTCTGTCTGTCTGTCTGTCTGTCTGTCTCTGTTAGCCAGTCAGCCCGTCAGTCAGTCAGCCAACAAGGAAGCCAGCCAGTCAGTCAGTCAGCCAGCCAGCCAGCCAGCCAGCCAGCCAGCCAGTCAGTCAGTCAGTTTCTTGTAATGCTTTTTTACGTCATGCTTTCAGGTTACGGCCACATGGCGCCCTCTACTTTTGCTGGGCGGTTATTCTGTATTTTCTACGCCTTGTTCGGCATACCGTTGTGTGTGTTAGCACTGAAGTCGATAGGTGAGCGAATCAACGAGTTATTAGAGACTGGATTCATCATGATCAGCTCCAAACGCCAGCTCAGAGGAGACACAAGTACCAAGGTCAAGGTGATGCTGAGTACCTCGGGGTTGGTTTTAGTCCTTCTCCTACTCGGTGGACTGCTGTATTTATCAGAGGACTGGAGCTACTTCGATGGAGTTTACTACTGTTTTATAGGTATAGCTTACCTCTGGCATCACGTATTTCAATACTTTAACACCCTCCCTTGCGCTGGGGCTATTCATGTTACACAGTGGTGACGTTTGTTACAAACATCAGGGAGGCACTTTTCATGTAAGGTGCTATCAAATGTTAACAATTGGGCCAAAATCACCTCGGTGAGAAAAAGGCGAGGTAAACCGGATTGTGTTAACCGTAAATCCTCGAATTAGCGCCCGGGACGCTTATTTCAAATCTAGAAGAAGACGGGGGGCGCTTATTCGAGGGGGGCGGGGGCGCTAATTTAATTCTTCCCAAATCTTGGCCTTTCTTGTTTCATTACTCGTCTACAAAATTGGGGGAGGGGAAGGAGCTGCTTATTCGAGGGGGTGAAGGCGCTTAGTTTAAGTTTCGGCCGATAGGAGGGGCGCTTATTCGAAGGGAGCGCTTATTCGAGAGGGGGGGGGGGGGCGCTAATTCGAGAATTTACGGTATACACGGTGTCTGTGTCTTATAAGAGCGTGGTCACGAATAAATCTCACATGATATGTTGGTGTGTCCATCAGGCCGCTTAATGTTACAACCATTATTCAATCTTCTGACCTTTCATTCAAAGAAAAAAGTTAATATAAAACTTTAAGGTAAAAAGCTGTTAAAATTATGAGTCTAAACGTTTTCGATCTGTTTGATCATCATCTGATGATGATTAAACAGATCGAAAACGTTTAGACTCATAATTTTAACAGCTTTTTACCTTAAAGTTTTATATTTTACTTTTATCGGCGAAATGTAGACAAAAAACTTAATGTTTTTAACTCGTTTCTTTTCAGCGTTAAGTACTATCGGTTTTGGTGACATGGTACCCAGGAAAGGACGCGAACCTTCATCCGGGATCCAAACGCTTGAACTTGTCATCAGGGCCCTATACATTGTAGTTGGCCTCGCCCTGGTGTCGAGTCTTCTTTCTGCTGTAGTGTCTGCAGCTGAAGTGTTTGACAGATGGAATATCTGCAGACGGACAAAATGTATGTATCAAGGTTCAATGTCTTCCGGCCCCGATGCTACTGATTTTGTTAAGTTTAAGGTACAACGTAATCTCGGCTTAACAAAATCAGATATAAATTTGTCGTCCGAACCATTTCTAAGGACGGTGAAAGGCTTTTTAAACTAATCGGCCATTCCAGAGTTACCTTGTGCGGTGGGGGATCCAGACCTTGAGCTAAGGGGTGGGGGGGGGGGGGTGTTTTGCTTGCCCTACCGTCTTTTCTTCTTTCTGTGATTTCTTCTTTTTTTTTGCCCAAAATAAGGGGGGAAGGGAGGGAAGGGGGGACGGGGCCCTCCCCTAGATCCGCCACTGTTGTGGCTCTGTTTCAAAACGAGTCCTCGTGTAAAACCTCTCATATGAAAATAAGTTTGATTTGCATGAAAATGAACCTGTAGGCGAAACACTTTTTCATATGAATGGTTTTGCATGAAGACTCATTTTGACAAAGAGGCAAAGGCAACTCTACTCATTACTCGAGCAGATTAATTAAGGTCTAGGTCTGGAATGTAAAGTAGAATTATGGTTGGGCGGCTATATCTGTTGTTATATTTGTTTCATGAAGCTAAAATGTTCCCTTATTAACCTCGGTGTCCTGCTTTGACTTAACATACTGTTTTGATCACGTGACGTGTCACTTGATCATTTTAATAAATATTGGTAAATCGGCAAATTGGTGACGAATTTTAATTGCCAACTTGGAAAAATGTCCTGAGTGAAATCAGTGTCGTCATTTCCTTTCAGTCCTATTATTTTGCTTTGCCTACACCAGGTCTCTGCTGCCATCGACAATTGAGTGCAGGATTTTCTGAGGGTCGGGGTCGAAGCTCTGATCGTTTGTACTTAGCCTCTCGCAGCCTGGATAACATAGTGTTCCCTTCAGTGATCCCTTACAGGCGATTCGCTTCAGATGAGGCAACACCGCTGACCAATGATCCTCGCTGGCTCTACTAAGCAAATGAATTCTGAGTTAAAATGAAATAAAAATAAAGAATATTATAATGTATTGCCTTGATAAGATGTAAATAGCTATGAGTAATTATGCTAGGTAATGTAAAAGGAGCCTATAAAAGTACATTGTCAAACCAAGAATAGCCTGCCTTCGCCTAAGATGTGATGATGATGATGTCGTTCCACTACTTATTGAAAAAACACAACCATGGTTAAGTAGATTTTTGCCACTCATGATAAGTATATTTCATGTAAATATTCGTAACTGCTAAAAACCCGCTAAAGCAGCTGAAGGCCCGTGTTCTACTGGAAAGTATTTTCCCGAAATACAGTAGTGACCAGGCTGAGACTGAACACATTCCTGAAGATCAACTGAACTTTTTTGTGCGAAATTTCAAACTGATCCTATTATTACATTTTAACAATAATGTGATTTATCATAACTTTCATGGGATCTGTACAGTGCCGCGCCCAAATTATAGCTAAGCCAAAAATCATATAGAATCATAAAAACGCCATTATAGTTTTCGCAACACTTTTATTCTGATGTGCTTAATATCAGTCAAGTTTTTCTTTAGTAGACGGTCGATGAGAATAAAGATGAAGCAATTTATTAGAGGCATCTGTGTCTTGATAAGCCACCAAGCAAATAACTTGCATGTATGAAATGTATATGTAGGAAGCTTCTCTGCCAGTATGCTTTCTAGTTATCAAGCTTCTGCCAGTACTGAACTCAATATTTACAGTAAGACAATTCATGGACGGAAGTGTTTTTAATGTCTTTCATGAAAGCACAGAACAAAGAGGAACAGCTTTCGCGTGTCTATGGAGGTAATATGTCAAACACGAAAGACAACGTTTCATCGAGACATCCTAACACCGAGAAGAGAGTTGGAAATACGACACGCAGCGGAGTATTTTAATCGAAATTCGAGACGTTTGGATAGCCGATGAATCACTGTCTTTCGCGTTTGATATATCTTCTCAATAGAAACAAAAACTAAGGAGTAAACGAAGAAGTAAAATCATCAAAATCTATGCCAGTTAAGATCGGGTATCCAAACCTCCTTCACGGTTGTAATTTTCTTTGTTTTAACTTGATGAATTATTAACGAGTTTCAGAAGTACAGAGTGAAATCTAGCTAGCTGAAAGATTGACAGGACTCAAAACAGTTTCTAGGATGTTTCCTAAGATAAGCGTCCACCTTACATATTTTGTATATAAATTAGTTTAAGATAACTGCGCTGTTGAACCCATGGATAAATCAACATTGTTCTTTTGGCGAGTAAATGATTCACCAGCTGCCTCCTGTAACCCCTGTGATAGCTGGAGGATAAGGAATCGTGTTCAGCTCGTAAAACAGTGTGGCCCAAATGATGGCCAGCCGAGTCCACCTAGGAAAGATTCAGTTCGGTGTTAACGTGAATTAAATTAATAGTATCATGGGCGACAAATTGCTCCTTGATTTTGGAACGAAATGTCAGCGTTAATTTATTGTTTCACGTGTGAAATTACAAAATTGCTATGGTAACGCTCAGCGCGAAATTACTCGCTACAATAAACAACTCGCTCGATTGTAAGTGTAATGTGTCACCCATGATATTAAAAGGTAATCAAACAGAAAACTCGTGAAATTGAAAGAAATAACGTCACCTGCGTCCTGTCAAAATTCAAATAATTTCCCTCAACTAAAGGCTCGGGAAATTATCAGAAGTTTGACAAAACGCACGTGAAATTATTTCCAAACTTCACTCGTCACCATCTGATTACCCATTCTAATTTACTGAATCAATCGTTACCAAATTAAATTCAATTCAATTATACTTTTTTGGGTTAATTATTACCAAATTAAGCCTTCAGCGAATTGCATTTGATTGGTTAGGCCCGATTCCCACTGCTCTCTCGAGTCCCAACGAACGCGGGCCCGTTTCCCGAACAGCGGTTGCTAATCGAGCCTTGGACTAAGTTACACCTACAAAGGGTCGACGAGGAATTATCATATCGAGAACCCTCTTACAATTCAACATTTTTAAAAGAGATGATGTCGTGTCTTTGCTTAATGTTAGCGCCAGTGAGGACTTAAAGTCGCCATAGACGCCACAAAATTCTAGTCCCGTAAAGAAATTAATACAAAAATTGCCACAGCTTGCACGGACATGATTCATTCAGTGTACTCCGCCACCATGACTGAAAACACCACAGGCCGAGACGATAATAAAACATGCTGACTGTCCACTTCTAAAGAAATTCGTCTCTCAAATTTCTGAATAATAGAGCGATTTTCACTTGAGTGTCTATTGCTTTGGTTTTGTGTTACCAAGCCAAGCGGAAACTCCAATTTGGAGAGGCGTACGGACACCTTCGGACTTGGAAGGGGGGGGGGGGGTGGGTGAGCTTATTGGCCGAAAGAAATACACAATGGTCGAGAGCATGTGTTGTACAAACGCACTCAAATCGCAGTAAAACCAAAAACGTTCACAATTCTCACGTCTAATGAAACTATTATCATTCCAAAATTACAGAAGAATCCCAATTCTTCGAACCTCTAAGGGAAACGAAAACTGGTTCGAAAAATCGAATAGTTCGAGAAATCGGGGTAAAATTACAACATTACAATTACAATATTCGACTGAGTAGAGGGAAACGAGTTTTGCTTCGAGTTATCGGGTGGTTCGAAAAATGGGGGTTCGAGAAATCGGGATTCCACTATTTGACCTTAACACCGTCTTGACAACGCAAACGTCAGAGAAAGCCGCTTACAAGCCTGGCTTTGACTACCTTTTAGAATGTTTTCTCCCAAGTACTTTTGCCCGAATCATCAGCGTTTTGCCCGAAAAATTTCAAAAGTTTCTTTAACTAGGAGAGCTGCAGCCCCTCCCCCCCCCCCCCCGCCTCCCGGCCCGTACGCCCATGCCAATCAGAAGTAAAACCAAAACCAATCGTGACTCGATCACGGACGTTTACGCGCGATTCTCGTCAGCCACATGTGTTAATCTGGAGTTTTGATTGGATCGCTGGATTATGTGTCCCTTGTGATTGGCCAGTGTGATTACGCGTAACATTCGTGCATTCGTGCATACGAGTGGACGTTCGACAAAACACACAGGCTAAAAAAAGTCTGTTTAATATTTTGTACTTGTCTTTTAGCCTACAATATATTTACAGTTGATAGAAAAAGATTCGTAAACTCGGCAGTAAGTACATCTCTTCATTTTTTGAGATCAAAATAAAAATGTATGCTTTATTTGAATAACGAGTTCTTCAAAATCCTACCTAGACTAATATACGGTTTAAATATCTCTATTTATATTCACGGACAGGCCCGCGACAAGAATACCACCAAATATTTCCCCGTGCCTCCTGCTCCAACTAGCGGTATTTACTATTTGTTGAGTATATAAGATCCCCTATCACGTTTCAGATAAGAGCTAAGAATAATAATTATTTATTTCTACAGGTTTAGGCAGATGACCTGCTCTGCCTATTGTCTTTCAGTCACAGAATTCACGGCCTCTTTTACGCTTTACACAGGCGGAGAATTTGTTTTAAGTCGACAACGAGTTTTGACGAGGAAATTGTCTTCTCGGAAGTTCAATAATCTCTACTCTTCACGACGTGAAAAGCTACAGTTGCTTTCCCAAGAAATTTCCCGCTAAGATTAAAAAAAAATCCAAAATAAAAGTCGAAAAGAAGTCTTCAATTATTGTAAAACAAAATATATCTTATTAGGGAGAGATAAAGCTGTGAAGGACGTCTCTTGAGAACTGCAAGGAGAGAGAAAAGTCACGTTGTTAGCTCAGACACGTTATTTTAAAGAGACTAAAAGTTTTCGAAAACTCCCGGCAGCAAAGTAAAACTAAACTTGAAAAAGTCCACAAAGACACATTCCTAAAACATGATAAGCTAAATCCAACGAAAAAAGATAACTTTTTGTTTCACGAAATAGGTGAAATATTTAGCTGGACTTTCCACTTACCGATCAGTTAAACAGCTGAAACTTGACCTTCTTCATCTGTGAAAATCAACAAGTAAATATAACAATTACACAGTGCGTCATAAGGGAACGCAACGAGGATTCTCAAAGGAAGGAGTCATTCATTCCCCATACTGTATTTCACGGACTAAACAGCATGTATTATTAGTTTTGGTAAAATAATCCCAGAATGGCTATAATAACCAAATTGAAATTGAAACAAATACTATAGTAACCGATGAAAAAGGCAGAAAACTTCGTGCAAGGCTAATCAAAATCTCTTGGGTATCACGTGACAGGTCCAAAATTCTCCTTTTTGATTGGCTAGAAGACGAAGCCAACATTTTACAAATCAATGACCTCTCTCCGAAACCGATTTAAAAACCGCTTTTCCAATTAGCCATTTTCGAGTTGCCTTTTGCCTCTGTGTCAAAACGAGTCTCCATGCGAAACGATTCATATGAAAATGTGTTCCCCCCTGCCAGTTCATTTTCATGCAAATAAAACTTATTTTCATATGAAAGGTTTTGCGCGAAGACTCGTGTTGAAACAGAGGCACAAGGTAACTCGAGAAATGGCTTATTTCTCGCTACGTGCGTTTCTAAATGGTTGTGGTGCCAAGAACAACACCAACCTACCGTCATAATTTTCTACATATTCTACTCTGCTGTACTGGTCCACTGGGTAATGATAACCAGGGTATTGGTACGTGATTCCTGGGAAGAATAAAAAAAAAACTGAAATTAGGACCTGACGAAAGGTCAATACAACAGAATCGCCATGCTTGTCTAGTTATAGCACGCACTCGAATTGTTTACCATGGAATGTCCCACGAGTCAATTGACTCAAACCACCATGTCCCCACAAAAGAGGTCTAGTTGTTTACTTTAGGCCCCGTCCTCACGTGTCCGGATGTTTTTGAATCCGCAACTTTTCCTTTCCGGATTCAAAAATTTCCCTGTCCACACGTAGCAAAAATATCCGGATTCGCTGGCGAATTCGTCGGATGCGTGTGGAAGGGGCCTTAGTTTGACCGCACAGAGAATAACTGTGATTTGCGAGTAGACGTTTGGCCATGCAATGCAAGTCTGTTCGCAGTTTCCATATTATCCATACCGATACTGCTCCTCGCTAACGAGCAAAGCAACATCTTTAGAAGCAGGTCGTTTAATCCCTTAGTTATGTAACATTTCGAAAAGGCACTGGCGTTCAAACAGTCTTTTAGATCGGACTCTGACAAATTTTAAATTTAAATTTAATTTTTTAAGTATCTATGAAAGAAGTCAAATGAAATAAACTTACCAGGGTGATATGAATGTTCTTGTGAGGACGTGGAATGAGTTGGACTGTAAGGTAGACTTTCTGCTGAACCTGCTGGAAAATATCAACAAGGCGGATGAATTAGTGAGACTATTTTTCGCAATGTTCGCGGAATCGCTTGCATCAAAATTACGGCCACACGCTCTTATTGAAAGATGGACAAGATTTTATACCTGAATACACCATCGGCCTGATTGCTTCAACACCTACGAGAGAATAAAAAATAATGACTAAATTAACACAGGTTTCCGAAAACCATCTTATTCGTACCGTTATAACAACGCACAGTGGACGAGTTTTCGTCCATGTAGACGACGTTTAGACGCCATGTATTAAACACGGTTTCAACACCAAGACTTCCTTAAACGCTCACTAAGCTTCGTTTGAATATTCAGTCCGTTTGATTCCGGTACTCTTCTACCTCGCATTCACACATACTCAGTCAAAGGTGGAGAACTGAACTTAAACAAGGAGGAAGACGTTCAAAGTTTCCTTTGCTGTCACTGACTCTTCAACAAGAGCTGGCAACAGGGCAACCGTTGACCGGCTGTGGGAACGATTTTGTCTGCCTTGTTTGACTGTATAGAATAAATTCTTCTCATAAAGCAGTTCAGTTCAAAACGTTTTTCCTCCATGTGAAAGCCAGTCGCCTTCCTGCTGAAAACGTTACATGATACCCCTACTGACTAGGAAGCGAGGAAGTGTGAAACTTTGCTATTTATCCAGTTTTGACGATCAAATATAACGGTATAAGGTGTATTGTTCACTAACCTGGAGGGTGACGGTAATGTGGTCTGTGATGCTCGTCACTGATGTGAAGTCTTCTAAGTTCCTGCATGTGAACAGTGTCTTCCGGAAAAGACGTTCTATCCCCCTCCGGGAACACATGTATGTCTTCTAAGATACAAAAACAATATACGACATAAGACATCAAGTACCATTTAATCTTCTTTTCTAGAAACAGGACACGTGGCATTCTCTAAAATGAAAAATCCACAAGGTTATTGGAAGTAATATATCAAACACGAGAGACAGTGTTTCATCGGGATATCCAAACACCGAGAAGACAGTTGAAACTACGACGCACACCTGAGTATTTTCGACGAAATTCGAGGTGTTTGGATAGCAGGTGAAACACTGTCTCGAGTGTTTGTTATATCTTCTCGATCGAAATAAAAAAACTAAGGAGTAAACGGAGAAGTAAAATCATCAAAATCTATGCTAATTAAGACAGGGTATCCAAACCTCCTTCACGGTTTTAACTTGATGAATTATGAACGAGTTTGAGAAGAAGGTTTCTCGCAAATAGGCCAGTTTCGATATATTCAATTCAGCCTAAAACAATAGACCTCAGCACGAGGCTCCGAGAAATAACTACAGAGATTGTGGGGTTTATTCCCCGGGGCCTCGTGCTGAGGTCTATTGTTTTAGACTGAATTTTAATATATCGAAATTGGTCTATTCCTATTTCAAGTTTTTTGTCGGAAACACGTGACTAATGCACGTGATTTCCATTCCCCGTCACGTGCTCTATCTAGAGTCTCAACCGGCAGGGAGGGCCAGGGAGTGCAAACTACAGAAACGTTGTCTCTGGTTATTTCTTCCAGTTTCTTATGTAGTGAAGCATTTATCTCCTCGCCACTCTAAAAAACAAAATATCAGATTTTCATTTACCTTCATTGAGTTGTTTTGGTGATTGCATGTCGGGGAATGATGACGTACTCGCCGTAGAAGACACAGACACGCGGTCACCTGTAACAAGGACAAAAAAAAGTTCTTCAACGCTACACAAAGCTCAAGAAACTGATCCATTTCTGTTGTAAAAAAGGCAAACACCTTGCAAACATTCTGGCAAACGCCGCAAAACACACTTGTTATGAACGCCAGAATTAATTTCGTAAATCAATGCTTAACAAACCTGCAAAATCCTTTCTGAGTGCCAACGGCGACGGGACTAAAACAAAAGAACAGATTAAAAACCGTGTTAGAAGTCAGCATCCATTGATGCGATCAGGTAATCGTAGACTATCAACAAACACAGTCCAACATAAATTAAATTTCGCGCCCCAAACTTGTTTTTTTAAATTAGAAATTAATAAGGTTCTACTTCTTGGTCTAGCAACCTCGTTACCAGGTTCTTCTTTTTTCTTCCATCCTCTGGAGCGAGGCAGAGGCGGAAAGAAGGCAGACACAGCCTGAGAACGAGGTTCGTTCTGTTCTGTCCAGCGGTTAACTCACCAGGTTTGCCAGCTTTACGATCTTTCTTGTTAGCGGTCGGGGAGGACGTGGGCGAGTTTTTCTTGCGCATCTGTACACTGGGCGGAGCTACAAAAACCAAAAAATAATGAAAACAATTATAACACTATTTATACTAGTCTGACATTTACCTCAAGTAACAGGGGAGGAGTGGTGGGAGTGAGGGAAGCGAGGGAATCGAAAGAAGTAGTATGGTTAACTTACCAGACCCCTGAGGGGGCTCGCAGACCTGTGACATGTCCCGTAATTTATCCTCATCTTGTATAATGGTTAGGTTCGATAAATACTGCTTCACCCTCCGTGACATCATGGACTGTGTGACAAACAAAAGAAACTCCATAAGAGAAGGAAACACAGATTCTGTTTTGAACAACGTCAGGTAGAGAAATCTTTCGAACTGAGGCGGTTAAAAATTTTGGCCCTTCATACCTCCTCATACATCTTCTTAGGATTCTGGTCTCGCAAGGATCTTCGACTCCATGTGGTGCTTCCTGTTACCATGCCAACCACTGATGACGTCATTTTCTGTTGCCCAGGACCACCTTGACTGTTAATTTCGTCTTCAAACATGGTGTCAGGATCCTGGAATCGACAAACGCAATTAGACGCGCATTCGAGAGTTGTTTCAATAAGCGTTAAAGTACACGCATATCTTTATGCACTTACATAAGGGATGGAGTTGAATTTGGAAATCTGACGGATTTCTCTAGCGATCAGACGAAGCTTTTCGAAGTTTACCTGTTAGGAGATCAAAGAAGAGATTTGTGTTAGTGTTAACTGAGGATTCTGTGAGAAAAAAATGTTACAAAGAAATCGCAACTTACAAGTCCGTCCACAATGCTGTCGTTTCCTAAGTGGATGAACGTCAGGTCCTTAGTTATAACGGGAAAGAACGGAATCTGAAACACAAAGAAGTTCTCCTTACTCACTCGTGCACGTTCTTTTATCGCTAGTTTTGACAATTCAATGGTTTTATAAACACAACGTCCCTTAGTTGACGATTTTCGTTATCCTCGCCACCTGTGTGTTTGATAATGCTTTGATATTGTAATGAGAAAACAGCTGCTGATCGACTGCTTGTGGACTGATTTCTCTCTGGAAATCAGGCAGCGAGTATGGGGAGGGACGATTTACATGAGGAGGGACAGGAACGAGACAAGAGCGCGCACCAATCCCTTCTCGTCCATACCACGTTTTTGCGTTCGAGGGGATGAACAGAGAAAAGACCGAACGCAGACATTTTAAAATGTCTAAGATCTAACATCATTTCAAAACCAAACAAACAGAAACTAAGCTGAAGTTTTCCAAGCGATTTCAATGAAGTATGGCCTGCCGCCTGGTTAGCTCAGTTGGTAGAGCGCCAGTCTGCTGTGCGGGAGGTCGAGGGTCATACCGGACCAACACTCAGTCTTACAATAACTTAAGAGAATGTGTTGCCTTTGCAATTACATCTACAAATGGTTAGACGTTCAAGTCTTCTCGGATATGGACTAGAAACTGTAGGCCCTGTCTCCTGTCTCACGGGTTAGCGCTCCACATAGGTTTAACCTCATTGAACCTTTTCGCCTTGGACAGAATTGTCCAAGAAAATTGTTATGATCTAAGATCTATAATCTAGTTTTTTTTTTTTCGCTTAACACTTAGCTACAGCAGAAGTAACAGCGAATGCCAAAGATAAACTTAAGTCTAACTTACTAAGGGTGGTTCGCCGTGCTCTCCGTTCAGCAGATTTCTGTACTTGGACATGTTTCTTGACGGATCCATAAGACTTTGAAGATCCTGAGATGAATAAGATAAAACAAGACGGGTTTAGTCTGACTGTCTACTATAAAGATCCTTCTTAAGGACGAGTGAAAAAGCACGGACGGTGAAAGGCGCAATTAATCACAGTCAGAACGTTGACTTCAGCGAGAAAAATAAATAATCGTGATACCATTGAGAGTCTAGATAAGTTTAAAAATTACACTTTACTCGTACAGCTAACCTCGAACGCCTTGCTATGCTTTGTGGGTAATTTGTCCCACGTGTTCTTCAGGCGTTGTACCGCTGAGTGGCCAAGACCGCTGGAACAGAGGATAACAACAGTAATTTAGATTACTATTTGACAAATCAACGTATGGATATGATCACATTACAGTAAGATCATTTTAAAAGGGAGGTGGAATATCTCCTTCTAAAATCGACATACATTCCTTTCTTGAAATAAACCAATCACAAGTCCGCCTGTTATTTTCTTGCAGAGGATCGCGCCAAAAATATCTACCAATGAATAGCCGGTTAGCGTTTTCCTGGGAGAGGAAACATCAAGACGGCAAGCGACGTTGTGATTGGTGCGGCATGTACAATAACTAGGTGCTGATTGGTTCAAGTGAAAATATGACAAACAATGGTCGGCGAGGTGTGAAGTAGCCGCGTGGGACTGGGAACTTTGAGTGACTTCGGCCTGAGCGGCTGGGAAGGAGACTAGAAGCTACTCTTGTCATTACAAAGAGTACTTTGTCAAATCCATTGGTAAATGAAAAGCTTATGAATAAAAAAAAAATCAATTCTTAGAAACTTCTGCCTCACCTGACAATAGCGAACAATGTATTGTAGTTTTTGCATTCCTTACAATGTCCTGCAAAGGAAAAAAAGAGAGAGAATTGAACAAGGTTCGTTGAAAACTATAACTTCTTAAACCAGATCAGTGGAAGTCAATGTAAAAGGCTTCGACGTTTTACTCACTTGCTATTTTGATGAAAGCTTTAATCAACTTCATTCTCTTAACTAAGTTTGTTTCGCTGCAGATCTCAGTCACAACCCAAAACATTTCTTTATTTACAATCTGCAACGAAAGAAAAGCACGTTCAAATGAAGTTCAGAAACTATACCCAAAACAGCAGTTCAAGGTATTATGCTCAAGTTTTGCTGCTAAATAATACCTTCTCCATACCTCAGAAAATTTTCTCAAGTTTTCCGTAAGTTTGGGGCCAAAGTTCCATAGCTCGTAGATGTACTCACGAGGATCAATACTTCGAAAAACCTCGAAATCCTGCAAAGAAAAAGAAAGGGTTGACGTTAAAAAAAACCATGTGGATCAATTGTAAACCAACAGCCAAGAGAAACTGAACGACTACAGTAGTCCGTTGGGTATTTGTATTCGACCAAGGGATTTTTATCATTTCTCCGATAAATGATTAAATTCCCTTCTACATGTTTTCAAAATTTTCAACAGCCCCAGCTTGACAAGCTGACTTCCGGCAACTCAAATCCGCTTCCGTTTTGGATATCGTGACATGACTTCCGGTAAGACTCAACCCGGGTTTATTATGCGTGGGTGGCTTGCAAGTTACATTGATAACTAATTGTCAGCTAGATTATTAACGTTATCGTGTTAATTACCAAAAAATGAATGCTTCGATTGCTACTTTGTCTATTTTGAAGCCGTTATTTAGCTCGTCACGGTAGCGCCGCGTGACTCTTGTGCAGCTAGCGTTACGACCCAAATGATCGGTAACCATGCTCCTCACAAAAATCGTGACAAAATCACCGACAGTTAAACATTTCATCTTTTCCGACAAATGAGAACAAGGATGCAAATCTATAGTGTGCAATGCTCAATATTTTAATAACAGAATTTGGCCAGAAACTGCAAGTATTAGTTGTTCACAGCATTATCTGTGATGACCCAGGCAACACAACGTTACTTGCGTCGTCGTCATGCAAGCCAACAGAGAGCAGCCATGCACTGCCTCATCTGACTTACCTGTAATGTTAGCTCTTTGGCGACGTCTCGGGGTTTGATTTGTAACAAAGTAGAGTGAGACTCTTTGGCCAGCTCCTAAATTCAAATAGAAAGAAAATGCCAGAATGAGAATTTCACTGAACAGCAGACATACATCAAGAAGTGATATGACCTGACAGCTCATCCTAACTGACAATATTTTTTTCACAATCTTTCTCTTTGTAGTCCGTCACAATCTTTCCCAATCTCAACCATCCTTGGCTTTTCGGTTAGTTTTCTTTTTCTTCTTCTTCTTTTTTTTTTTTGTAACTTTTTTCGTTATTTCCCCATTGAATACTTCTTTGCTCCACGCTCAGTGCCTTAATTTTGCCGTTTAGGTCGCGAGGGAATAACACTAGTATTGAGCACTATTTTCCAGAATGGTTTTAAAAATAAGAGCTGCACTGACATTCACTGACCTGGGCAGCCTCGTCTGGAAGCAGCTGGCTCGAAACATTGTTGTTCTTCAAATAATATCTGGGAAAAGGGAAGCACCAGAAGCATAAGAAGGTTATACAACACCACAATATCCCATGACACACAACTTCTAACACATGTCTAAGTTTGTCGCGGCCCAACTTATTGTGATAAAACTAAGGGTCCCTTAATTGGTTGTCCAAACTTTTAGCTTTGCCGGTTCGTTGACAACGCAATTTAAGAGCGACTTTCTCCTCACTGGGCAATGGGTTAGTAACAGAGATTCAACCTTGTCAAGCTCCCCTCCCATCCACGAAAAAAAAGGAATGAGATGAATTAATTCCTAATAACAAATTCGATAAATTACAATGATTGTCTAACTAACTCGAGTTAAGTACAAGTGAATGTGTTATCAGACCGTGCAGCTGGCGGGATTTCCCGCGGATCCGTTTAGGTTTTACATGATTTTTCTCTTATAAGGCGGACGTATCAAGGGAAAGAAAATCTCGACCTAGAGGATCTTGTCTTGATGAATGAAAAAAAAAATTATTAAAACTTACAATAAAAATACAGTGGAACCTCTGGTCGCGACCACCTCTCGCAAGCGACCACCTCTCCTCAGCGACCAGTTTTCCAAAATACCAAAAGTTTCCAAGTCAAATCACTAGATTTGGAACCTCTTGTAAGCGACCACCTCTCGTAAGCGACCGCGTCCACTTCTAGAGCCTAAAGTTTGAAATTTTCTTTTGTTTTAACCTTCCGTAAACGAACATTTGAGAGAGAATGGAGCGAAAATTGGATAATATGGTGGTGTAATGTGATCGAATTCCTGGGTGGTACAAGAGACGGAAATTTCTGAATGGGAAGTACCCGATTTTTTTCTCGAAATTGACTTTTCACAGGAATAAAAAGTTTAAAAATTTAATGAAAAAATGCACATACACTGTACCCGATCAGTTTTAAAATAGACAACCTTAAATGTCTCGAAAGCGACCACCTAGGCTTGACATTTTGGGTGGTCGCTCAGGGGAGGTTAGACTTTACTTGGGATCTGAATTAGGACTGTTCACTGACCTTCCATTCAAATGAATTCTGTCGGGCAGATTTGTGAGCATGTCGGGAAGTCTTCGTTGCTTGATGAGGCCTCCGTCCTCTACAGTAATCTCACACAGTGAGTAATTTCTAAAAGAAAAAGAATCGAAAAAAGTCACCTTCCAATGGATGGTCACAAAATCCTTCCCGACTTTTATGCGAAAATCCTTGTAGCGAGCGCCGCGGGATTGCGTGATAGCGTGACTCGGTAGAAAGTTACCAACCACAAGGGATTTCTCTGCCGACAGCCTGAGGCCCCGTCAACACGACGCCGTAGGAATTTGAAACCGCGGCTTTATGTGTGGGGTTTGGCCTTCCGTCCACACTAATCCGTCTCGAAAACGGAGCCTTTCGAAAACGCTCTTCGAACCAGAAAATGACCGGTGATTGTTGCGTTTTTAAATTCCTCCGGCGTAGAGTGGACGGAAAACATTTGATGCCTTTCAGCGTGAAACCCCCGTTTTCAAATTCCTCCGGCGTAGCGTGGATGGAACCTGATACTGTAGTGGGATACGGTTAAAAGGTAATAAGTGAACTCGCTCGGATTTTTTTTTTTTTTTTGATCATCTAAGGCGGCAAAACGAGAGCGTGATTTTCAGTCTCCTCTTTTTGTCGGGAAAATCGCAGTTTGCCTTACAGTGGCAAAAACCCCTATGCATGAGATTACATTTCACTTTACGTGGACTCGTTCAAACATTTTGTCTCAAACTGGAAAATGACGTTCAACTACACGTTTTCCATGTAAAAAAGGTCTCTATTCTGCACGTTGTGTTTGACTTTGTTTTGCACTTTACCAAGACTAACGCAATATTGATGCAATACTGGCTTAATACATCCTCCAGTCCAGTTCTACTCCTTACCCTGGAAGTTCTTGAATGCCAAATGCATCTACGGCTCTATTGACGACTTCCCTTGCCGTAGTTTCCTGCAAGACAATGACAAAAGGCTGATATGAGAATCCTTAGGCAGCACAGAATACTGTCTGTGCCTATATTTACGATGCGCCCTCACGCTTTATCAGTCTCAAGTCTCCTCCTCAAGTAATACGGTAGAATTGCTTTTTATCCAGATTATTCTTGAAGCGACGACGGAGAATCTATACAAGGTTGAACGTAAACACCTCACAGCTGCTAGTCGCACTACTAAGATGTTCAGAAGAAGCAAGCTATCGGCCTATTTATCACGAAAATTCAGTCGGCAAATCATGTGAAGTTTGATTCGGCCGTTTTCCTTTCCGGGCGGGCGCGACAAGAGGACGAAATCCGCTGTAAGCCGCTTACAACTCATAACAAGCCGCTCAAGAGACCGTGACAACGGTGAAACAAAACAAAACAAATCTCATTACAGGGTTAATCTCATACATACTCGAAAAGTATTAGAAAAGCACATACTTGGTGTTAAAAATTTGATCGCTATCTAGCTCATTTCGATTCTCGCAAAAACACGCAAAAAGATAGCGAATTTTAACATCTTTGAGGACTTGTTTTCCATTTGACTCAAACGTCACAACGTCTTTATGAAGAGTTCAACAACTTCAAAACACGTTCAAAGCCACGCTTTAGTTCTTACATGTCTGGGACAACAAATGTACGCATTCTTTTCAACAAAATTTCAATATTGCGTATATTAAGTGAATCCACAGTAAATCGTTTTTCATAAAGATTTGCCTTAGTTCGTTACAAGCGAGAGAAAGCGTTAAAAAAATCCAGTCAATGTCTGTAGTAATCTTTTCTCCGTGCGCCTGTTATCACGATCGCACGATATTATAGAGATAACTGCTTGCTCTTTTGATCAAGAAAAACAAACAGACAAAAGACAACGAAGCCACAACAACAACAATTAACAGTTTATTAGGCGAAAACTCCATTGAAAAGTGGAAGCGATTTTTTAAAACGCTATTGATGAACACTATACAGGTTTTCATCTCTTCAACTCTCCCTACCTCGAAACCCGCTAGAAATCGCCAACGGGATAGTGACATTAAATGACCTAAATCTACTCAAGTGATATTTCAAGAAGTACGTAAAGATCAGTTAAGGAAGTTTAGATCTCGATTTTAAGCTGAAAGGCTTGGAAAATGATCTGGCTTTTAGCAGGAGTATCATTTGTATGCAATACATATTGTATAAGAGTGCCACCATCAATATGTGTTTTATATCTTATCACTATCTTATAGTACAGGGTCGACTAACGTATAACGGGTTTCCATTTCAATACGCACCTTGTACACCATGAAATATCTACACGTCTGGTCGGCTTTGTAAACCTTGATAACCCTGTCCGGCATTTCCAGCGACTGATCGCTGGTGTGAATACATTCTGAGGACCCGAATCCTCTTGGCAGACTGCCCCTTAAGCGGTTCTTGACTCCGTGCCGAGCCACCACGTGCATGTCATCTGTAGGGCCGTCGTGATCCACGCTTAAAAGGTCCCTTTCACTTTTAGAAATGAGCCTATAAAATAGTAACACACAAACTGTTGGGCTGAAATCGGTAGCTATGTTACAAGCATAAATAAGTCTTTTAGGCTAAAATTTGTGATGAAGATAGAATGCTAGTAGAAACACGGTCTAATCCTATTGAATTATGTAAAGGAGCTTAGCTTTTCCCGATCTCGGGGTGTTCAAATCACGGTCAACATTACACAATCTTTTTAATGTGATATCGATGTGTGCAAAAAAGAGATGATATCATTGTGTGTTAAGTGCTAAATACCAGAGAAAGATCATAGAAAAGTAAACTCTTGAATGCAGAATTGCCTTAAAAACAAAATCTGGTGATCAACTCACGACCAATTGGAAAGTACCTAATTGTTTAGTCAACCTCTACACAGAAAAACTTAATGCTAAACGATCCAGTTGTTTTGCTATAATACCTAAACAATTAAATAATAATATAGCCACTTCGTTTATATCACATCAACAATAATAGTATAATATAATTTAAGCCTAAAGCGCATATATCTCTATTGTTCAACGTACTTTGTAATATCACATAGCAAAAGAAATAAAGTCATGCCGAGTTTTTCACCCGATCAAGATCCTTAAAACGTCAAAGTTGAAAATTACCTCAGGAAGAACATTTTATATTCCAAAGTCTTGAGGAAAGTATTGTTTTTCGATTGTCCTAACCCAATTAAGTGTTGCTGCGACTCTAGCAAGAATATTTTGAACTCCAACCGAAAGGTCACATGAAACTTAAAATATTTGCATTGTGTTTAAAGTTCTACAGATATACGTACTAAAAACACCCTTTTTTGGACCGGAATAGTCTAACAATTCCCCGAATTAAGCAATCGTCTTCCGTCTAGATGACATTATTTCTGGAATATGACATGGCTTCAGTCTAAACTTGGATGATCGCAGCTAAAAAGCCCATTACAGCATATTGCATTAGAAAACAAAATTTCGTGTTTCAGTCGAAACCGCGTCAAAGCAAGAAATATCTTTAGCTAATTAGACAGCGGTTACATCTCGATTTCTCATGAATTCCGTTAACTTCTGTAGACGGCTATCAAATTCCTTGTCCGTACACGTTTTAAATTCTCGCTGAATAGTTGGACTAGAATTTTCTTTATACCAACTTCCAAGCGTTGATTTTCTGTGACAAAAGTAGAACAACTGTTCCTCGGTAGAAGTTTCACAATTTTAACTTTCAATTTTGCTCGCGGTAGTGATTTCTGTCTAAAGAAATAAGTAATTAAGAGAGAAAGAAAATCGGAAAACCAAGAGACAGCAAAAGATCGCAATATTTCTCAGGCAGACCTCTCCCCTGGGTTACAAAAAACAAAACAACTATCTCAGATCTAACACAATTGAAAGTGTAAACAAGATTTCCATACTTACTTGTTGTTCCTTGACAGTGTTCCAAAGGCGCTGAGTCGATTTAAAGCCTTCTTTACTCTCTCAGAAGGAGTGGAGGAATGAAGATGCTAAGAAAAGAATAAACACGGAAACAAGAAATCAAGTTAAAATGTCACCCCAATGGAATCATACTCAAGCGAGCGAATCGAATGTTTCGAAAACGCATTCAATCAGCGGATTCTCCCACCCACTCAGCTTCCGCTTCTTCAAAGCGTGGGCGCCAGGCCTAGACGAGCGGAAGCGTGTTGCTTACGTCAACACGTCACATTTTGGCGCGAAAACCATGACAACACAATTTCCCAGGCAACAATTGCTTATAAGTGTTGCAAAAAGTCAACATATCGGCACGTCAGCGGCATAACTTTGCCAGGACAAACGGCCAACATTCGGGCGTGACTTCAAGTAGCTTTTCAGATTTTTTCCTGATAACGCACCGGGTGTCTTTCTTTCGTTAACAATACGTGTTTTTTTAGAAACAAATTGTAAAATCTCTATAGGAAAAAAAGAAAACGACCCCTCTTGTTTGCTTCACAAGAGGAAATTGCACTAAAATACAAAACAAACACAACGAATTCCAAAGAATTCCAACAGGCCTGCCCGTCCAACAGGTATCAAGCAGGTTGTACAGCGAGATATAACCTTAGACGGGGATTACGGAGAAATATGGAAACCTGCACAAAGTGGCAGAGTTGTAAAAAAATTATTTTAATAGAAAAACACCAAATTTTAGTACAATCAAACGGTCGATATCTTCTTAAACGTTAACTGCAAGGACCTTAAAGCAGCGCACATCTTAAAGCATTGTGTCGAAATTATAATGCATAACGCCTCGCGACTAGAACCTTTCCACAACAACATCGGTGAGAAGAAAAAAACTACCTACAAACACAATCAATACTTTCCCATTAGCATGCAAAAACACCAACAATATATACAACACGAAAGATGATTACCATCACGCAACGAACCACGGAAATCAGAGCTAAAAACGCAAATTAGGCGTTATAAAGCCGCGAAGAGAGCCCCATTGTAATATTAATTTGAAGACAAAAGATGATTTACACAGCGAGGAAATTAACTTTGTTCTGTTGCGAGTCAATTTAACCACAGCTTTAAACGAGAGGCAACTGCGTTTTTTTTAATTGAAATCCATTGAATGATGAATCATTCCGAAACAGCAATAAAAGGTACCGACGTAGGTCAAGCACATTAACACTTTGCTTTCCTAGGGTCCAACTTCAAAGTACTTGTGCAAATGGCTTTAAATGGCGGCCGAGAGAACTTTAGCATTTCCAGTCAAAGATCCTTAGGCGAAAAGCAAAAAAAGTGAATTTATACAGGAAAAACAAGAAACAAAACAAAGCAAAATAAAACAAACTAAAAAAAAAAAAAACCAAAAGACATGCACTACTCTCAAAATTCACCGCAGAGCGTAATATTGGTTCAAAATTCAACAAAACTACTGGAAAATATGCACACAAAAATAACCTGTGTATTATTAAAGTTAGTAATGAATTGTTTTCACATTTCCCGTTTGCAGTTAGTACAGATAATGACGGTCTGTCAAACAAGTTGTTTTTGCTTTCATCATATGAAGAGATATTTGGCGCGGTCAAATCAATTGATAACAATTACCAAATGTAAGCGAAATATTGTTATGTGAGCGAATTCCGCCTGCTTACAGCTTATTTCACCTATGAACAGCAACAATGTAGCAAAATTTCACAATTCACTTAAAAAGAAAATTGTCCACCGATGGACACTGAGATGAAATCGTCTAATCTCTGTAAATATCCTGAAGGAGACTTCAAAATAAGAAACAATCGCGCTAGGGGGTGTTTTAACAAAGGTCTTTTCTCTGGTTTTTAACTTGGCCGCATTCTTTCCGCTTGGTGGGTTCACCGCACAGCGATATCACACACGTGACGTCACCGTTGTCATGTACACATTACACCAAGCCCTTTGACGTCACCAACATACTACCATGACAAGTTTGGTCCATGTTCTTACACTCTCTTTCGGCGATTTTTTTATCTTCAAAAATGTTTTAACCGCATTTTTTTCTTGATATATATTTAAGGAAGTTCTCGAAACATGTCATAACTGAATTTCACCACAAAGGACCCACCGTGCATATGTTATCGGCACGTAAACTGCTCTTAAAAAGTTAAATAATTAAAGACGTTCAAGTCTGTAGCACTCAAGATGATGCCCTTCCAAATGATGACGGAATGTTTTAAGATCTTAAGGACATGTTGTCTCAAAGGTAACATCGTCAGTCGCTTAAGAAAATGCTGTTTCTAGAAGTAATAATAAACAACCAGCGATTTTGATTTCTCAGCAGTTCTGAAGGGTCAAAGAACTCGTAGATTTTCCCACCAACTAGCCAAAAATATAGTCCGGCCGGAATCGTGGTCAAGTGGAAATCCCTGCACTGGTGGAGCCATGAACAATTTCAACATTGCAGAAACTACAAGATCTGTGACCGGCCATAGTAACTATGGACCGGCAAACTTGTCGAAATCTAGTGTAGGTAAATCAGTGTTTTATTGTTTCGCCGCTAACTTGAAAAGAATCGCGTGTATTTCAGTGCGGACGTTGCAGGTTACCTTGAGTTCGGAACTTCGAGGGGTTTATTATTCGCAGAATTGGAACCGATTCTCTCTTCCGCCGCTACCTTTGATAAAAAGTGTTTTCTATCCATGATATAACCGAATTGTTTTGTTTTATTGTGCAAGTCTAAATTTAGGTTTACAAAAAAAGAATTAAAACATTAAATTAAGGTAAATTGTAAGGTCATGTGAACTCATTTCAAAGTTTTCCTCAGCCGTTTATGAAAGGCAAGGTCTTGAAGAACGCGGCGAGCTAAAGTAACCATTTTATTGTTTTGCATATTGACTAGACCGAAACTAGCGCTTTTGGAGTATTGAGTGTTTTTTTGCAAACGTAACCAAAAGTATGTCATTTTAAAACGCCGCGGTTTACATGTTAATGCACAACTACAACAAAATATCTCTGTAGAGGAATAAAACTTGAGAAACAAAGAATTTCTAAAGGGATATTTCTAATCCGCGTCAAATCAGTTACATAGATTAATCTATTCAAAACTAAAATGGACTTACTTGGATTGGTTTCTTGACAGAATCTGAAGACAAAGGCGAACAGAAGTTAGACTTAACGGAGTGAAGTGAAGGCAAGCAATCAACGTTTCTGCTCACTGCAAATTCAACTTGAAAATGATCTTTCTAACTTCCCTTCCCAACATATTTAACAATTATTCGAGAAGACCTACAATATTGAAAACCATCTTTCCAAATTACATATTAATAGCAGCTGTTTTCTACTAGGTGCGACCTTTCTTTTAAGTTTAATCGGCTAAAATAGATACTACAACGATTTTTCCTGCAACAATGCTAAAACAAAAACCTCAAAAAATCGTCAATCCCATTTTCCAATCCTTTTAGCACAAAAATGCGCGCACTTCTACCGGAATTTGTAATGTGTATATCGCGAAGTTATACTTTCGTCACACCAAAAGTATCCTACTTAAAATTACTTAGCCCTGGACATACGAATCATCGTAATCATTAATACAGACTTATTCATCAATGAAAGGTCGATTTGAAGCTTAAGGACTACGTTATGTGAACTTTTTGCAGCTCAGACGCCGTTTAAATTGCCATACCTGATGAAATTTCGGGAACGGAAAGACGACTATGTAAAGTCCTTTGCCTTTCGCTGCAGTCGGACGAACTCCGTTGAACTGTGTCCTAAATGAAAACAACAAAGACGTGATGTGAATCTATAGCAAGATAATTCCAAAGCAATCAATGTGTTCGGCCTTATTGTTTTCAGCTAAATCTCGCTACCTCCAAAGACATGGTTCTTATTTCCGCTAGGGACGAACACTAGGTGAACTCACAGTGGAGTTAAGCTCGCTCACAAAGCGACTGATATTGTACGCACAGTCCAACATAACCTAATAAATTCAACGAAGCCATATCGCGGAATTTGGACCACGTATCGCATGCGGTTACGGTGAAAACACTGAAACGAGAAAATGAAACATGCAACTTACAGCACGTAAGGTTCAGCGTGGAAACAGAGAATGTAAAACATGTTTGAGTCAACATGAATCAGGAAGCAAATTGACATTCATATCTACACACGTCACGCCATGCAAATAAAAGCTTCGGACAAAAGCACCCTCACCTTTGTTTGCGTGAGTTTCAAGTTATCCTTTCCATGCGGGGTCGTTAGCATCTCTTTGAATGCTGTGGGAGGAACAAGTCACAAGCGGGACTTAGGACTTTCGCTTTAAAAAATGGATTTCTCTTTGTTCGCTGGATCACGCACTTTGCGGACCGTTTTAACTACCAAAGCGGCAAAGCTTTCTTTGTAAAGGAAAGTTTTTTATTGAATCCAATTTGACAATCATAAGAAGTGCAAACAAGAATAAGAACAATAAAATTAAAACACAGAGGACTGCTGGCTTCGTTCAAGCGTGACAAAACATTTCCAGAAAATTCATTCGAGAGGGAAATGGGGAAAAGGGCTTATTTCACTTTCCTCTTTGTAAAATCGTTTGCGCAACCCGAGAAAATTTAAAAAAAAAAGAACAACAGAGAGATTATTCCACGTTTTTTAAAGTGACAAAATGCAAAAAAAAAAAAAAAAAAAAAAAAAAATCGCAGCAAGTCGTTACACGAACGGCGCTTAAAATCACAGCAATTATTGAAAACAAGGCAGAACCGAAATAATTATAAAACTGATCTACGTGACCGCGAAAAACAAAAGAACAATTATCTACCCAGCAACGGAAGAGAACCCAAAGGCACTTTTGCACAACTAAAATGTTTCAATGGACGATTGAAATCACCGCTCATTGAAATCGACTGTGCAAACGCGCCTTCCAAACATGAATTGTCTCACAGATGCGCGAGGAGTCATGTGCGCGCGCTAACTCACGTTTAGGTCAATTGGTTTGCATCTCTCTTAGCATGATAGGCTAATATTACAGGAAACCTATTTTAACTGTTTTGAAGAAACTGCTACCCGTAGGAAAGACATATTACATTACTTTCCAGTGGAAAACTTGCGATGTTTTTAATCTCCGCAAATGAAATATATCATGTGTACTACGAAATTCTCCTAACCATCTCAAAAGGAAATTTATGACAAATAGCAACAAGAATTAAGGTTTTAATTATAGCACTGATAAGGGAACGCGTTGCACCAACCTGGCACATTCTGCTTGACTAACAACGAAACGTGAATCGCGCTTGACAGAACATCTTTTGCCTAGAGAAAAAAATAGAAACACAAAAAATCACACTCAGCTGTACAGACAACTTCTTCTAAAGCGCGGACGCATTCTTTCCTTCTTAAAGTTTAGAAGTATCTCTTATCAAGGCTGCAAAAAACTTAAAGAAACGAATGAAGTAAGAACCAAGTTCGCCAGGCCACTTTACACTCCGTTTACATAGAGGACGAGTATCCGGGTTCGTAACAGATCTATTTTTGGTACCAATCCAAAATAACAGCATCCCGGTTTGGTCGAAACTCTGAATCTGCAATCCGCCTTTGTATGCAGATAGTGTAATTTCGCAATGTTAAGTAATATACACAAGTCAGTAGACACAATTTGGATTATCGATGTGTGGAAATTGATGTGAATTTGAATACCCTTTTAATGCAAACACATAGGAATCCAAATACGCTGTATGTATAGGTGATCGTGTGAATGTGAGTTTAATTAAGAATTTACACCACGAGTGATATTTGAAAATTCTATCAAAATTGTGCGAGCCTTTAGGCGAGAGCAACCTGAAAGAATTTTCAAATATCCCGAGTAGTGTAAGTCCTTTATTGCTCGAGCTTTCATACGATTCTCGTTTGTTATATATGAATTGATCTGCTATCAGCCAGTCACAATGAAGTAATGTTCCCACTCATATAACAAAATAAGATATATCCGGAAAAAACTATCCACTAGTATGAACATACTCTTGAAGAAGTATTAGCCAGGGGTGGTGAATATAGATAACTTTAGCATAGTTTTTCAAGTTCGGCGTTCGATATCCGTCTCACTTGTCTCCAATCTTAGCTTTATCATTTCTCACTTGGTATCCTTATACCACACGGTACTGTTAATTTGAGGTGGGTCTTTTTAATTCAAAAGGGAAGTTTGCAAACCACTCAAAGACTGAGCTAGTAGATGAATAAATATCTTGTTTAAGAGTCAGTGAAGAAAATACATCAAAGCCGTCGGAGAATTAGACGTACAAGTTAAATACCAGTTATTTTTTCAGTGTAATATATATTTTTTGGCATTGCTTACCTTTATATTCGAGATGTTTTCAAAGTTAGTTCCATTAACTTCAAGAACCTGAAAAGAAAAATAAGCGTTTACGTTACAATGCACAAAAGCATAATTTCATCGTGAACGCTACAGTTAGAAAAAAAGTTACGAACCTGGTCCCCTCGCCTGACACCTGCTTCTGATGCCTTCGAGTCCTCCTCAACCTGAAAACAAGAAATTAAATCTTAAAAAATAGTTACAAAACCAAGGAATCTACCCAAGGAGCAGCGTAACGAGTAGATCAACACTTCAATTCCTTTTAAAACAATCACACCTTGCTGTTTTGCTTTTGCCAAGCTCTAAATTTAGTCCAACATAACACTCGTCTAAGGCGCTATAAAATCAGCCAATCAGATGCTAAAAACTACTCGCGTATTAGGTCACGGGACATTTCCCGCGCTAACCGCTGGCCGGTCACTTGCTTTTTTAATAAGTACTCTCTCGTTTTCTGCAGTAATTCGTGCGGTGTCTGGAATGGTTTCGTTAAACTAGAGCGGTTTTCAATTGAGTGTTGAAAGTAATCAGGCGATTACTTTGGTTTTGGTTTTACCACGGTTTCCGATTGGATGAGTAGTCTAATTGGTAAGTGATTGGTTTTGGTTTTGGTTTTAAGACAGTCAATTGAAAACTGCTTTGAACAAAACTTATCTCATCCCATTTGGCCAATCATGAATAACTCAGTGAAAGAGCGCAAGAGCCGGCGCAAGAGCCAATCAGAACTTGCAGCCAGCGCCAAGCGCGGGAAAGCACGCGTTAGCCAAGCCACGAATGGTTTTAGATTTGCTCCTGAAGATTCTCTTACCTTGGATATAAAAATACCAAAACCAGATTCTTTGCCGCCGGCAATTGTAAAACCGAGAGGCATATCTCTTGACGAACGATCCTGAAAAATACATGAAGAATACACGAGCAGAGATTACTACACATCGTGAAGTTGGAGCCTGTTTTAATTCCCATTGGAATCTAAACTAAAGAAGTGACCTACCATTGTGATGCGGCGAGACTTTGCTTTAGCTGCGCATGCTATGTTTAAGAGTCCAAGCTGACCACTCATTTGCTGTTTGAACGAAAAAGACAGAGATTAAAAACGCGATTACAATGGCACTTTGGTCCAATGTTGGTTACTGTATGTATTGAAACAAGAAGCTTGGCGGTCCCCTGGAAATGAAACCAAGGCCTGTTTCAAACGACTTGTTTTAGCATCTACTGAGCTTCGTAGCGGTTTCAAACGACAAACTCGGTTAAATTCTGCTGTAAATGTGGATTTAAGTCGAAGACGAACACACGAATGAAATAAAAAACAAAGTGATTTGCACAGCAATACAAACTATATGTAATAATAACTACCACAATTTAAACAATAGCCCTGCTGGGCAAAAAAACCTTATCAAAGTTAAGTCCAGTTGTCGAACTTAAGGCTTCAGACGTCTTCTACATATTGGACCAAATTTCTGTAATGGTTTGGTACGCATTATGCCGTTTGATCGGTGAAAAGTAAACATGGTTCTACTTTATTCTTCGTAAAATTGTTTATTTACGTTGAGACTTCAGTAACCGACTGTCTGGACATCACATACCCTGATACGAACGAGCGCTGTTTAAATTTAGCAAATCTTGGTAAATTTTTCGATTCTTATCTAGTAGAACCAATAAGAATACGGGAGCACGCTAGAGCTTTCCTATTAAAGATTGCCATGTCAGCCTGTCGCCATAACGATGCTTCATGTCGCTAGGCAACTTCCGTGATGACAGATCCAAGCAACAGGGTTACTGGCTTCATAAACAAATTTACGTTAGACGTGGGGTAAACAAGAAAGCAAATAGGAAAACGTAGAGTAATTTGATTGCTACATGTAGGTGAATATCTGGACTCGGCAGTTACACACAAGAAAGAACACACTTAAGGTATGGCACATTTCTCCTGTTCACCTGTTGCTCGAGGCCCTTTTCGAAGGTCTCCAGGTAATTCTCCATATCAGCGTCCCTTTCAAAGTCGCTATAATGATTATTGACCCAGAGAAGCATTGCGCGCGTCACCTGCAATCAACAACCAATCAAATGTCAATCAATCAAGCGTCAACCAATCAAATGTCAGTCAACCAAGGGTCAACCCATCAAATGTCAACCAATCAAGTGTCCATCAATTAAGTGCCAACCAACCAAATGTCAATCAATCAAGAGTCCATCAATCAAATGTCAATCAAGTGACAATCAATCAAGTGTCAACCAATGAACTAAAATTACGAACGGAAATAATTTGCGCTGACTGGACAATCAAGAGATGGTTTCCGCACTGCTTGCAGAGTCAAGTCTCAGGAGAGGAAAAAAAAAGAAATCTTACCTTGTCTCTGAATGGTCTTTCAAGGAACCAGTTTAGTAACTGACTGCAGATCTGTGACGGACGATCTAAGAAAGTTTTGTACGTCAGTAGCAGATCCTCCACATACGTTGGGTCGATTGCCGAGTGATCTGCGACTACGTGACTTATCAGCTTCTGAGGGGTTGCCTGATGAAAACAATCAAAATAGAATTTACAAAGGATGAAAATCATTCCTTGTCTCTTATTTCAGGGGTTGGAATTCTGTTCAAATCCAGAGACAAGATGAGGCAAGTTTCCTGATGGATCATAACACTGGCAGCTAAAAGTATAGCTACTCACTCCTGGATGGGATGCAAATTGATTTCCCCTGTATCTTACTAGGTTGCTTTTCACTAATTCTTTGCGGGTTGCCATTTATACTCCAGGGCCGGGTTGTTCAAGGCCCGATAAACTAACCCAGGATTAGCGAGAATTTTGATTTTAGTTTTGCAACTTTTCGGTGAGTTTTTCTGTTTACAATGTTTGTCTTTCAGTTTTGAGTTTGAATGATCTCAAACTACAAAAAACATAAGCAGTGAAAAACATTTTTATACAAGACAAATTAATATCTCGGTTAACTTTTAATCCTGGATTAGCGTTAATAGGCTTTCGAACAACGCGGCCCAGGGTGGAGAAGGGCACTGTGAGAATAAACTGTCTCTTCTATGAGCACAACATGAGAACAATGGCAGAACTCTCGACATTATTGACAAGCAGTAAAAGGTAGGATGCTTAAATGTCTCCTTGTCATACGGCACCGTGTACTTTCCCCTTTGGTCTTAACGCAGAAGGTTACTTACTTCAGAAATTCGACTCAATCTACAACAGTACAAGATTTGTTTCTTGTTTTAGTTTTGCCATTTATAAATACAAAAACAACACATCAAGGAACTAGTTTAGTACCTGACCACAGATCAATAACTGACTGCAACTGACTGACTGCATCGTTCTAATGTTGTGTTCTTGGAAGAGACAGTTTACTCTCACAGTGCCCGTCCCCACCCTGGCATATAAATGGTAACTCGCAAAGACTGAAGAATCAAAAAGAAAAAGTCTTCTCCAGTGCCGAATTTTGAAAAATTTGCGATTCGCAAACTCGAATAGTGACTGTTGCTAGGTGACCAACCTTGATGACCACGTGACCCTGCCTGCTTCCTCCGTCAGTTTTCCTAAACTCTGTTACCATGACAATCTCCCCATTTTCCTCAATGCATTGAATGCTCCTCTCCCCTTGAGTTAGAATTCTGTAGTAATCTGCCTGCGCCACGCACACAAACTGAAATTAAAGAAAAAAATAATAATTCCAGGTCAACTCAAAGAGCCTGTCGCGAAGGCTATTTAAGGTTTTGTTATCAACTCTGCACAATGCAATGGAACCGAGTTTGATCTTCTTAAAGCCACTGCTTGCTATCAGACTCTCAAAGCTGATCGGCTTTAATTACCTGGCAGTCATCAACACGAGTCTTCATGACTCCTCTATGACGCATCTTTTTCAGAGTAGGCTCCACGCCAAAACTGTCTCCCAGGTGCAGGGTAAGCGGCTCCTCCCCAGGGACAAGAATCTCCACTGAACCATTGAGAATTACAGACCAGGAGTCCAGCTGCAAGGACATGAATAGATGTAAATAGTAATTCCTTTTAATGATTTCAATAGATTTCTTTTAATACTAGTTTAGAGAACTTGGTAGCATATCCGCAGTTAGTCTCCTTCGCAGCCGTTATTAGGGTCGTCACGCAACGCTTATCACCAATAACGGCTGCGAAGGAGACAAATCTGTAGTTAGCTTAGCTACCTTCTAAAGTCGAGATTATTCTTCATACGAGTCATAGGTCTTATGAGGACACTATCATGTGACTGACTACGAAAGGCCAAAACCTAAAAGACATGCTTCCATTGATGGAAACCTAACTATAATGGTCTAGTTTAGTTAATACGTTCTATAGAGGTGCACTGGAGACATAAAAGGAGTGTTATAAGGGCTAGGCATAGAAAGGCATGCAGTCGGCGGTTGCGTCACAAGTCGTAAACATTTGTAGCTTAGGCGCAGAGGTTTCTCATTTCTGTACGCAGAATAAACTAACAGTACTAATCTTCTAGTGGACATCAAACAGCCCTTCTTAATTTTCACTTAATCCATGCATAACACAGGACGTTAGGGGAACATGCGACTCGCCCCTTAGTATTTGCGGTTTATCTGTTGCTCTCGCTTTTTTTTTTTTTTTTTTCCTGCTCCGCCTCGTGGCCTATCTCTTCAATGAGAACTTTACAAACCTCCTCTTCATTCTCCATGACTGTAGATCCTGCCTTGTCTACAACAGCAAACACCATAACAGCACACAGCTCCTGCCGGACATTCATGGTCATGTTGGCAAAAGCCTGAATGTGGAAACAGCAGCATGATCAGTAAATGAACCTGATAGTAAAACGCACGACAATGACCTATCCACTCCTAACCCAAAACAACAACCTAAAGAGGTTCATCTTTCAAATCGGAAGAAACGCAAAGTGACGATTTTCGTCTAGTAAGGATAAAGAACTCAAGTATTTAATGTCAAGAAGACAAGAAGGTTATGATTAACACCGTTAAATGAACTACAAACTTGAGGCATCCCGGCTGTATTTTAACATGTGCAATGGACCCATGTGTTATTCCGGACACTGTGTGATTCTCAATTTGTTTTCTTCGAAGGAGAAGTCATTTTTACCTAAAACTATCCTGTGTAGTATGGCGGGCTCCCATTAGATTTGTATAGATAACAGATATTTCCCTATCGCAACAAATTCAGTCTGATATAGGTGATAAATACCCTGTTTGGTAAACAACAACAACCACCAGTCAACGTGGTTGTCAGGAAGGCGTTTCAATGCATATGTTAGCTGCGGCCTTGCCTTGATTGCGAAAAGATTTAGTACAAAGACGCAAAAACTTACTGGCAGATGTTGCATGAAATCCAACAAAGCCTCTGTAGATGGAAGGAAACAACCAAAGTGTTAAGAAGACAGTTCCGAAGTGGCGTGACGTGCGAATAGCGCGCGCACACGGAAACATTTTGAATTTAAGTTACGCGTACGTTAGTTGCGCTGACGAATTTAAGTTGAATTTAAGTTTAAGTTGCGTGGAAGCTTACGAATTTAAGTTGCGTGGACGTTTATCGACAGAGTTTTGGACAGTTTCCAGTGAGCATGTTGTTGTGCCTTTTAGAGAGTTTTGTGCCGTTTAGAGTGTACCGTTTTACCGATTTTGAAGTGTTTTGGTCGAGTGCCGTTTCCGTTTACAGCTCACGAACACAAAGTTTATCATATACATTCGTAACACGTTTAAAAGAACAATTCAAACAAATGTGCAACTTACGGATGTCACTTTCTGTGCGATCTGATGGCTCTTTCTCCAGGCAGTCTCGCACAACATCACGCACCATTAAAGACTGAGAGAAAAACATAGACGGATGATACACCATTAGTACTTTATGGATGAGTACTTTTAATAGAAAGATACAGGTAGGTCCGTAATATGTACATAGAACAGCAGCCCTGTCATAAAGTTTTGCAGTACTGAAAGGCCGAGATGTATTTGATTTGTGAACTCCAGAGTGCAGTACGGGCGGCAGGTAATTGGCTGGAGTCGGCAAAATTGCCGGTACATTTGGACAGGGCTAATAATAATGGTACGCCTAGTTCTATTTGATCTGCAAAACCACCGTGCACATATAACTGTGTAAGGGACAAAGAAGCTCGTTGCATTTGACTTCCACTTGCAGTTTTACACTCCATAAATATACAGAGACAACAGATTATTACGAATTGACCAAAACTGAGAAATGGCAAACAACATACCTCTCGTGAAGAATGTGACTCTTCCTCTTCATCATCTTCATCAGAATCAACTGAAGAAAAGCACAAAAACTTGTCACATTGTGAATATTAACAGTTAAATTGTGGACATCAAAAAAGTCAGTGAGCAACTCTATGGGCAGTTACAGAGTCATAACTCTATCTCTAGTGCCATAACTCTATCTCTAGTGCCATGAGCAATTAGGTCATGTGTCCATTTTACAAGCCGCTCAATCCAGATCAGTCCTATTCATCCTATTTGCTGTGTCAAAGGGCTGGCGATCGAAACTTCAGTTTCACACTTTTGCTATGGCGGTTAATTCACCGCTGCAACTTCAATTGATAACTAGCTAAGTTTTGTTTTCAATCCAAAGTCGAATACTCTTAAGCCACTGGGGATGAATTTTGAAATTGTCACTTTATTATACAATTTAAAGGTCCACTTTAACTTACCGATACTCTCAACCAAGCCTGTAAGATCCAACTCGAGGTTGTTTAGAGATGACGAGTCTGACGCACGTCTTTTCATATTCTTGTCACTTTGCAAAATGATTTCTTTGACATGTTGAAGTTCCATGGGTAACTGATGATAAAACAAAACATACACTGCTGTTTATGATCACAAGACTTCTACAGCTTTTTACTTCATGGCTGAACTGCTCCGCGATGAAAAGGACAGTTCTGATTGGTTCTCTTAGCGGTCCGTATTGCATAATTTGGACCGTTCACGAATTACTTTCGGCGATTCGTTTTTTCAATTCACTGCATTCGCGTCGGCTACAAGAATTTAATTCGAGTTTTGATTGGCTCACTGGAATGTGCGTGTTTTGTGATTGGACGGAGAGATTACTTTGGTTTTGGTTTTACGAAACTCAATTGAAAACAGCTCAAACACCTGTAGGGTTCTACAGAAGGATTCTTTTCTCCTTCCTGAATGTAATTATCACACTGCAATCACACAGACATTACTTGTTCATCATCTGGTATTGGTCCTCCTATCCTATAGTCCTGTGTTTCCAGAGCAAGAAGTCGCTCCAGATCATTCTTGGAGTACGAACGTCGTATAAATGGCTGGAACAGTTCCGAGTTTGGAAAATCAATCTATTGTCAAAGCAAAAAACATGTCTTAAATGACGGCTCTTCTATGTTTTGCTAGTCTCCTTCGCAGCCGGTTTTTGGCATGACACGCAACGCTTCCTCCAAAGAAACGTTGGGGGCGTTGCGTGACATCCCAAAAAACGGCTGCAAAGGAGACTAATGTTTATATGGATAACATGAAGTTAGTATCTCACTGATTTAGTCAGCGCCAGTGCCTGGCGTTTGCCACTTCCGGGGTTCCTATGAAACCCTCCATGCCTTTATTGCTACATAGAGAACCTCACATACCAACCCTTAAGGTACAAGTACTTTACCCAAGATCATATTTTGGGATTGAGTTTTACTGGCATATGTGGCAATTTTCTACCTCTACTATCATTCACTGCCAAGTCTGCAACATAGCACCCTCTCAGCCACTTGTGTTGCCCGTAACAGTGCAGGATGTGGCTTATCCCCCCAGGGGGAGAGGGTTACTCCCAAATATATATAAGCTATATGAGCACACAAATGTGGTGCTGTGAAGGGTATGGTTTTCAGGAAGTGTGTTATGGGAATCTTAGGGTATAGAAATCAGACAGTTGTGGTCTAGAATATTGTAGAATGAGTATTATAAACCTGAAAGGTAGCCAGTGCATAAATAAATTTAGTCTACAACAGGGTTCTTCACCTGGTGTTCTAAAATAGAACTTGAAACTTGAAAGTGACTTCGCAAAACATGGTTTAGTTAACATAATGATAGACTGAGATAGTGATGAAAAGCGATTGGAAAGGGGTGAGAGTTTGAGTGTCCCAGAGGGCACACTCCCACCCAAAGATTTACATGGTACCACCCGCGAGGCTTATCCTGACCCCACGCAAAGCTAGCTGTAAAATGATTTGACCTACCACAATCAATTCAGAATATTCAAGCACAAGGCAATCAGTTCCTCTTTTTCCATTGGTGCTGAGTGGTTGTTTGCCAAAGCTTGAAGAAAAAATTATCATCAATGACTATTGCAAACTAAAGGAATATATGAAAGGTGAATTGATCAACATGACACGAGGGTGGGACAAAAAAAAATCTGAGTCCCCAACAGGAATCGAACCCATGACCTCCCGAACACCGGGCGGCCACTCTATCCACTGAGCTGCAAGGACTCATGGAGAACAAGGTCATTTAACTGAGTTCATATGTGACAGGCTTCCTGCATACTGCTAGGATCGGCACTGTCAAAGTCATCAGGAGTAGTGATAAGTGAATAAAGATGGTGAATTTTAAGCTCAGTAATGAAATGTGCTCCAGAGGTCATGGGTTCGATTCCTGTACGGGACTCAGACTTTTTCTTTGTCCCATGCTCATGTCATGTTGATCAATTCACCTTTCACATTTCATTACCAACCTTAAAATTCATCATCTTTATTCACTTATGACTAAAAGAATATACATGTAACGTGTGCTGATTTATGTTAGGATATACATAATGTAACTAGAAATACATGAATGTACACACAGTTGGAAAAAGACTTACAATCATGTACATCAGGTTTACATGCATTTATCGTAAAGTACCTGTCCATCAATTGAATTATTATTTAAAAAATGTCTTTTACAGTGGAACCCAAATACAGCAAAGAGCTCAGGGACTGACAATATCACCTGGAGCTACATGTAATAATAAATATAATAATTTTATTACTTATATAGCACAAAATTCATTAGAATATATGATCTACATGCTCTTTACAGACACTATAAAATATAAAAATCGTATCTACATGTGTATGAAAAACTAAGAAATCAAACAAATTAAATCTAAGAAAAGTACCCTTGCTTAAATAGGAGTGTTTTAAGTCCTCTCTTAAAAGTATTAATATTGTCCACTGCCCTAAGGCTAGGTGGCAAAGTATTCCATAGAGCTGGCATGGTCACAGAGAAAGCTCCGTCACTGGTTGTTCTTGCAGATTTTATTGCAGACTGAGCCAACATATTAGTATCATTAAATCGTAGATCGTCTATTAGATTGTTCTTTAAGAGATAACAGATCACTAAGATAAACTGGTACTAGGCCATGTATAGCCTTAAAAGTCATTAAGTTAATTTTCAAATCAGGTACATGTATGTAGGTGAAAATCAAAAAAGACACAGTAATTAAAATTTATTTAAGCTTGGTCCAGTGGGTAATTGCATTATGAATATTGCAAAAATACAATAAAAATGTGGAGGGGGATCACCATGCTCATGTCTGCAAAACATGAAGCTTACTTAGTTACATGTACAGGCCCAAGTAATCAAAAAGAGGAACTATAATTTATCAAAGCATAGCATTTCTTGCATTTAAGTGTTCCAACCATTTGATCTTAAATATTTAAAAGCCATTTTAGTGAAGGGGAATCAAAACTATGAAACAAATTCAAACACATGCATAAATCCAGCATTTCCTTAAGTACAATCATGTAGCATTCATCACATCACTCAAAAGAAAATATCTCAAAGCAGAATTTTTAACTTTCCATCAAAAAACAATGTGCAGTAGTCAGTCATATGCCACTTAGATTTAGGCATTGAAAGTGAGGGTCACTGTGCTTGTATTGGAGAAAATTGCCATTTGTCTCCCTGAAAGGCTTATCTTGAAGGAGATTCCACAATGTTGTTTGTGTGCATGCACTGATGCCAATGCTAAAGATGCAAGAAATTACGCACAACAAGGAAATCATGTGCAAAGCAATTCAATAAAATCACCTAAGAGTAGCCAGAGTTACATTGTAACACTCAGCATGTCACTGTGTACAGTGGAATCCTAATACTTCAACCTCCAAGGGAAATAAAAAATTATTGGTTTGAAAATCAGGTAGTTCAAGAAATCGAGGGGAGGGAAAGGTGTATAAAGGAGTGCATTACAGGTGTATGTCAAGGTTTGACTTTTTGTGGTTCTCTCAAAGTTGTAAATGAACAGGAGACAATTGCATTCATTAGTGTTTGAATAGACTTTTCGGCATTACATAATCCTTTTGTGTTAGACTTGTTACATTTTTCGCATATATTAGTTCATATATTAGCGGAGCTCCAGCGGCCCAAAGGGCCACCAAGCGGAGCCCCATACTCATATAGGAAAGAGAAGGAAACCCATGAGTTGATTTTCTCATGGTTATCATGGCTAGCGGTATTGCTCATGGGCGCGTACGCACAATGGCGACGACGACGATGGAGTCGCGCAACATGGCGGCCATACTCCAAATAATAGGTTGACAGATATGCAGCCTCGGTTTACCGTGTACTTCTTTGATATTGGATATCCATGTTATGATCAATTGACACCTGTCAAAACAAGGTATCCGCTGACCAGTATCACGTGACCATATTGTGGGCTCAAGTTTATAGCTCATCGAGGTCGAGTGTTTTTTTAAAGTTGACCGCTGACCAAGTGCTGGTTTTCGATTGGATCATGGGCTCATCCCAGGTTAACTTGTTGAAAGCAGAGCAGGATTGTTCAGAAGCCGGTTAACGCTAACCCAGGATTAAAAGTTAACCAAATTACAACTTTCTCTTCTATACAAATGTTTTTTGCTGCTTTGTTTCGTGGATATAGTGATTAGTCCATTCCCTTTTTTTCTCTGTTTAGCGTCGTCCGACCGACCCAGATTTTCGCGTTTTTGAAAAAAAAAGTTAAACAGCAGGCAGTGAAGGCAATGAAGGCAATGACACATTATTTCAAACAACTGTCTCTTTAATCTGAAACATAAGCAATTTTTTGCCTTACAGATTTTTAGTTTTTCCTTGTTCTCGTTTGAGTTTAACAACGACGTCGACTTTTTCCTTCCTCCATTGCCGCGATGTTGACTTTGTAACAACACCTTGTTGTTTCCAGGCTCCATGGATAGTATGCTGAGGTACCGAGCCTCGTAGCTCCAGACTCCTTTTCCAATTTTATTTTTGTTTTTTTTTTCCTTTTCCAACCGACCGACCCAAAATCAGAAAACGTATTCGACAATAAACGAAAAAAAAAGGGGGGGATGGCCTTATTAAAACTCAAAACAGAAGACCAAACAATATACAGAAAACCTCAATGCAAAGTTACAAAATTCAAATCAAAATTCTACCTTTTCCTGGGTTAGCTTAATTTGGCTCTGAGCAACCCGGCCCAGAAGCTACGCTTTTAGGCTGGCCTAAATCTATATATTAGTTTTTGTTCACAAAAATAAGATCAATTCTAATCCTTGGCTTGGAGGTAGAGACCATATCTTTTGGACACTTTGGAATATCGTTGGACACTTGGACTATAGTATAGATTCGTAGTCAAGGCATGGACAATTGGACTGTCGTAGATTCGTAGTCAAGGCATCATTTTTAAGTTTAGTTTGTGCAAATGTGTGTAATAGAATAAATGTTAATCTGGTAAACAGTAAAATATGTGAACTACACTGTACATTTCACAGACTATGCACAAAACTGAAATACTGTAAAGCAATTAATAATTATAATGGCAAACCAGAAGTAAATTACCTGCTTCCTGGTAGATACATGCATCCATCCAGAAAAACACAACCAGACAACAATATATACCAGCAAGCCGCAATATCATCCGCCCTAACAATCCAAATTAAAAGAAAAGATTAAAACCTCACCAATGCTACGCAAAGTCGTGGAGACTAAAGAAATAGGGTCAAATAGGAAAAGATGGATAAATTACATGCATTCAATAGAAATCAACATTAAATAAAGCAAAAAATGACTAACTCTGATTAATTATGAAGCATTAAAACCCCTCCCTGAAAGAATGCACATATCACAGTAAACTTCTATATTGATAGAAGGATGATGGTGCTAGCAAAGATGTGTGTATATATATGTGCATTTTTGCAGTGTTTTCTAAATGAAACACAAATATTTTTTTTCCTTCTACATGTTTCCATTGAGTTACAGAAACACTTTTGAAAGTTTGGAGGAACTCAAAAAAGCTGCCAGGCTCCCACTTGTAACCAAGTTTCATGGTCTGACAATCTACACAATCATAGCAAGGGACTTTTCATTCATTAAACATAATAGTTACGTACAATTGCACCTTAACCTAGTTAATTATGGTTTGCTGCATCCTTGTATAACTCACAAAAGAAGAACAATTCTTATCATTAATTGCAGCTGATGCTCAGTTCGTGTCACCAGTGAGTTTCACACAACAGAGATTTCTCAACACATTTGGGGTACAACAGGAACAAACAGTCATGTTTGTCTTGAACACAGTGTACACGTACAAATGTTCCCTTTCGCATGTAAATTAATTCAAAGTCAAACTTTTAATAGCAAGAACTTCACTTACAATAATTACTACACAGCTAGCAAGGATTTCATTAAGCATTTCAGCAAGAGGGCAACTGGTTTTCACAGGTGGGCAAAACGTTTTGAACTGAACTTCTTTTTAGAAAACCTTTCCTCTAGATGGTCACACCAGGTGGGCAAAATCACTGTTACAGCCGGCCAATTTATCTTGTGCCTGGCCCGTAATGAAAACCCTGAGCTAGTGATTAAGCTGTATTTCAGTTGATTATCCAGTAAAAAACTCACACATAAAGTAAATAATTGGAATCTTCTGCCTCATATCTTGCAGTCTCTGACATGGCTCTGGAGTTTAAATGAAAGGCATGTTAATTATGTTAACAACAGTTTCATGAATATATTAATTGGTGACATGTGACTGGCTGAGACTGAGTAGATGGAACAATGTACTCAAAACAGTCATTTCCCTTACAAATGGAATAGTTACATTGTACAAGATAATCCAAAGAAGTCACCTATTTTGGTTATTTCTTTCTGAAAGGCCCTACCTTAGTTATCTAGCAGGCAAGTTTCTCAAGGGTTTTCACACACCAAAGTCTACACTGTTAATGATGTACATTGATTAAATCTGCATACTAAGAATATAAACCTAATAATAACATTGTGCAAGGCACAATTACAGGCACATGCAATACACGTAATTATAAAAATTGACAGGGCAATTAAATATACAGAGAAGGATGGTAAACACATTTTCACGAACAAATTAATGAGATAGATTTTTTGGTTACTAAGCGCACATTGCTTGGCCGTATTGCATAACAAATCTTATAAATCAACATTACAATCACAAACAATCAAAAGTCATGGACTCTTCCCTTCAACAAATGAAATACTTCTCATTTGTTTTCTTGAATTGTCAAAAATGTTTTCACTGACACCTGTTTGATTCCTACAGATTAATTAGTCGTGCCTCGGTGATATCTAAGTGTATTAACATGTGTCAACTGTGTGTCATTAAGTGAATAAAACTGCAAATTATAGCTCCAGATCTTTCAGAGCCATCTAAATAATGGAGAATACAGATCAAAACACAAAAAAATGCATCCAAGCTTCTAAGGGAATTTGGGTCTCACATTGAAATCTTCCTGGTTGCAAATTTTGCATCAAGATCCAAACTGGATAATTTATTGATCAAAGAAATGAATGATAGAATCTTTCAAGGCAGTTTAACAAAGTTTGCCTTTGTATGTTTATAGACTTTCTTTACAACCATTGAAAGCTTACAAATAATATATTTTAATCATTCTTTTACCTGATCAGAACTCCTTTAATAAGAATTGTAGAACTGATCAATCTTAAAATATTCACGGGCATTGCTTTCAGTAAGTTATTGTTTCAAAAACTTTATGGTTACTTCAAAATCATTAATAATTCATAAAGGAAAATACATTCGAAAGAAATGAATGTTTAATGAGTGTCTTTAAATTCAATAAAGACACGGCTAAATTTTGCAGCTGATTTCCTCCAGAAAAATAATAATAAACCCAAGCATTATTCAACAAATGAGTAGATCTACCACAGACGTTTTTGAAGCTGTTCGAAAAACCCGCAACATGTGTTTTATCAGGTTTAAAACATTCAGCTACACCTCGTGTTTTAAATCTGATAAAACGTATTGCTGCTCGTTTTTTAAACATTACATAAATGTTTTTAAAAATTATTAGTCTAAAGGAATTTATAAATTTAAGAGTGTCTCCATTAGGGATATAACAAAATTAATGCAATATCTTTAACAAAAAAGAAAAGAAAGCTCCAGTGTTGAAACATGATAAAAAAATAATTATATTGTTTTCCTTCATAAACACAACAAAATTATGGATTAGCCAATATTTTGGATAATTTCCCCCTACAGGGTACAAACACTTCCTGTTTAAAAAAACCCTTGCTTCCAAGGAACTATAATAATATTACTGACAATTGATTTACATTCCTGGTTACAAAATGTTTCATTTTTGTAACACACATACATATACAGAGACACAACCTGAAAAATTTGAAATCTTGGAGATCGCCAATTTTACCTAAGTTCTCAACTCTTAAAAATGTTATCATTATAATTAGAGCTTAACCAATTCAACCACAAAAATGCATCAAATATTCCAACATTTTCCCAAAAAGTGCCAAAAATTGGGCACAGTAAGTGTCAAAAATGCACTGTAGCTCTCCTTTGTATCTGGGAGATTTGGTGACCCCTTAGGGAGACTGGGAGAATCAGTATGTATCTGGGAGATTCCTGGATAATCCTTGAGTGTTGGCATACACTGTAGATGTGCTTGTAAACACTATATGCTCAATTTTTACAAGATTAACCATCCATTTGTGCACATATAACTTCTTAAAGAATTACATTTATTTGCTGACAGCAATTGGTAAGAACAAACTGACTCACTCCCTTTTACATGTAGCTTCACACTGTCTTACATGTATTAGACACCTATTCAAACTTTAAGCTGACATGGCTTCCATGTACAGTATAATAAAAGGTAATGATAACATTGTATCTTTTTGCAGTAAACATTTATAATTAGAAAATAATGCTTTGCTAATACCCCCTATGTCTATAAATAGCAAAAATAGTAACTCATTAGCTTTCAGCTTCATACATGTAAATTCATGTTCCATTGGTATTTATACTAACACTATTTTTATAGTACTTTACTCAAGTGGCTTTTAAAACATTGATATATATACCAGCATGTACATGTGTAATGTGAATTTGGCTATGTACGTGTACATAATTTACATAACATATTTTTGCGTAATTCTGTTTGTGTGATGCACTAACCTGACAGAAGACTCAGACAGACCAGCCACGGCCTGCATCCCGGATAAACAACAAAAGATAGTCTCAACATCCTAAAGCAAACAATGTGAAATATTACAGTAACATTAAAAATGTTCAAATCTTCTCTAGATATAAATACATGTAGCCCAATTGTGGAAACTATTCTGCCCAAAATTATAAATACCCAGGTGAAGTAAGGGGGTAGATTAATTTTGAAAAGGAAGCACATAGGACTGGAGTTTTACTGTATTTTGGCATATCAGTCCTAGATCAATTCTAGAAATTAGCATTTGTTATATTTTAAAAGGCTGTGATGTTAATGCCATGTCTCAGCTAAGGTATAAAATTGTCACCTAAGACATCAATCTCCACAAAACTTGAATTGGGTCTTTCTACGTACATGTAAGTTTGTGAATTTAAATTCAGTAGTGATAAAGCCAATTAATTTCCCTGTGAGCTGTGATTTCTCCTGTCAAGAAGCGTAGAAGAAAACATTGCTAATCAAGTAGCCTCCTGTCAATTAAGGCAACTAGTTTGAATTCCAATTTAATCAAGCTTTAGTGAACAAAAGCAAAATATTTACTTTAGCCACACACACAGTGTAAGGAAATACTTGGAAAATGAAGAAGTTCTAAAGAGTGATCTAGCATAGATAACCATGGAATAAACAGTGTATTCATTACATGTACAATATACTGTTTGTTATTACTCAAATGGGGTTACATGTAGTAATATGTTGTATGGTGTATGTTTTAACCATCTACAGTATATGAATATATACATACATGTTTGACTGGAGTTCTATTGTTTACTCCACAGAATACTATTAAAGTAGTTTTATATCTTTATATATATTAAGTGCACAACATTTCAGAGATGTGCATTTGTGTGCAGTATTCTGAGGAGAGATTTAATCCTCACATCCTAAGTCTCTCTCCTTCCTAAAATTCTACCAAAGATTGAATTTTTTTGGAGAGGATTGAGACACTGACTGATAAACATCTGAGCCACAAGCTAACAGTCTCTCAGAAAATTTAAGAAATGTTGCTAGTGGTAAACAATTAGAGAGAGGTATTCCACCCAGAGAGGGTAGAAAATATTCCAGTGGTAAATTAAATCTATGTTGTAGAAAAGTTACTCTGCTACATGTATGTGTATTACTAGACATACACATACATGAGCATGTACAAGAAGTTTTAATTAAGACCCCAAAAAACACCAACAGACTCATATTGAAATAAATATAAAAACTATATCTAGTCCTTGTACAAAATATCTGCTGAATGACAACAGACTATATGCCGCTCTAGTGTTATGTTCCTCAGGTATTAGTAATACATGCAATTTTGTGACCTAATTAACTAATCTCATTAAGAAATGTTTGTGGGATAAATGCATTTTTGCTGATGTTTTTGTTAAATATTACAGAAAGTCTATAATGCAGCAGAACTCCTACCTAGGAGTGGAACAAATTTTTCACCTTGTGCATATATACAAGCAAAAGGTTTGTCACTAACAATTTATACAGAATAAGATGACAAAGATATAAGTAATTAAATCTTAATAAAGTTTTGTGTTGTTTGTTAAAAAATCCATTCACGTATTGATAAAAACAAAGATACGCTGTAAAAATTAAGCTCGCTATAAGCCTAATGATTGTGTGGTTACTGTCACTCACTACTGATACAAGACGATTTATGTCCAAACATTTTCTATTAAATTACGCTAAAAGCTGGTCAGTTTAATCAAGTTGCAATGCGGAACGAAAGAAAAATGCTGGTATATGAAAGCGGCGATTGTTGCTCAAAATAGCCATTCAATTTCACTCTCGAATGTACAACGAACGCAACTCACATTTTCGCTATTTTGCACGCATATAGCAAGATTTCCTTACGCTTGTTTTCGTGCCTCACATTTGTGAATTGCAATTTGTGCTCCTCTGTCCAGCTTAAGATCGCTTCCGCTCAATCGCGGTAAGCTTAAATAAAATATGATTATCACTCATTCATTGACGTCGTGAAATTGACAACTATTCAGAGTAATTCGCAGTGTTGTCGATTTCGTTGATCAAAGCTCACAGTGCTATTAAAGCTTAGCTCATATTCAGCAATCTGTAAAATAGTCAAATTGCTAGCACAATTTAATATCACTTACCTCATTTGTTCGGTGGTCAACAGGCTTTCGAAGACAGTTTATAAACTCAGAATTATTGTTCAAATTACTTTCACCAAAAGCCATAGTCATTGTGTCTCGATCGCCGAGAGAAGTCTTCAACCTGTGGGTATAAGCTCAATTCTTGACAGAACAGCCAATTCAAAACTCGTCTGTCCACAGAATGAAGCCATACGTGATTTGAGTGACTTTGAAATCCCTGTACGAAAATTCTTGCATTCCAATAACGTTAAGAAAATCTATAAGCTTCCTTCACATTTCAACAGAACAGCTCGTACGTAACAAGTTAGTGTAAATGTATTTACATTTCGCGGCTAACAAAATGGCGGTGTATAAATAGCCGAGATTAGATCAAGCAGTGCTGAAGCTTATGCTAGCCCCCTGTCTCCAGTTCAACAACAGTGAATGTATAATGCAGTCAAAAGCCCTTGTTAGTTGTATTTAGTCGGGAGTTTTTCCGTCTGAAAGACCGGCGTTTATGAAATCACCAGTTTACGACGGAGTCCTTGGTTATCCTGCCACCAGACGTGCCAAACGCGAGGAAAAATCAACAGCGTAACTTTCGTAGTAAACAGTTGACGGCTGAGCTAAATTAAACAGGAAGAAAGCTCCTTATCCAACGTTCAATTTTGAAATTCTGGTGGCTTCCTCTCCTTCACGACTGAAGTGTAAGCCACGCTGTAAATCCGTCAAACACAGTGCTCATTTGAGCTCGTCGTCGTTATTTACGCGAACTTATCACAAGATGGAGGATAACAAGCAAACAGTTTCTTTGACGTGTTTTCGTCAACGCCGGTTAAGGACCGACACTACACATCTGTTCACAGCCTTTCGTCTTCACTAACAACGTAAAATAAGCATAAAATATAAATACAGTGAGTTAAATCGGCTGAATAAGGGCAAGCCGTAACGAAGTTCAGAAGCTTACTTATTTAGTCACGAAAAAGTAACATTCGCTTAGGATATAAACCCTCATTTTAACGTGTTCTCAGAACGATGTGGATGAAATTAGCAGCCCACATTAATGAAATCCAAGAAATGGCCTCCACACAGAAATCATCTCTCGAAAATTAGGACAACCACAAAACGTCTTCCTGGGATGCCATAAGCTTCGATTTGGCAATGCGATTTCCGTGCCTTCGCACCTGAAAGAAAAGACAAGATTGACTCACCCGTATCAAGCAACAACAGTGAACAACTAAAAGCTCCTTTAGTCCACTTTCTGAATTTCAAGTTCGACTTAATTGTTCGCAGTGAGGTTGAAGTTTTGAAAAGATATCAGTGCATTTACATGTTAATCAAGCGGAAGTTACTATGGTCAGGTGATCATGGTTTGCTGAGGAAGGACTAAGTACGAAGAAGGAACAAACCGGAAGACCAAGGAAAAATAGGTCCGGAAAAAGTCCGCACCGTGTCTACTGATAGGGGGGAAAATGAATGAAGTTCATTCATCAAAAATAACCGTGAAAATAAGAAAATAGTATAATCTTTAGAATGAAACAATTAAACGAAGAATACTGCTTTAAAAATTAAATGGAACTAAAAATTTAGTGACAGTCCCATTATGTAATGAAAAAAGCATAGGAGAGAAAATTTGTTAGGGTACAAGAAAAAGGAAAACTTATTTCATTTCAGTTCAATTCAATTCAATTCTATTCAATTTTGATTTAAACTCTCATAAACATAAATTTTACTGAGGTGTCAGAAAAAAAAATAGAATACATATAAATGTGATAAATAGCATTAATGAAATAATAATAAATAGCACTAATGAAATAATTTACAATTGTGATTAAAAAATAAAGTGTTAAAGAGAGATAGAAAAGGAGATAAAGGAGGACAAATAGTTTGGGATAAACAGTCGTGGTTGGGTGCCCATCTGAATAACTGGCGCAATAGTTACTTTCAAGCAAGGAACAATTTGCGTCAAATTGATAACTTGTAATACAACTATCTAAGCTAGATTTTAACCGAACTAACTAAAAAGCAGTTTGCGTCGGTGTGTTTCCAAGGTGGCTCATCCAGCTCGAAGGCTGGTATCCATAGAGGAAACAGTGCAACACAGGCTTCACAGAGGGATCATTTAATTTACTTAACGTGGCTAGAACAACTAGCGATAACTGATGTAAACGTTAGTCTACAATAATACCAACCTTTGATAGATAAAACGATCATCGTGGTTTTCAGGTCAAGCACGATTTCGGCCGCTGATCGAGCCTAGCTCCATCGGGATGGTGGTTTCTCATTTGTCGAAATTAGCCAAAACCAAGAGCGGGGTTTTCTTGACCTACGGCTGGTAATCGACTGTACTATTTTATAGCCTGTTTCAGGTACAATGGGCAAAAACGTTGGCAGAAAAAAATAGCTGTATGGCACAGGATACCTTGCTTGGGAAAAGGCCATGGGAGCGGGGTCTGAAACTGTAAACAGTTAATTGTATTGATGACGCAATCATCGCTGGTTCAGCGGCCCTGATTTTCTCTTCTCTTGGCCGCGATTTAGTGCCTGTTGTCCGTGTTAGAGATAGTCTGTACAATGGAGGGTTTACTTATAAAGAACATTATATGCCAGGTCCAAGGGAACTGTCCCCGGCGGTCCCCGGCCCAATACTTTTAGGGGGTTCCGGCTAAAAGTGAAGAGAACTCTCCGTAGCAGAGGGGTGTCCGTAGGGGATAGCCTCCAACAAAGACGCTCTTTGGGCTCGTCACGCAATCTTCCTCCCCATGAACGTCTGCTGCGTCTGCTAAAACAAACAGCACAGTCCTTTCCCTGGGTTCGTAAATATTAGCTGGAGATCAGGTGGAAATTAGTTTACAGTCAATCAGTGCCGGGTCGTTGTGTATTTTGATACACAATGTTTAGCTTATGATTGGCTGATAAGGATTTACATCGACGGTTTTACACTGTTATGAGGAAACTCTAGTTGAATGGCCATGCTTGTATATATCCGTTGAAGGCTCTTGAAAAATTTCTCTGGGTCCAAAGTTCGCTGAGCTGCTTCCTATCGGGAAGTGCGATGTGCATGGGCTATGTGAATAGCCCTGTGTTTCAGCCGCAGTTCATGGGGGAGGAAGATTGCGTGACGAGCAAATATAGCGTCTGCGAAGGAGGCTACGTAGGGTTACGCAAAGTCTGCATACAAGCCAAGTGGCGACTCATGAGGCCGGAGCTTATCCCGGTTTCCGTAGCATGAAGCTACTAGGAGTATTTCTACTCCACCCTGGATGGGATGCTAGTCCATTGCAGGGTTACCCTCAACATTAAGTTCGCCGGTACCCATTTATGCACCTGCGTGGAGAGAGGCACTGTGAGAGTAAATTGTCTTGCCCAAGAACACAACACAATGTCCTCGGCCAGGGCTCGAACTCGGACCACTCGATCCGGAGACGAGTGCACTAACCATGAGGCCACCGCGCCTCCCACGTAGAGTTAGGCTCGACTACGATTTAGTTTTCCCTGTCCAACACAAAACCTGTCAAGAATCCAAGCATAGACTCAGTTACGCAGAACTCGTTGAGTTTTAACTTCAGCTGCATGCATTGCGAAACTGAGCAAAATCAGGAGTCTGAACTCCTCGAAAAATGGTATTATACACTTCTAGTGTATTTTACAGGGCACCAATTCTTAAAATAGCCAGGGGGCTATATGATATGGGTAGCCATGTACTCTGTTTATTTTAAAATTATTTTTGTTCATCTAATTTCTAGCTGGATGAGTACAAACAAAGTTGTTGTTGTTGTTGTTGTTGTTGTTGTTGTTGTTGTTGTATGGAAAATAGATATTTCACAAACTACGCGAGCAAAGTCCACGCAATTTCTTTTCAATGTCTAATTAATATCAATGCGCACGCTTCGGAGCTCGACATCTTTCCTGCCGACCTTTTGATCCACCAGTGGTTGTACACTTTCTTTTGTGTTTTAAATGCCCTGTTACATTTCTGGTTAGGTAAAATTTGGTTTGCCCTCGGTTTCGTTTCAATTATTAATTTAGAGTTCGTGTCAGTTATTGAACGTTCCTAATATTAATTGAGAAAGCGCGTCGCAAAGATACTTCATAGAAATTCTCATTTCTTAGCCAGTTTATCAACAACAAGGTAAGAAACGTCTTCGGTTTCTTTACGATGCAAAGGAGACAAAGATAAATTGTTTTGCCTTTTTATTAAGGAAAGTATCTTGTTCTTGTTTATTTACAGCCTAATTATCAATTTGTTACCAGTTATTACAATTATTTCCTATTATTTTATTGTTTTCATCTTTATTTACTATTATTTTTCATTTCATATTGAGTTATATTTTATGATGGCAACTATAGCTTTACATTACATCTGTTCTCGCATCTGTACAGCATTACACTAGTCTGCGTGCCTTTTGTTACTACAGTGATATAAAACATTGCTTTAGTCTCAAATTGAAAAGACATTACTGAGCCCTAATATTAAATAGCTGCTTAATTAAATAGCAGCAACCGAATGTACTTTTTAATACGACTTTCGTCTTAACATGAAATGCCAGCGGTCTTCTTACAGCTCGACCTAAACCCTCTCGGGCGAATCTAGACGGGACCTGTGTCGAGGAATGGAGAGACCTCTGGCATTTCTATAGTGCTATTCAGAATTGACTGTTGATTGAGTTTAATACAAAACTATTATTTCTTCACGTTAGTGAATTATGTATGAATTTCTTTGTAAAAAAACAAATAGAAACTAAAACTTAACCTTTCAACGTAGCATCATCTCGACCTTGTTCAGAAAAAATCCGGAAATGAAATTTTTGATTTTCCTATCCTGGAGCTTACAAAACGATTGCCGCATGATGGCGGAAAATACAAAAGGGAGCCTGGAAATGAGCAGGCCATTGACTGTAAACCCCAATGTTGTTCCTGTATTTAAAGCTTAACTGGACCTTTTTTTGTAAGTTGATATTTGGTATTAGCATTATAATTGTAATATTTTTCATGTCTCCTTTTTCAAGCTTTCTAGTGAAAGGGAACTTGTTAGAAAATGTCAGTTCTGGCGTGGCCTTGACAACGTTACAATGTAGGCGTAACTATTTCTTTCGCCTTTTTTACATCCCTTGTTCTAAGAAACAAGGACATTTTGAACCTATGCCCTGTGGTTGTAGAGTTCCAATTCATCGTTTGGTGCAGTCGCCTCGTAAATGGCAAGTTGCAATATATTTTCAAGCACGAGTTAGCATGCGCAAGCAATGATCTTCAATGCGCGGACGCCAATTTTACTGCGGTACTTGGATATCCTCGAGACTTGAAGCCTAGGTCGCTATCCATTTAATTTCAAGTAATCTTTGGAGGTACTCCGTAACATTCTTCGAGTTCGTCGAGAAGCCTGGAGCGACTTCTTATCAGGTGGTTAGTAACGTGATTTGCTTTCCTTGCTTTGATTGGCTAAAACCTGCTTTAGGTTTTGGCACACTGCCCGGGGTATTCATCAACTCTGCCAGCCATTCTTATCTGTGTATGAATCACTCCTTGCCTAGTCCTTAGTTCGTTAGTTGCCTGCCTTCGTCACCTGTTTATAGGCTGATGAGAAGTTTCTTTCAGTGCTGGCGTTTGCACTTTAGCATGATTGTCTTTCTGTTCCTTAGGCTGACCAACGCAGCCATTCAAAATGACTGAACCTTTGCCAAACTTTTCTACGGACAGAGCATGGTTCATGCTTGGCATGCGTTCTCCGTTTATCGGCTTATGTTTGTTTGTAAAAATGATTTTATGTTCTTCAACTTCTAGTGTGGGCTCTTCTCTCGGATTTGAACGTTCGTCTTGTTCTGTCAGTACTGGAGAAGGTATTGGCGAAGAGCGAGGGGTTGGGACCGGAGTAATCTGGACCTGAACAACCTAAGAAAACGTGATAAACAACAGTAAGAGTTGTTAGACTTGGACACGACCGCGTTTCAGTAACCTTTATACGTCATGTCATTTCGAGTTACGAGCTTCAATAAATAGAATAAATGGCGATAAGTATTTCGAACTACAAAAACCTTAAAGTGCATACATACTTAGCAAGGGTTTGAATGATTTACCGCTAGAGTGCATTTGCCGCCACTCTAGGAGAAAGTAACTTGAATACTGCTATTTCTATAAATATTTTCACAAGATGGTATGCGTTTACAAAATTGTCTTCAACTCGGGTATGTAGGTTCGTAATGGGAGATTTTTTGAAGAAAGAATTGAACAATTCTAGCCTGCCAGTCTCTTTTCTTTCTGCTCGGAGAGGGATGAAACAGAAGGGAGTCTGACAGAGTCCGTCTCACTTGGTAGAACAGTTTATAAGCAGCTATATGAAGCCGAACCTATATTTTCCATCTACCGCTTTATTATTTCATCATCAAGCCAATGAAGACTGTAGCTGTAGTATCGTATAAACTCTCGTTCTTAGGACATCATAGCTTGATTAAGATATAGCACAAACAGCGGTTACCAGGTTAACGTTGAGTCAAGTCAAGTCAAGTCAAGCCGTCTTTATTTAGGCAGGGTAGCCCCGTCAGCCATAGGCTGGTAACAAAAGGGGACCTGCGTAAAATTAAGACTACATGATAAAAAAAATTCAGAATTTAAAAATTACCGCAAAGTTATGTACATTTAAAAACGTACTGCTGTAGATCATTTTTGTAAGTCTAGGTTCCAGACCTCTAATATTTACGATATATATATAGTTTTCAAAAACATTGTAACAGCCACTTCTGAAAATGTATGTGGACCAGCATACAAAACGTTAAGTTCTGTATTAAATGTGATGGAATATAATGTTTACTACCGCTGTTTGTGTTATATTCTCAATCAAGACTATAGCATTCTTGGTTTGTATTTGACGTAATTGCCAACATGTTGTTATCGCTGCCAAAGAAAGTTTATCAATCGTTGTAACAATGATCGCCGAGATAGATTTAAGCTCCATAATGAGATCGCTGTTACTATGGACACCGTAGTCATAAGGACCGCTCAACCTTTTGTAGCGGTGGCAAGGATGGCAGCCATCGTAGTGATTTGATATGAAAACCTGCCTAACGCGGTGACTTGTTAACTTAGTGGTGACTTCTCGTCACTTCTAAGCTTGTTTTATTTGCCAGACCACCACAACACAGGTGTCACGTCTTTTTATGATGTCTCCCGGGACTGGCTGCGAATCACCTATCAAAATATTCAAGTACAGGTCTTGGAACAGATGCCAACCTGAACAACTGATATTCGTGGAATTCATTCGAATTGTCTTTTTCTGGTAACTGGGCATTTTACCGCGTACAACAAGACGAGATGCCCTACAATATGCGTTCCACAATGCAAAGCACCCGTGTTGATAATGATGATGATAATGAGCAGGATGATGATGATGATGATGACAGCGACGATGACGACGCGATGTCGACTATGATAACAAGACGAGCCGAAATTGAAACGAGACCTCACTCTAAATAAGTGAAAAGACTTTGCTCTATGTTTCTGCATATTTCACAGTCGCATAGTGACAACATCAGGTCTTAGCGCCAATCCGAATAAAAGTCCCGTTTGTTCAATTACAGGCTGTAATATACGCCTTTTATCGACATAGTTGGGTTTCCAAGTATTATAACACGAAAATTATTTGATCCTATCACAAATCCATACCGTATGTGCACTAATCAATGCGAGAAAAATTCTTTATGGAGGAATTTAAGCGGTGACTTTATGATTAATTTACGGTTTGGGTTCTTTTACATAATTTACTCCACGGTTCCACCCTGTAGCCTCAGTTATCAGTTAGATTTTGGCGTTTTCTCAGATCACTGAGTTAAACTCATTTCAGCCCCTTTTTAATCTATCAGTAAATTTTGCAGTTCGAAGATCTCAGCTATGATTATGCATGTAATAAAATCTCTCAGCTGACATTTAAAATTTTGACCAATTCCGTCTCAGTTACACTAATTAAAAAGAAAGCGTCATGACAGCTAAAATTTCGACCAATTCCTGGCCAGAAATTGCACCCCGGCCGCACTTTGAATAGTTTAGTATTTAAAGCGCTTTAATTTTGTCCATAGATAACGACAGAAGTACTGCGAGAGGAATCTAAAGTAAAGTAAAGTAAAGCGTTTTATATAATAAAATTTTATTTGTTTACTCAGCACAAAGCCTGGTATCTATGGAGACCCTGCATCTAAAAAATACATTACATTAAAATTTAAGAAGGTAAAAAGAAAACTATGCTATGCAAATTACAATACAAAAATAACAATAAAAGCTGCAATTAAAAGTTGAGATAAAAGAAACGTTTTGCTCGAGGGCAGAAAGTCTGAATGCTTTCGGGATTAACTCTATGAGCAGGGGTTCGTTGAAAATTTTGGCGCAACAAAAAAGAAATGTGCTTTTCCCAGAATTTATAGTTTAACCTTTGGTAGGGATAGCTTGATATACTGCCTCGTGATAAAGTTATGAATGTTGCAACATCTGGTGAAAATAATCTAGTGAAATACAATTTATATAAAATTTATACGGTTAATGATTGGGCAAAGTCTAACAGAGATTAAAATCGTAGTGTAGAGTGAGGTGTAGACGATGAAAAACATTAACACTCGAAAATACGGCTCATTATTAAACAAGACAGAACAGCTGTCAAAAAGGCTCAAAAGAACACGTCACGCAGGAAAAAAATAAACAATTTGCAACTGTCTTTCTCCAAAATGCTTTCGGCTATGTTGCGGAGCTAAGCGACATGTTTTTGTTGCCAAACCATCAAGTTATATATGCCTGCCTGTCAGTCAGTCACCCAGACGTCGCAAAAGTTTGTTCAACGGATAAACAAAGCTGGAATAATGATTATCAAATAACTAGTGAGTTTCTTTCATACCGAATAATTACCGTTCAATTTATGGTTGTCAAACAAGAGTCGGCGTCGCGAACAAGTTGCGTTTTTCACAAGACAAACTTACGCTTTTTACATACAACTCAAGGGCTACCGAGAATATAAAAGTCACTGAAGAAAAAGACAATGTTGTTAAACACTATAAACATCTCTTATCGTAAGCAAACTTAAAGCCGTTAACGATAAGAAATATTCTTCGGAGTAATTAGAAGAAAGGTGTTTTTTTTCATGAACGTGTGAAACTTAAGGCCGGCGCATTGAATATTAATGTGGGTTCATCACATTTTAATTTCTGAGCAAGTCGAACATAAAAACAAGCGAAATTACAGGTGCTTCTATTGAAAATGTGACATCCTTATGTATAATTCTAAGGCGTCTTTGTTTCGTAAAGACACTCATTGACATGAAATACTTAGCTCATCACTCGTACGTCAAAACAGGAATAAAAATTCGCTTTAAAGGTCGCGATAACACACTGTCCCTTTTTGTCGAACAGCATTTGACTAGAAAATCGTTTAAAACGTGACCGACGGCTATTCCAGCCACATAAGCATCCTTGACGACAGTTTAACCCGAAGCTAAACGTATAATCTTTCTCGAGCTTTCTCATAAACAAAACTAAAAGGAGTCATTTAAAACTCGTTCTCGAAAATTGGTCAAAAAATATTTTCCCTTCTTCTACCATCATCTTCACGGGAAAGGAAAAAAGCGAACAAACAATTTCTCGTCTGTTAGGCGTGGATAATGAGACATCAGGATCAATAGCCTTAGTTTTGCCAAGTGGAAAATAAATGAGCTAATGTTACAGCAGGATAAAGAGCATAGTTTACTTACGAGTTCGTTTTTGCTCCCCGTCTTCTCCGTTAAGGTATTTCTGCGTGAATTCCCACCATTGTCTGGAGCAAGTTCCCTTTCTATTTCGTCATGACTGTCGCTCCTGTTCTCAAAAGATGATAAAGTAGAAAACTTTCTATCCGTCGGTTCGTGTAAAACTCCGTCGGAGTTCACGGGAACAACTTTATTTTGAAACACTAATTTAGGCTTTTTGGAATTTTGAGGCGATCCCTCGTTTTCTGTAGTTCCTTCACACGGCAGTGTACTTTTGTTCAAATGAAGTATAGGCGTCGGGCCTTGAAAATCCATATTATCTGCAGACTGACTACGATCCAGATTCGATCCTGTGTCAAGACCTCGTACAACGGAAGAGTTGAGCTTCGGAGGCATTCGTTGAGGTCGCGTACCATCTGGCCCATTGGGGCCCATTCCTAGTTTCCGCAGCGCTTTAGAGTTCAGATTTCCAATTTTCAAAGTCTCAAATGGATCTGGCATAGCAATAAGCTTCGTTTTTTCCTCAATGACTCCACTAATGGAGACGATAACGCCAGACATGACAGCAAGTCCAACCACCATGTAGATAAGGTTAAGGAACTCCAAAACAACAGGAGTGGCATCGTCCTGGGGATATTTCTTTTTCACATATACCGGTACGAAATCGCCAAAACCGATAGTTGTTAGAGTTACAAAGCAAAAATATACAGAATCGAAGTACGTCCATCCTTCCAAAGCTTCAAATCCAAAGGCTGGAAAGATAATAATGGCTGAAAGCAAAATGAACGCTATGACAGCAGTCTTGATTTCCAGTTTCTCCGTTTCTCTGTTGTACACTTTTCTCTCGAATCCTTTGATAATAGTTGAAATTCCCTCCGAGATGCGGTTTCCCACGGAACGAAGGGTTAAGCCTGTTAGGGGAATGCCCACCAGGGCGTAAAAGATACAGAAAAAACGTCCCCAGAAGGAAGTGGGCACTAAATGGCCGTAACCTGTCGGATAAAGAGAAATGCAAACAAACTTTCAGAGCAAAACGAACACACACGAGAAAATAGAACACGCTATCGCGTTATGCGACAAGAAAAAGCAAATTGTCTTCTAACAGCTATTAATTAAATTCTTGTGAAAAGGCAAAAACAGAAATTTGGCTCAGTTCGGAGCATTTTGTTTCCTTTTCATGGGCTCAAAATATCGAGCTATTTATTTGTTACTGAAAAGATTTGAGTCCCTTTGCCTTGTTAGACCCCTCGACAACATGCCATCCGTAGAACGTTAAGCTCCTACAAATATTTGTTTGAAAGCGACATATGAGTTAAATACAGATCCCTTTTAAGCCCGACGAAGTTGTTATTAATTTGCGTGGCTGAGTTGTGATCATAATTACCGGCAGCTTGGCTGGTATAATGCTAATGGAAACCACACGGAGAGAAATGCTGGAAGAACCGCTCTGAATATATCAAACTCCTGAAAAGCGATTTTTAAACTACACGCCTAAACTTTGCCCCAGTTGACTATTGTACATTAGCATTCGAGGCAAGGAATACTTAACCGTTCGATGATATGTTGTTTATCTAAAGCATTTGAGTGCTTTGTTGTGGGAAACGACCGCATTGCGTTTTGCGGCTAGAATCTGCGAGGCGGGTCGAATGAAAACAAGCATATCGAAAATAAAAACCTTGTTAGTACCGAAATTTATACCCGATTTTCTCTTAACGACAAAAAGGTTGGTAATTCTGCACGGCAAAATTGCAATCGGCTTTGCCTGTTGTCTGGCAAGTGCAAATGTTTGAGTTTTGAATGGTACAGTAATTTTTTTTTTACCTTTCTCGTATCTTTGAACGCGGTCTTATTGTACTTCCGATAAAATTGGCTTGCGTAATGTTTTATGATATTACCTACATCTATGATTAACCGAAGAGAAATGACTAGGCATTACTGTAAGCTAAATTAAAATAGCTTGGGTTATAAAAGAGTGTTCTGCTCCGTAGCAACGTTTTGAAGTGTGCCTCTTCGCTTTTCTATGCGTTTTAGAGTGAAAATTGACGAGTGTAAGCTAGCGTACTTATTCTCCTGCGCCCATTGTGAAAATTTTAAGAGGTTTATGCATTGCCGACCAATTTGAGCATATTGAAATCACATTTTAAGGGATGAAATAAAATATGTTCGCTCACAGCGTAAGATTGGATTTCCAATCTTATAAAGTGGTGGAATATTTTTACTGTCATACAATTTGCTCGCATCTTAGATGCTGCTTTTTCTTCAGCGCATTTAAAGCCTAAAAATTTAAATATTAAACAATCATTGTACACAGCTGCCTGCTTGAGACGAAGCCAAAATTGACCGAATCTGTGATATCCAAAAGGATCAACGCGATTCCCTAAAAACTGTCGATCTACTCAGTCACCGCCGCTTTAAGTAAAAAACATCATCGAGCGAGGAATTAACCGACGTTACGGCGCGAAGGTAGATGTCGATTTTGGCTTGCAACTGATATACAGTCGTCGACTCGCGTGGAGCTCTCTTTGAGTCTGTTGCTAGGGCAAGATTAGACCCTAATACGTTATAGCGCGGGTTTCAAGTAAGCGAGAAAATGCGCGCTTCGGAAAATCCAGTTTATCACAACAGCAACTGATTAGCAGGGTATGGATTTAACTTACCAATTGTAGTAACTACATTTCCAGCGAAGAAAAACGCGTTCATGAAATGCCACTGGTACCTTTGAGGATATTTTCCTGTCTGCAAATCGAAGCCCAGTTCTATCGCTTTCTTGAGTTTCTGAAGAAAATCCGTCATATCGACGTCCGAAATGTTGTACTTTTCCGTAAAATTATTGCTCAGGAACTCTTCGAATTTAAATTCATTCCGTTGTTTCTTCTCATAGTGAAGCTCGATCGCTTGAAAAATGGCAGCTCCAAGGAGAAGGTAGACGAGAAATAACACAATCCTTATAATCAGCTTCTTTGTGTTTTGACTTAATGCCATAATTAAGCCTGAGTAACATAGGGAAAGAAAGTTGTGGCAATCATACAAAACTTGAACGACTTCACATTATCTGATGCTGTCGTGTACGCCACTGGTGAAGCCGAGCGTCGAGAGGAAAAAAACCATGATGATAATGGGTTGAAGCGCCGCTAGATTACCCGTTGTTTGGTTGGTAGGCTTGACAATATGGCCTGCACTGAGGACGTTACTAGCTTCAACACCTGTTCCTCAGAGCATGCGCACAAACAGTCCCCGACAGTGGCAGGCCTTCATTAAAGTTGGTTCGCTAATTACAGCAGGCAGGATGGAAAACCGTTGAATCGAAAGCCCTCCCGCGAGCTGCAATATTAATGTGTATTTTTATTTTTTTTTTTTCTTTATCGACTTTCATTTTTTTTCCTGAATATTCCTGAACGGTAATTTCGCCGAAAAAGAAACCCGCACGCGTTTGTAGCATGTAACGAGAGATAAAATTTCGATCATGTTACCATAAACTAAAAAGCTGTTGTGACGTCATTGTCATGATGCTGAATATTCTGTCGGCCATACTGTGTGGCGTGTTCCGCATTCGTTCTCGCTAAAGTCAATGTGTTTTTGAACAGACCGTGCATAAAAACAGTTTCTCAATCATGCCATCACCTCTGTTTGTTTTTTTTTTGTTTTGTTTTGTTGTTGTTGTTGTTTTTTTTCTTTTAAACGGGAGAACAGATAGCAAGATATCCGTGTTGACAGTTTTGTTTTAATGTAAAATATATATATAAAAAAAATAATCACTTTTGAAATAGGGACGTATTGATAATATTTTGGGCTCAAAAACTTCGCCCGGTCACTTGATTCTCTAAGATTAGATTGTGGAAGAGCATCGGGGGTTTAAATGAGTTTTTACGCTCAGCAATCAAGGCAGAATTAGTGAGTTGCTTGCTCGGGGAAACATTCACTACAAGTTTCTCTCTTTTTTACTAATTAACACTCAAGGAGTTTTGGAGTGAAAATATGATAGCAGGCATGGCATACTAAGTGTTTCGCGTGTTTACATTTGTAAGGTAACTGACGGAGGCTCGTGCGTCAAATTAAAACCTGGTCGAATATTTTAGACTTGTTAAATGGATCACGAGCTGAGATAAAACGCCTCGGAAAGGGTAGAAAAGAACACTTTACATAATTTATAGTCCTCTTCTATTTTTCAAGTATTCTGTTTTGGCTCATTTGCCAATAGTTCCTAGCGCAGGCGAAAGGGTGTGTTTCATTTCATTGCCATGCATTGTGTATTCAAATTAAAAGCATGCAGTGTTGGTTTTTTTATTTTTGTTAATAAGGACAGCACGGTAACTTGTTATTATGCTGGGTTTGACCATGAAAAACAATTACAAAAGTCGTGCGAGAGGACGTTCCGTTTCTTCAGTGTTCACCACTTTCGCTACAATAACATTTACGGGTCGTCATGGCGATCTCTGGTAAACGATGCAATTTTTCTCCTCCTCATTTAATGGTGGTAGGTAGCACATCAATTTTAAATTGATCTGACAAATTGTTATTACCAGTTGCGGTGAATTTAAGATGCAAATCATTTAATGTTCGCCCTCCGAATTCTATTTTAGCGTGTACGGAGCGCTTTCATTTTATCGCGAAAGTCAACAAAAATAACTACAGGGACATTTTGTGTTTTCCCATCCCACTTGTTAATTTTATTTATAGATTTTATTCATCGCCTACAAGGAATAAACCAGTTTTTTCAAAGCGTATATACCTCTAATTTGAATTTAAAATTTAGAATTTTATGTTGTCTCTGTCATTTACGGCTATGAGCTAATAGACCGAGGGTGACGTGTGGCAATTAAAGACGAAATATTTATCACCGCTCGATATGAATGGACATTTAATCACCAGATATAACCTGTGTCATAGTTATTATTATCCGGTACTGTGTGCTAGTTGAAGACATTTCTTCAGACGCTTCAGCAGATTTCGAAAGAATTGTAAAGCCTTAAACTGATTAAGTAAGAGCCAATTTAAACTGATAAAAAAGTGAATATGACGCCGAATGTAATGACAGCTAGCGCACGATTATTCGCGATGAACAATATATGCCACGCATAAGATAATTACGGCTGCGGTGTCATGAGATAAAATAAACTTTTTTCAACGCAAGAAGTTGCATTTTGCTCTCACAGAAATTTAGCCAGACCGCTTATCGCGTCGATTTTTCACTCCGTAAAGCGGTTATACTCGGCCTAAGAAAATTGTTACGTGTTACAAATTGTAAGAAGATGATACCAGTGTTGTCTTAAACCCAAAATAATTATCGGGAACAGACCACGTAGGTCTACGTAGGTCTACGTAGGAAATGGTAAATTTCCCTTTCTTTTTTTTAAAAAATATAGATAGATTTCATAGTCAGTTGAAGTATTTAAATGTGAAACTTCGCATTTCTTAGTTTCTTCTTTATTCTAACCTATTTCTGGGATTACACCTCGGTATAGCACTGATATCAAAATTCAAGTTTCCTTTCCAGCTAGCGCACGACGCTCAAAGCCGAAGGTTGCGCAATAATTCATCCGAGACATATTAGAACGGGTTCCCCCCAGCTTCCAAAGGGGGTATATGTAACTCCATAATTGAGGAGATTGAATGTCTTCGCTCACTTTTGTTGGCCTATTTTATTTATGGCTTTCTAAACGGCGGCAGAATGCCTGGAAGTTAAATTCCTCTTTTCTTTTCGCCTCTTACGTAACCTGCTACAGCTGGCCCCTGGCTGGCTTGTTTCGTTTCAGCTGAGTTTGTTGTATGGAAAAGGTGCTTGATGGAGAAGGACCCAGTTTCCCTTATACAGAAACAAGCAAACAAACAAACAAACAAACACACAAATTACTTTTAACCTGGAAATCGCCCACAATAGTAGAAATTGAACAGCCGTTAAGGCAGAACTTTTCAGATAGTGTTTTAAAAAAGCAATGTAAGCTGTAGTGCGGTTATTTATTTGTTATTTACCTGCAGCATCATTCCAGACACGATTGTCGTTTATCACGATTTGCGATACGCTGCACGTTTCACGCTTGTAATTTTTCACGTAACTCAACTTTTCCAACCTGGCCAACTGCCTGTTCATTTTGCCGTGGAGAATTACAGATATCAGTATGCCATAGATATTAAAATAGGTTTCTGTTTTCTTCTTATAGCCAAACTGGAAATTAATTTGGCTCAATTCTTTTGTTTTGTTGATCTCAGAACATTTTTCGAATACCCCTACTGCTTTTTGTGCACTGTTTAATTCTTAGGAAACCCACTAAAATACACATGATAGCGATTTTGATATATTTCGAGACTCGCTGACAGAGACGTGATCGTTGAAAATACCAGTCACGTGACTTCACGTCAAATTCCCATGTGTGGCAATAACAATATATTCAGAGAAACCTTGACTCACTTCAACATGCGTCATCATCAAATTACGTGATGTGTTCTTAATGACAATTCGTTTCCAGGGTTGCTTTTATATATGACAATAATATTGCAATGTAATCGTTTTTTTTTGTTCTTCAAACACGCAGCAAGATTTAATTTTTCCTTACAGATTTACCATCGTTTCCAGGCGATGGGATCAAACCTGAACCATACCACTTGCTAGGCATAAAAAAAATTACAATACGATTTTTCAGGAATTTTTTTAAGAAATGAAAAAGGTAAGCAAACAGTTTGCGACATAGGTCGTTAATAGGAAGTCACGTATTCAAATGGATAACGATATTGAATTTAGCAGCGTGGGTTTTTTAGCTGAGCAATCAATACTCACTCGCCTCTGGGCAATAAACAGAACGCGCACACAATGTAATCATTATAATTTCCGTTTATCAAGAAGATTAATCACGAAACTTGTTCACTCTGCAGTAAAATTGATTTTTTGTCGTTTATCTTGCCTGGTTCCTAGGCTTCGATATTTCACCGCTGTCAATCCTCTTGGGTCACGTGGTTTGAGGTTCGTCTGGGCTACGTCACCAAAATTAATTGACCGCGAAGGCCTGGTACAAAACCTTACAAGAACTAGGCAATCATTTATCATAATTCAAGAATTCGAAATTGCTCTAATATTCGCGAATCAAAAATTCAAGCAGAACTATGTAAGACCCATTTAAAACTTGTTTAATTCGATAAACCTGCTCTAGTCGCTTTGAGAGTTTTCAGTGCTTGGAGATTGGTGCCTATCACTCACATCGGAAAGAGCACTTCAAGGAGACATTTTCGTCTGAATCATTAGGTCTTCTTTCCGAGTACGCCAAGGTATGCAATGGCTCTCAAGTTATTTTACAGATGGTACAATTCAATTCTTTATTTACACTATACAGGTTATTTGCATACAATTTATAAGGTAAAGTACTGAAAATAAAAAAAGAATATTAAGAAATATGAAGCCATAAAGAAAAAATATTATTTGTGAGTGGTGACTCACAGTAACAAAAGCTAGCCTGCTGAACCGGCGGATTAGGGGAGCAGACCGCGAAGCGTGATACACGAGCCGCGCTTCGCGCTTTGTTCTGTTCTGTTCTGTTCTGCAGGCTAGGCAAAAGCTTTCTGGTTGGGCACCGCCATGTTCAAATAAATGGAAACAAAAATTCATTCAGCTAAGCTAAATCTACATACACTACCGCGAAAAATGATATCGCGTGTTTCGCGTGGATACTTTCGCGGAGGACGGCGAAAATGAGTGCAAAGCCACTTGGGCCGTGTAGTGACCGCTTGCTACTTTTTCAAGCGTATAGTGACTCAGAAAAGCTGTTGCTGTTTCTCTTGGTTGGGACCAGTCTGCAAGCTTGAAGAGTCTTCTCGTTGGCCGTAGGGTGGGACGTGACGTGGATGCCCAGTAGGCTTATAGTTTTCTAAGAGTTCTCTAATTCTCTAAGCAGCTATTTTTATTGTTAACGCCAATCCTTGTCTGACGCAACTCGCAACTCGCAACTCGCAACTCGTAACTCGCAACTCGCAACTCGCAGCTCGCAACTCGCAACTCGCAACTCACAACTCGCACCTCACAACTCGCACCTCGCAACTCGCAACTTCGCAACTCGCAAAATAACCGACCTCAGATCGGTTTTGTGTCTCTTGGTCTGGTATAAATTAAACTCTGTCAACATAAACATGCTAGTGTAGCACTGTGTAGGAGTTTCAGGACGGGTTAGGGTAAATCTCAGTCAGTTTGAATGTGTTTAGACACCCCTCCTCCGAAAGCGTCTCCGTGTATCGGGAATGCTGAAAATGTGGCTTTTGGTGTAGACGTCACTTACTGACTTAGTGTCGGTAGTTGAAAGCTACGTCGATAGCGCTACAAACGTTTTACAAACCGGGAGAGATGTATTGAGTTTAAATTTGTTTACATGATTAAGTTTAATAAAGACGTTTGGAAATCCAAAACAAACGTTTTGGAAACGTTCAAGAAGAAGCTACAGCATGTTGAGAAATTTTGCGGGAGATTTTCCGAAGAGTATACTGTCTTGTGACTTTTGTGAAATGTTCGGAACGATGAATTCTCACTACAGGGAGAAACAGAAAGGCATATTTCACTGTACAACGATATGTAATCCCCCAGTTGTCTCTTGCACATCATTTAGTTACTTTTAAAGCGTTCCTCATAGGTGATGCATGGCCAAAGCCCGCTGGACTCAGGACCGAGGGCTCCGAACAAGACACAACTCTCACAGAGCCTCCCAGTGTATACATGGGTGCCGGTGAATTAACGCTTGGGGATAACCACACGATGGACCAGCAACCCCGGCTTCCATCCGGGAAGAATAGAAATATTATATTTGCGTTACCATATAAGCTCCGACGCCATAATGGGAGCCACTTGAACTAACGCAGACATTCGCTTGATTATAGCTTTACGCATACTGGTTGTTGTCTGAGACGGATTGAGCCAATACAGTTTAAGACGAGATCCGATAGGAAATCGAGCAATTTCAGTTCTTAGTGGACAAAAATCTGGTGCCAGAATAATTTTAAGTATTTTAAAGTCCTTTTTACATTTTCTTAAAGCTAAAGATATAAATAGTTGCCTCAAATAACTGACCGAAAACAATTTCCCTTTAAAGTTCAGAGAAATTGTGCAGGTAAAATTTCATTCACCAGTTTCATTTCACCAATACTTTCAATTGATTCATGCGAAGTTCAACATTTGTTTTCTACGTTTGGTGTTGCTAGAAAGGATTTTTTTGAGAAGATATTTAAAACAGTACTGAAGTTTGCAATACGATGTAAATAATCTTGGTACAAAGCACGGTTTTTGTCCACTTGTTACTCGAACTTCTGGTGAATTCCGTCTTAAAATATTTTCGACGCACAATCTGCTTGATCTTAAAATTGCTTTAATCGCCTGATAAACATAACGTGTCGCGAAGATAATCTGTCATTTGCACCCAATTTGTAGGTCAGGTCGCATTTCAGTGGCGGATCCAGGCTAAGGGGCGGGGGTGGGGGGGGGGGGGGGGAGGGGGACGGTTTTGTTTTACTTGCCCTGCCGGCTTTTCTTCCTTCAGTCATTTCTTCTTTTTTGACCCAAAATAACGGGGGCCCCCGCCCCCCCCCGCCCCTCCCCTAGATCCGCCACTGCATTTAATTGCGTTGACTGCGAGTCAGTTCTGCAGAATTTGCTTGATTTCGACTACATTTGGAACGGGAGAATAGATCATTACCCTGTCGGAATTCTGACTGCCATTACGGACGTGTTGCTCATCCGAAAGCACTCTGGAAGGACATGGAAGAGTTGTCAGCCTAAATGAAAGGAATGACTATGGCCGTATTAAGCGAGTGATATTAAAAGAACTGTAACCTAAACAATTTCCTGAGGTCTGATAAGATACCGCAAACTTCCCAAAGTACGACCCCCGAAAGTGCGTCAAAAAATTGTTCCCGCTAATAAACCCCATTAGTACATTGGGAATGTAAAATTTTCATTGTACCTGAAGAAGGCTGGTTTGGCCAGCCGAAATATAGTACACCTTCAAAATATCATCCCACGTTGTATCGGTTTTTGCTTTTGTATTCTCCAAAAGTAGCGACCCCCGAAAGAAGCGAGCCCACTCGATCCCGAAACTACCGAAATTACGACGGTACTAAAGGCACTCTACAATAAGGGAAGGTATCGCTAATGCCACAAAGCGTTGTCACTTCTTGCTTCATCAGTTCATGTTACGCCATTTTAAAACAAAAACCATAGAATTTCCCCAAAGGCTGCTAATTCCGAAAGTAACGAGGACCGTGAATTTTGGAAATTTATGGTAGATTAAGATAGTGGAGCAACTCTTCCCCGGGGATGGGGGTACTCCCTTATACGGGCTATATAGGTACGTGCGGCCCCAAAGTTTAGGGTTTTTCAGCCGTGTTGGTCATAAATAGGGTATCGATTTTTGCAGTCTAGTCTTGATTGGGTATGTTTTTAGAAGAAGCCACTTCTTCATCATTATCAGTCTTTATCGATAAGACCGATTAACAAAATCAAAAAACGCCCTTCACGATGCCTTTAACGTCGGTCTGAACTAGGGAACTAAGTATAAGGCAGGTCTGAAACAGGGTATTGATTTAGGGTCAGGGTATTGAAAATCATAGATTTTGGTCATAAATAGGGTAAGTGTTTTGGAAAGCGGGCCGCACACCCCTACCAATTTTATCTTGGAGTACCCCCTCCCCCCCCCCCGGAGCAACTCTCGTAAGAGGCTTGAAGACCTGAATGAGATCCTCTGCGATACCGGCGCAGTGCTCTACCAACTGAGCTATCACACCAGCTGGGAACTGGTAATTATGTGGTCATTTTTGCAACATACTACGTCAATTGCGAGAGCAAAAAAGTGTATCATCGATTTTTTTTTTTCTCTCGCTCAAACTTGCGCGCGGCCAGAATGTAGAAAAAGCTCTAAGCGTCCGTAAATTGAGCTCAGGTACACGTAACAGTAATGCATGTTAAAATTATCTGACTGAAAACGAAGTAAACCGCAAAAATGTTCTCTAGTCATATAAAGGTAAACATCAAAACTCTATAAATAATTTAATGACACAAGTTGCACAACTTTTCGAAGAGTGGGAGTTGTTATTCCCAGTAGAAATTTTTATGGTCTGCTGAAAAATGAACAATTTTGAACTTTTTCACATTGACAAAGATTTAGAAAAGACATAACTCATAATAGAAAAAATCAGTTGCGCCTCCTTTTTTCTATAAAACTGAGCGAAATGTAAAACAATGAGTACATCAGTGAAAGCCTAACTGACCTATCTCCTCTCTTTCCTCGCGCATACGCAAAGCGCGCGCGACCACGCTTTCTTCCCACGCGAGATACCCTCGCTGGTATACTTTCGCAGTCTAAAATCAGCTAGCACTTCACGCACATAGCAACCTGGCCTAGCGAAGAAATATTGGATTTTTGGCTTGTTGTGGATATCCAGCAGAATCAAGTTGCCCTTGAATTCGCATCACACTAGTTGGAGCCATTCAGCACTCTTATTCTGTTTGTGGGAGCTTCCCCTTCCTAGATATCCGGTAGCATGGAATTCCCTGCGGTAATTAATCTGCAGCGACCCGTACCCGAGTGTAACTTTTTTTAATTAATGATATCATAACAGTAAACAAAGAACCCAAGAAATATTTCTTCCCACAAACCTGCTATTGCTACAACAATAACTGGTAGAATTATGATATATTCGTGTTAGTATTGAAGGCAAAATGTACAAGCAGTAAATAAGCAAAATTACTCGTAACGATTGGAAGTCAGTCGGACTCTGCTTCAAATGACATTTCCTCTTCGATGAATTGTTCTTCATCGTCCTTCTCCATTTCTATCCGTAGTTTAAATTCCATTACTTCCTTGAAAAGCTGTTCAAACTGTTGTTTTAACGAGAAATCTTGAGCTCGCATTAGTGTCAACTCGCATTTTAGCCATTCTATACTCAAGTCAATATTGGAAATCCTTTCCTTTAGACTTAAAGGCTCGTTCTTTGCCAAAGCGACCATGTTAGTATTTTCAGCCAAACTTTCGCTTTCCTTTTCTTTCATTGAAGCACTTCGTTCGTAGGTAGTTTTGGGTGACTTTGGCTCCGCGTAATCGACGGGTGGAGATTTTTCAAATGTAAAATCTTCAAACCATTCTGTAGAATTAAAAGGGTGATGGCTTGGTGTTGAAAGCGTCGCGCTGTTTACATCGGCAAATTCGTCGCAACAGCGCTGTTCATGTGTGGGGGCAGGGAAAGCTCCATCTGAAGTGAACTCTTGTATCGGCGATTTTCCACAAATATTGTTGTTGTTTATATTACTTGTTCGCTCCATTGGTTTCCTGTTAAAGCACGCAAGTGGGTATAAAGAACGGCCTTTGTCCAGTGCGGTCTTGTAATTCAAACTGTCGAAGCCGTCGGCGAATTCTCCCTGAAGGACTTCACTAGTTAACGTTTCTACGGCGGCCATATGTGAGTGCATCAGTGTTCAGCGACAACTTCAACACACGCGTCCACCGAGTGCATTCAGTCTGTTGTGCTCCTCGTAATAACGTGCACCATTACTTTCGCAAGTAATTAATTGGTCACCTAATTAGTTCCTCTTGGCTGATTTACCACTAATCTCGTTGTTGCCTTCAACACTTTCCGAAATATTAACCTTGGAATGCACGCTATTTTGGTAAATGACTTTTAAACATGCTTGAGTCACGTTGACCGGAAACCATGCCGCGGTGAAAAGTGAGGAAAGAAAATAAGAAAGTGTCACTAACACTATCATCTGTTTAAATCCCTTTATTCTCAACTCAAAAAGAAAACCTGTAGTAACATAAAGAAAAACCTGATAAGATTTATTTCAATTTTTGTTTTGTCACGCAATGCCCCACGTGGGATATTGCGTTACAGAAACGGATGACTGCGTGGAGACTTCGGCTAGTTGAAATTTTCAATATGGCGCTGGCGTGGAGTGGGTTTTCCAACACGTTATTTGCAGCTAAATATCGAGGAATATTGTTGGTTAGTGCCTATTTCACTTCGATAGTCCTACTCTCACTTTCCACTAGACAAATTTCCGCAACAAATAGTCAGCAATCTGAATTGTATCACCGAAATGTGACTAATATCGTGTTGATCGGCGCCAGTGGAGACCTCGCGAAAAGATACTTGTGGCAAGGCTTTTTCAGGCTTTTTATCCAGGAAACAAATGACGGAAACACCTTAAGATTCTACCCTACGGCTCGTGATAAATTTGAGTTAGGTCAAAAGAAGATTGATCACATCTTAGAAGAGTCTTTGAAGTGTTCTGAAGGCGAACACTTATGTAGTATCGAGAAGGAGAGATTTGTGGATGAAAGTGTCAAGCAATATCATCGTTTAAAAGATGACCAAGACTACTCATCTTTGTGTAAGATCATTACGGATAATATGGCACCAGACGAAAGGGAGAAGGGTCGGATATTTTACTTGTCAGTGCCTCCATTTTCCTACACGGCCATCGCGAAAAGGATCGATTCATTCTGTCGCCGGCGTGGAGATAAACAAACACGGCTGCGTATTGTTCTAGAAAAGCCTTTTGGCTCCGATTTGGCCTCTGCGATGGAGCTAGCTCAAAACCTGTCCCAATATTTTCAGGAAAACGAAATCTATCGGATAGACCACTATCTTGGCAAAACAGGAGTTTCACAGATCTTGCAGTTTCGCTTTGACAATCAGGACTTATATAAAGATCTGTGGAGCAAAGATCACATAGAGAGGGTGGAGATTGTTTTGAAGGAGAAAAACGACTGTAAGGGTAGGACCAAATTTTATGACCATTATGGTGTTATCCGCGACGTGATGCAAAATCACATGACAGAACTCCTTGCTTTGGTTGCCATGGAGATACCAAAGAGCTCTGGGGATAGAGAGAGCATCATGCAAAACAAACTAAGGCTTTTGAAAGAGATCAAACCCATGAATAGATGGAGCGGGATTATTGGCCAGTACCGAGACTATCGCATGCACCACCATCAGGAGACTGAACAACATCAAAATAGCAATACACCAACATTTGCTGCTGTGACAATGCTTATTAACAATGCAAGATGGCATGGCGTTCCTTTCATTTTGGTATCTGGAAAGCAGCTTGAGGAGCGTACAGCATATGTACGATTAATCTTTAAGGACAATGTTCATAAACTGCACGCCAACTCAGTCAATGGTGATAGATGTGATGTCAGACAGATTGTCTTTAATATCCAAGGAGAAAAACTTCAAAAACCTGGGATATATCTTTCAGGACTTCTTCCCAAGCCCAAATTATTTTCTCCAGTGACAAGGGCTGAAAACAAAATGCAAAAACTGTTTGGTTGTTTTGTCAACAATTTTGATACTTTCATTCAAGACAGCGCAGCTGATGCATACACAACACTAGTATCTGCTGTGTATCATGAACAAAGGAACATATTTGTTGGAACTGAAGACCTGTTATCTTCCTGGAAAGTCTGGTCACAGTTTTTAGATAGTATGAATGGTGTTGTGCCACGCCAGTATGACCAGGAAAACTTGGATGTGTTAAATTTTGTTACATCAGGAGAAAGAGTTCAGTTTTTGTGGAGTGAGGTTGATGGAAGTTGTGGTGCAACTGGACTTTGTCAATCATCTAAAACATCAAACAATCACATTTACAAAAGAAAGATGTTTAGAGGAAATGCTCTAGTGACTGGAGCAAAATCCCAAGTTATAAGAACTCTAGCAGACAAAATCATAGACCATGCTCTTGGGGCTGTTGCTCTGAAAGGAGTGTTTCACTTGGCTTTGTCAGGTGGCACATCCCCTGCGATACTATATGAAACCCTTGCTTTTATGGCCAAAGAGTTCCCATGGCAACACACCCATATATGGCTTGTGGATGAGCGATGTGTGCCAATTAGCAGCAAAGAATCCAATTTTAACTTAATTTACCACAAACTCTTGCAGTATGTTCCTGTTTCCCCCTTTAATGCTCATGACATGAATGTCATGTTAAAAAGTGGACTGTGTCATCCGGATGATAAAGGGGCTGAGCACTATGAGGCAGAACTCAAGAGGTCTCTTGGAACAGATCAGTTAGATTTTGTAGTTCTTGGTATTGGTGCAGATGGACATACTGCATCTCTGTTTCCACGTCAAAAAGTTCTTAACCTGACAGACAGATGGATACGTCTTTCAGAAAGTGGCCATGACAATAACATCAGACAAAGAATGACAATGACATTAAGCTTCCTTAACAGGGCAAAAACTGTAGCAGTTCTTGTTCTCGGTGATCAAAAAAAGGAAATAGTGAAGACAATTTCAAGTGGTGATGTAAATACCTGGAACTATCCAGTGAGTGGGATTCATCCAGTTGCTGGAGAATTAACCTGGTACATTGACAGTGAAGCTCTGGGTAGTCACTAAAATCCAAAGACATGGTTTGCAAGGGCCTTAAAAGTGCTTGAAAATAAAAAAGGAGAATTTTTGTTGAAACATCCATCAGCTGTTATGGTAGTAGTGAAATGTAAGTTGACAGTCTTGACTTGAAACTCAATACAGAAACTTGGTCTATGATACTTTTGAGAATTGAGTTTTGAGATCCGAGTTGCATCAAACAGATTCAAACTACAGTATGTGTAGTTTGATATGAGGGAACAAGTCCCTGTCTCTTATTGGACCCTCAAAATTCTTCATGAGAACTGTTCTTGGGACAAGTCCCCGCAACCAAATTAAATTAAACCAATCACAGATCCTCATGATAAGCTCCCATAAGTTCTTATGAATTGTATTTCAAGATGTCGGCTCACAGCTCAGCTTGGGAAGACGATTTTGATGTTGGAAAAGCAGCTGTATGGAGTGTTCCTACAATGAGAGTATTTGATAGAATTTTACCAAAAACAATTGACAACTCTGTTATGATAATCTCAAAATGAGGAAAAACAAAAACAAAACAAAAAAAACAAGCACTGAGTAATAGCTGAACAATATGCAGTTTTTGGTTCTGATTTATTTCAATGCTACGTTCATTTGTTAATTTTATAACTTCAGTTTCAATTTGGAAAAGCTGCAGCTTGAAAGGATGCTACCTTTTGCCCCTAGTGTCTGGTATGTTTCTGTGCAATACTTAATCTACGCACATAAACACTTCAAGGGACTATTCCTCTGCAACCAGTCCCCTTGTGTGAACTCTTCAAGAAACTTGTTGCTTAGAAATCTCAAAACATTGATGAGTTTAAAGTGATTATTATGTGAAGTATCTAACAGTGTCACTTACTTCTTTGAAAGACTTTTTTTTTGGGGGGGGGGGTTAACTGGTCACTTTGCTCACCCAAAAATAGCAGAGAGTAACCTCACCATGCTACTGAAACTTGACTTTACAGAGCCAGTGTGGCCGAGTGGTTAGGGCGCCAGACTTGAAATCCAAAGGTCGCAGGTTCAAGTCCCGTTCTGACCACTCAGCTGGAGTTGTTTCTCGGTAGACCCTAGTTCAACTCCTCGGTCATGCTTGTAAATAGGCAACTGGTCTGCCCCCTGCCAGTTGGGATTTTTAAACCTTTTACATTTAGTTTGTATATTTGTTTCCTTCATTTAAAGTGGCATGCCTGTGAACTAGCTAGGTGTAGCTAAGCGCATTGACCACTATAAACAACCACATTCGCACATTTTTTTTTTTTTGAACTTACTGCTCTAAGAAAATCAGCTGTTCTTAGATTTTTTTGATTGGAACACACTTAACCTAATTACCTTCCATAAATCTGATGATAGCATGTTGTTTACAAGTGAATATATGAAAGATCATTTGTTGGAATTGTCTGTTGTTTCAGGAAAAAAAAATCCACATCCTTTCCTGAGAGGGATTTTTTTTTATTTGACCCCCTCCCCTGCCCCAGCACCCCTTTAGAAATTCCAGTTAACCTTCATTCTTTCCTCAAAAAACTTGAAACCCCCCTTTAAATTTCCAATGATCTTCCTTTAAATATGGGCAGATATAAATATTTCTGGAAAAACAATTTAGAGAGCCCTTTGTGGTCCGTAGTAAATTTTTAATTGCAACTTACACCCTAGCAGTGGTCTTGCAGAACAGTTTACGTAGCAGTGAGCTCCAAGCACATATTGTCTTTGATGTCTGCCTGGTTCATATGGTAATAAAGCTTAATCAAAGACACCTTCAGGTCTGAAAGTAATTATTATATTGGTCCAGACCTTTGACGATCTACTTACCATATCTTTTAGGCTATTAAGAAAAAAAAATGTGTGAGGAACAGAAGAAAATGGAGTAAAATATGTAAATATAGAAAATAAAATGTAATTGACTATGATCGTTATGCACTGTGACTGTTATTCTAGGAGAGGAGTCAAGATAGCTCTCTCTCCCTCCCCTCCCTCCCCCCTCCCCCCCCACCCATCCCCTTACACATACACGAAGTCCCAAATATTATTGGGGGCCCAAAGAGCTGGAAAATGTTTGGGGGTCCTACCCTTATAAGCTCTTATAACGAGGTCTTGATCTTCCAGTAATGCCCATGGTACCTTCATAGATGATAAGCTTTTTTCCAAATTCTGCCCTTCCCTTCTTCCTTTCCCTGTTTGTGCCTGAAAGACTGATCAAAATCGTGGAATTAGTCATTTTTCTCAAATTATCGTCTGTGACAGCAAGCATAATAATTTGTTGTGTGGTGTGAAACCTTGGTTTAAAAATGCTCTTCTTTCAAACTGAAGGATGCTACTGAGCTTAAAACTTGGAAGAAAACATATTTTGAGGTGCTTTTTTAGCCAAATCAGGATGAATATTATAAACAGAATTTGATGACGCAAGGGCGTAGCTGGGGAGGGGGGTGCTTCGGGGCCCATGCCTCCCCCTTGTGTAAACAACCTACCCTTGCATACGGCGGCTGCGCCAACAGTACGAGTAGCAGTCAAAACTGAGCTGTCCTACCGAAATGACACCATAATAGCCTTTTTCTTCACAGCTAAAAAAAAATAAAGACAATGTTAAAGTTGCTTTGGCCTCTTCTAATAGTTAACTTGACGAAGAACAGCATATTTTGTTCAATGTAACACAACTATTATCCTATCTAGCGATACTCGACGAACTACAAGTGAGTTGCCACGCCGGACCCCAAGCGGAAAATTAGATGCTTGGCCATGGAGTCACAAAATGACGGCTGTTCCGAAAACAAGGAGTGCGGAGTGCGGAGTGCGGAGTGCGGAGTCTTAAAAAAAACATAGGCACGCAAGGCGTGCAAGAGTTATTTTTTTGTGTGAAGTGTCGGAGATAGGAGCATTCATGGTACAGTAATGATTTGGTTAATTTGACAAGTTTTTTTGGTTGCGATGTTACATCGGTCATGGTAAGATAGCTAAATAGTAAGCCATAAAATGTTTGACTGAACAAACTAAAGTAATCTGACACGTCTCCAGATTAATGTAGATACCATCTTATTTTCTAGCAGGCAATTTGATTCGTTCTTTGATACAACCCGCACTGTGATTGGTATGACACGCGCACATGCATAACTCCCTCACTCACCGATCAATTAACCCTTCCAACCCCCAAGAGGAATTTTTGCTCAAAAATACTCAAGTTAATTTAGACACTTTTTCGCATTTTATACGAGTCGTAAGTTTACCTCTTTACACAACACAACACAACTTCACCGAAAATAGAAAGAAAGAGAAAAAAAACCCTGACACGTTGAAAGTCTGATTTAATTAAATTGTACTTTAACTTGGTGACGCGCAGTCTTCAAAGAGCATTTGAGCAGTTTTCATACTTTTTACCTTTAAAAATATCGGACTGAAATGAATGTCATCAAATAAAACTATTAAACTGCTACTGCAGAGACGTAAAAACCGTCCAGAAATGAAAGCTTCTTTTTTGTTTAATATCCTGGAAACAATAGCCGATAACTTCTCAGCTCTAATTGAATTTACTCCCATATAAAAAAACAAGTGTTAAGTTACCATTTGTTACTAAAGATAGCAAACATCTCGTGGGAAAGAGTGGTGACGATTCGTCCGCTCTAATTGAATTTACTCCCTTGTGAAAAACAAAAGTGTCAAATTACACTTTGTAACTAAAATATCTCGTTATACTTACATGCAACAAGAACAAAGCAATCGTTATCTGCACTTACTATTGTAAATGTTAGAACTGTTTCAAATCGAAAGTCTCGTCCCCTCTAAAACATGTCCTAAGAACTAGAAGCGATGACTCGCGACCTCTAATTGAATTTACTCCTTGTGAAAAACAAAAGTATCAAGTTACCTTTGTAACTAAAAATAAAAATATCTCGTTGCATTTGCATACTGTACTACTAACTCACGAACTGCTTCAAACCTCAAGGCTCATCTCGTTCATTGAACTAAAATCTTCAGCCTAACCCACAGAAAATGTCGAAGTAAACCCAATATATGAATACTTCCTCCTATTTTATAGAAGTATAAATATGGCCGTTCTGAACTCTATCGGGATCATATCTTCTCACATACCATTTACCTTTACAACAAGAAATTTGATTGGCTGTTTATAGTAGATTCAATCTGATTGGTGTGACATACATACATCTCTCACTCACTCACTCACTCATCCATTGACCCGTGCATAACATACCCGACGCGCCGACTAAGAGGTATTTTTTTACAAAAAAATAAGTCAGAAATTAAACACAGAAATAAAAAAAAATAGAAATAAAAAAATTTAAAAATGAATTAAGAGAATAATTAAATACCTGAATAAACTAGAAATAGAAATTTAAGAAATAAAATAATGATTATTAGAAGATTCACACCGCCTGAGGTGGACTGTTCATATCGCGTATATTTCATTCAGTCCAAATGGTATATTCAACTCACGATTTTCATAGTTAGCAGTTCACTTTTGGGGAAAAAAGTAAAGAACAGTCCAGTTTTGACCATATCTAGAAAATTTTGAAAAATTACACCTTAGGTTTCCTTGGAAAGCCGTGCTGCCTCGAAACAAACTCAGGCTTTGCTTTCAAAAATAAACTGCCCTTGTGAATCAACCCTTGAACCACTCAACAACTTGTCACCTGCGCGTCCTGAAGTTCTCGCAGTTTGATTCATGAAATTCAAACTAAAATCTTGAAACTTTTTTCAGCGCTGAAAAATAGTAAGATAAAAAAATATGGATTGACAAATAAAGAGACAAATAAATACACAGGTAAAGTTGCACTTTGAGAGGACAAATTCTAAAAATAAAATATTTCCCCCGAAAAGCTATTTAACTGGCAGCGCCGCTTGTCCCGCCAATTCCACGTGCAACTGCGGCCATGTATTTTTTTGGAATTTAATATCTTCTCCGGTCGAAAATTACTGATTTCAATTTGGAAATAAAGTAAGGTTACTACACACTACACTGAAGGCTTTTAACGCAAAACAAAGAAAAAAATTGCTAAAAGATGCTATTCACGTCGTGAAAATGATTTGGGTCTGAAAATAGTTGAAACACGGGGAACTAGGAATAAGTTAGCCTCTGAAAAAGGTTTTAGTTTGGATTTCATCAATCAAATTGCGAGAACTTTAGGACGCTCAGTTGACTAGTTGTTGAAGGTGCAATTTCTGACATTTTCTAGACATGGTCAAAACTGGACTGTTCTTTACTTTTTCTTTCCTAAAAGTGAATTGCTAACTATGAAAATCGTGAGTTGAAAATACCATTTGGACTGAATATGAACAGTCCACCTCAGGCGGTGTGAATCTTTTAATAATCATTATTTTTATGTCTTAAATTTCTATTTCTAGTTTATTTATGTATTTAATTATCATTTTAATTCACTTTTAAATGTTGTTTATTTCTATTTTTATTATTATTATTATTATTATTATTATTATTATCATTATTTTATTAGACTCCGTACTCCGCACTCCGCACTCCGTACTCCGCACTCCGCGTTTTCGAAACAGCCCACAATGACTCACGATGACGTCGACATTTTTCTTTGTCCCAGGCTTGCCCACGGAGTAATCAACTGATAGTAAAAAAGCAAGCTGTACCGCTAGTCACTCAGCATGTGCACGCCCTTGTCATGTTGATCAGTTCACTTTTCACAAAATGTTTGATATTATTGACTTACTTTTTACAATCTGACAGTTTTTGCAATTGTAAATCCCTTTCCGTGAGTCTTTAGGTACCGGTCATTATTTATTGCCTGGTTGGGGGGGGGGGGAGGGGGGGGGGCGGAGTATTTTGGGCTGAACACGACGAAATTTAGCCGATCCCCCCTTTGAATGTTATATCACCGAAGTGATCCCCCTCCATGTCTTCGCACCCATATTCAACTTTTGAGGTGTATATATTCAGTGTTTTTTAACATTCAGGTAGAATTTCAATCTATGATGTACTTACAGTATAATGAGACCCTTATCCCGCAGTCTCAAAAGTGTCTCTTGATCCGTGTCTTTTTCTAGTCTGGATCCCATTATCTGTTGTCAGCTGGCATGCAGCAATATAACAATCTCAAATGGTTGAACAGTGCAAAGTTACTTTTTTAATAGAGTGCAAATTTAATAAGAGTCCACCAAGTACCTATGAGCATGTCATATTCAGCAGTAATTCTGCCATCTGGAAGGGCAAAAATGAGTGAAATGAGACGACTATTCTGTTGATCTATAGTGTTAGATCAGCCTTTGTTTTTTTTTTTTTCCACTTTTTCTTGTTTTCTTGTTTTCTTTTTGCTTTTTTGGCTTTTCATTCAGTGTGTGCTTGTACCGTGACTTCAGCTATTTGCTCATCTGGTACAAAAGTTAGATCTTGTATACGAACAGTTGACTGTTCATCGAGGTCAGCAATGACAAAATCTTGTTCGGTATTCTCGTAGTCATCTGACTCGTCATCAGACTCCGCCTCTGATTCTTCACTCTCTTCTTCGCTGCTGGACAACTCATTTCCATTGCCTGTACTTTTTGTCTAAAGTAATGACAGCGAATTGCCTTTATCTTGTCCAGCTTTAGACCAACAGTGGTCAGGCCATGTTCTTTAAGGTAAAGGTCAAGCTGTCTCACCTTCAGCTTCTCAACTTTTCCATTCTCAATGAGTGTGCCCCACTTGTAATCCTTGTATGTTAGCTCCTCTTCTAATCTTCTTTTCTCGTTAGCCTCCCTTGTTCTAATATCCTTCCTGATGTTTATATCATTTAGATGACCAAGGTATTCAATGACATGCTTTTCCTCGACATTGTAGGTAGCACAGAAAGCAGCGACGGTGTCTGGATTATATTGTCCGCAGAGATAGCGTTTTGTTCGTACAAGTCCTTCAGAAATTTCCTCGGTTGATAATCGTCTTGAGTACGATCTGTTGTTGGCTTTTCGTACACATCCATAAAATGTCCTGGATTTTCTTTGTCTGGCAAAGGCTGGGAGATTCTCTCTGTTACTGGTCCCACCCATCTGTTGTTGGTACACCAGGAACAGAGTATGGAGCTTGCATCTCTTTGGCTATTACAGGCATCCCGACAAAATTCAAAAAAGGGCTCTCCTCGGACATAGTGGTCCTCAATAAAGCTCTCTATCTTTCTAAAATAGGCCGCACCAGGTATTTCGGCCTTACTGTCTTCTGAAGCATTTCGGTACGCATTAAGCTCAGAAGCATTAAAAAAGAACAACTCTTCGGAAGACTCACTCAACCTACTACTGATGTAATTCTTCAGGACAGGGGCGTCGTCTATCCTTTCGGCGACCTGCTTGCAAACATGCCAAGCGTTTTTTTCCATGCGCTCTTTTTCGTACTTTTCGTGGGAATGGAGAGACATGGCCTTGATTTCGTCTTCAGAGAGATCTTCGAATCGACGGTACTTCTCCCATTCCAGCGTTGCACCGTCAACAAGAGCGTCTGAAATGGCCGAGTTTGTTCGTTCGGCCTCGCCTTGCCAGGTGTCACCTCTCAAGCGGTGGCATCGTACTCGGTAATCCGAGTTGTGAATTCGACCCAGCTCAGCACCGCGAAAGCGAACTTCATATTTAGAAACGCCAACACCAGGTCCGGCATCTGTCAGATCTGCCCATCTTGGCTTCACGGGTGGCAAGCAGAGATCGCTAATTATTTCAAGGCCCTGTTTGCAAGCATTGCTTACTTTCAAAATAGATTCAACTCTGGAATCTCCAGTGTCAACTGAGCCATCACTGTTTGCTACTTCGTCAATAACATTTAAAATGCCTTTGATGGTCGGCATCATACGACAGGCAAGCAAAGACTTATTGTGCTCAGACATTTCCGTTACCTCCGACAAGTGAAGCATTTTTTCCAGCCGTAGTTTTAGATGATCTGCTCTTTGCTTTTCATAAACGAAAAACTTACAGTTTTGCTTTTCTGAAATTTTGTCACCTCTTCCACCTCTGTCATATCGTGGTACTAGAATAAGTTATCGTGCAATCTAGCACAGCATTTGCGAAATCCAAGAGAATATTCAGCGTTTGTTCCTGTCTTTTCAACTTCAAAGGCTGTTAGATCCTCGTGTCGCTAGCGAATTGTTTCGCTTGTCCAGACACTCCCCGAGGATCCAACTATTGCCTTCGGCCGAACGATCACGTGGTGCCGATCATCATTAGTTATAAGCTTCTCATCATTGTCGGCCATGATGCTAGACTTAGTGAAGATGCGATGTGATCCGGGAGTCACATAGACCATCTTTTCCAGCCAATCATACTTTGGCAACTTTCTTGCTCTCTCGTTATCTGAAAGGGTCAAGATCCTTAGATTACGTGCTTTCTCAAAACGCTCCGAAGTCCCAGGTCAGAGGTAAGCTTTGTCATCCATGCTTCGCATGAAGCGAAACTTTCTATTCTCAGCTGCATTTCGTGCACCCCAAAATCGCTTCTTGATGTTCTTTACGTGGGCTCTTTAGTAATGGGTGTTTTCATTACTCTTTTCCTCGCCTTTGGGTGTTCTTTTCCAGCAAAAAAGACCCTTGCCAGTATGTCGCTTCGCCTGCAGGCTTCTTTTGTTTCGTGGTCTGGCCCTGTTGTACACTGTTGTAGCTGAATGTATCAACTTCTTCCCGCGCTGTTCAAGCCGGCATTTGGCTATGGTAAGCAGGTTTTTCTTCTTTACTCTCTGACCGGTGTACAGAACCGTATCGTGCCGTCTGCCGTGATAGCTTGCTTTGTCTTCTATTGCCTTTGCTATAAAATCTTCATCATCGCCGTCTAGCCTCGACTTAGGGCCTTGGCTAGACAGTTTTTGTCTCTTAAGCCTGTTGCTTTCAATAAGACTCAGTGGAAGCTTGGCGTTTAAGCATTTGACGTTTTCTCTGATAATTGTGGGTTCACAGTGAAAAAGCTCCTCCGTGTCTTTAACTTTTTCCTTGAGATTTTGTACGTCGTTTTGGATTTCTTGTAACGTTTTGGATGACTAAAACGTTACAAGAAATCCAAACGTTTTGGATGGTGAAACAGTCACACACAAAGAACACATTTTATGATATATGTATATTTTTTCTTGTTGCTGTTGTTGTTTTTAATAATTCCGCGTCGTTCGGCCGCGTTCAATGAACTTTTCTGTTGACTCTTTTCCATTGACTCTATTCGATTCTCTATAAACGAGTTTGAAACATGGAACTTTGATATTTGAAATGTCAAAGATTTTAAGCAGTTTCAATCCATTGTCACTGATACTACATGCACAACAATTGATTATTTTATTATATAATTAAATAGCATATTTTCGTAAAAAGGAGGCGATCATTTGACATGGTTTTATATGTTAAATATTCATGGAGATCCCACCGCCACCAGAAATTCCATTTTCTTATTCTGGTCCCCCCCTTTGTGCCTGTCAATTACGCCTGATCCCCCTTCCGTTTCTCAGAAAACCATGTGGTCCCCCCCAAAATCCTCCGGCCCCCCACCCCCACCCCAGGCGATAAATAATGACCGGTCCCTTAATGCCATCTTCAGGGAGAAAAGTTGCCTGATTTCAATGCCTTCCTGTTAACGCACATTGATGTCAGGCAATAAATTTTCTTCCGCCTGCTGAATCCTGATTGGTCAATTCAAATTTCAGGCGCGGCAGCTGTTTGCAGGGCAACAGGTGGCGAAAACGACACGACAATCTAGTGAGTAACCTCACTTTGACACAGTGTGACCCCCCCCCCCCTTTGAAAAATCCTAGCTACGCCCCTGTGACGTCCAGTGGAGAAGGAAAGGGAGTGGTCGGTGTGCTGTGGATCAAACCCCGGGGGGGGGGGGGCACTGCCATATATGGGCTATATAGGTATGTGCCGCTGTGAAGGGCCTGGTTTTCAAGCAGTTTACTTTAGGATAGGGTATATAAATCAGAGCGTTTGGGTCTAGAATAGGTATAATTTTTCACAAAACTAACTCGTTGGTTGAAGATTTTATCTAGACTAAGGAAACCAGGAATTGCCACACAAAAATATACTGATAAAAAACTCAAATCGGCAAGTTTAAATTTACGCAAATCAGCTTCAACAGTGTCGATAGATGGGGGGATTTGGGGAGTTCACTCTAGTATAGGGTAGCAAAATTCAGCTCAACTAGCTCTGGTTTAGGCTAATATAAGGGTTCCAGAGTCCCAGCGGCACATCCCCACCCAGAAATTCCAAAAGTACCCCCCCGGGGATCAAACCAACCCAGGAGGCAAACAGTTCCCAGCCCAGGAGCATATCCTGCTAACCAGATGGGACTGGGACGAGACCCTGCCCATGCCCAGTACACCCCAGTACTGGTTTTAAAATGTCGTTAATGTCGTTAGGCTCTGGGCGAGATCGGTAGGAAGGTGGTGGAAAGTGCAGAGTAATCAAGTGTCTGAACACGAGGAGCGTGCGGAAGGAAAGAAGGGTTTTTGAAACAGAAAGATTCTTTAATTTGAAGTTTGTACGTTGTTTTATGAGACCCAAGCCTGCCAGGTATGTAAATGTATACAAACTACGTCTTTTATAAGGGTTTGAAGTTGTCTTTCAGTCGCATGTTCAGTTGGATGATTACATAAGCGATTTGAGTGAGGCCTTGAGCAACTCTTATTCTTTTATTCCAATCTTTCGCCGATCTACAGCATTGTCAGGAAATACAAAGAAAATAATCCAATGTGCGTGATATAAAAAGCGGAGTAGTTGAAACGAATAATTATAATAAGGACAATGAGTTGTACGAATGTGGCGATGGTAACAATAACATAGAAAATCACTAATGATAGTAGCGAGAACAAAGATCTATTGAAGCAATCTAGTTTAAAATTAGTGGGAATAAAAAATTATGAGTGCGTTCGTCTTCTACGCCTGTGATATAACTTAAATAGCTGTCTGTTGCTGAAATCGTTATCTTTGTGAACAGCTGAAGTTTTGTAGACAGATGTAACATAATGACAAAGTCCACTATTTTTCTGTAGAAAATACACAGTCGAACCTCTTTTAAAAGCAGCCACTCTGGACGAGACAACTGGATTAAAACGTGAAATTCCCTCCGTGGTGGGGATATGGATATTTTCTGGAACTACACATTACAAATACTGGTTGTAACAATTAGAACCTGTGCTATGCCAGATATAAAAACCTCTAAAAAACCACACTTTAGATGTGGCCCAAAAAATATACATAGAAAGGTATTCTTTATCTAATGCAGCAGCACAAGATCAGAGGAAAGGGTACAAAATCAATTATTGTAGAATATTTTACAATTATACATGCAAGGCTGAAGGTGTTATAACAAAAGCTTAAAGTGCAACTAACCACCAATTTTTTTTCTTTTAATGAAATCTACTAGTTTTCCCAATTACTTAAGCGAAAAAATTACCTTGATTAATAAAATCCCTGTGTTCTCACAGGCCTTTAAAGTTGTTATTTATGTGCCCACGACTGAGCATAGTGGGATCTGGGTCAGGCTTCTGGTGACATCATTGAAGGACCTGGCTAAAATCACTCTAGACATTTGACTGGGTTTTGAGCTCTGTGGAAGCATATAAATTTGGGGTTTTTGTGCTTCATATTTTATAAAAAATGGACAAGACTTTTAAATGAAAGAACTGTATTATCTAGCAATACAATTGGGAGACTGTCTAGTTACGATTAGGACCATCATGGCAACGCTGTAGATATTTTTTACGATTTTGAAGTGTGGGTCGCCAGTCAAGCCCGCCACACTGCAAGTCACTATCGACAATTTGCCTGGCCATTTGGCTAACCTACTAATCAACATACAACACTTCTTTTAGACTTAGTACTCTTACTGCACCCTTGATAGTTCATAACAATGAGAGCATATTTTTCTGCTAATTATTCAAAAATGTGAACAAATTTGTCTTTTTGCTTCATTATTGCCCACCGACCATATGTATACAAAGTCAGTTTAGTGTGTATGAGCATGAACATTGTGAGTTACACAAATTTGCATTTTTCAAACTAGTAAGTGAAAATCCTTTGACAAGATCTTGACAAAAGGTTCAGTATGGTATCAGTTACATGTAAATGAATGCACTTCTCCTTCACTGTTCTTTTGTTTTAAAAGTTGTTTTTACGTTCACTAATAATCTGAATGTTGTGTTTTGGTCAAAAACAAACTCATTCTTTAGCTTCCTTTCAGTGCTAAAATCTCCGTCGGCAAAGTCAAATCTAAAAATTAATTGTTAGTTTTACTTTGCCCATATACTTATCAATACTTGATTTGTAATAAGTTAACTGAGATATATTTCATTGCTCAAAGAACAAAACAATGGTGTATGCAGAAGGGTCTTTGAGAAACTCAAGCACTGATTGTCGACCTCGTTTGTGTGGCTGTATATAAAATCCACAAATAGCTAGTTCTGTAGTTCGAAGTCTCACTAATCTTAATCACCTCGTTATAGAATGTACTTGTCATTGACTATTTGTTTAAGAAAGCTCTCCATTTCGAGGACAAAAAAACTTGATGCATATAATTTGCTGTAAAACTACACTTGTCTCCATTATTTTAAGCTGCAACCCGAGATCGAAGACCTCCTCAATGGATCCTGGGCGGGTCCGACTTTCCACAAGTCAGCACACTTCTTTTGTCTTTTTCTCGCTTCTGGACTTAAGTGTCTCTGAGATAGAGGTGTTGAATGAAGAGGATTGCTCTCTCCTCAGCATGCCGTAATCCCTCCAAAAACACATCTTCCTCACATTCTGCGATGATTTTGAATCACACTATCACATGTTTGCATACATTCTTCTCAAAAGCAAAACATTGTTAGTCCTTTGATGGTGTCACCGGCCAACTAGCCCCATTCTTCGCTATTTCTCAGTTGTGGCTGCAGAAAATGCCAATTTTACGGACAAATTTTCACAGTGGTGATCAGAAGAATGCGGAGACTTACATAAGCAAAAAGTCATTTTGGGGGTTAGTTGCACTTTAATAAATACCGGTAAGAGGATGAGCACAAAGCCTGACTAACCTAGAATGACCTAAATCTCCTGCCAAAAGCATATTCATTTGTTAATAGTCCCAAAACATCCAATGGCACCCTGCAAGCTTCTCCATCGTCCATCATTCTAAATCGTCCCTCAATTGTCAGAATTAACATTTTTTGCTGTTGTTTTTTGTTGTATTCAAGGAACTTTCGCCATTCTTTGAGATAATGATAAATAAGGTACCATAAGCTTAAGTTAGGCTGAAGCTCAAGCTTTAGTTAAGCTTCATAGTGAAAATTAATTTCTGTCTATCACTATGGGCTTAATCTTAAATTTGTACTGGTGATAAGCATATAATTAGGTTAAATATACTTATTTAACCTAGTTAACGATGAGGAGTGTGTTGCTTGGTAGTTGGCGTGGGGTTGGTGTCTATTAGCACTTTTGGTGGCATGCTGTGGCGTTTTTTTGTTGTTGTTGCTGGGGTTTGCGTTACTGTAGTAGGCCTGGTGCGGAGCAGTTTCCTGGGCCCCCGGGTCAGCGGTTTATTGTTGCAATTTATACGTGTACCTTTACATGTGGTCGTAGTTTTACTGTGCTTAGTGTTCAGGGCTTCTTAATCAGTTTTGGAGTTTTTTAGTGTTTTCTCTCACCCTCCTCTCCCTTTATTATTATTATTAACTTATTTATTATTATTTTACTAGTATTTTTATGGCTATTTTGTTATTTATTATTATTGTTGTTGTTATTATTATTGTTTTTTATTGTTATTATTTTTATTATTTCCACTGACTGAGCTCCTGGCTCTGTGTGAAGGGTACTTGGGCTGGGGCTGGGTATGGCGGGCAGGGCCCGTGGCTGGGTTGCAGGTAGGGCAGGCTTTTGGGGTGCTCTTGCTACCTGGGTTTGGAGTTGGCAGCTCTAGCTCCCAGGTTCCTGTAATAGCTTACTTTTGATATCTTTCTCAGTGTTTTGATACGGAATTCTCCAAACTTTCTGTTTCTGTCATGCAACTTGTTCCATTGATCTTGAAGGTCAAGAATTTTAATCTTTCCTTTGTAAGACTCTCTTCTGGTTGCTTGTTTGCATCTCACTTAATGTAGCCTGGGCAATTGTTTGTAGTACATTTTTCACACCTATTTTGGCCAATTTTTGGCCTTTTTGGGGGGAAATTTTTGGAATACATGCGATTTATTTGATGGTTTTGTGATGGAGTTGGCAAAGCTCTATTTTTAATGTTTCTTAAAGTCAGCAATCTCTTGAAGCGAATTTCAATTTTTTCAGGTTGGCATCTCTTTGTTGAGCTTCTTACTAGCAACCTTGTTTGGTCAAGATTGTAAAGCCAGGTGTTATTATATTGATATAGAAGAGTAAGATCAAGACTCCCATCCAAGGTGTGAGAGTTGGCAGGTACTGTAGTAGTGATGGTTCTGAAACTGCTTCTTTGTTAATGCAGGGCATCTGACAGGATGTGGTGGTGCAGATCCACATAATTCGCTAACATCTGTATCCTCTGCAAAATCAGAGCTTTTTTCGGAATAAAACAGAAAAACTATTTCATATTAATTTAACAATAATGCAGCTGCTTTCCATCCCCAGGAGTAAAAATTCCGGAGATTTAGGATTTCCCCTAAAACAGTGATGAAAACACGCCATTTCGTTTGTGATGACTTTGAACCTCTAGGCATTCCATCCATCTTTAATTTGCGAATAGCCTGCAAACTAGTTTTTCATTGTTTGATGTAATGCCTGGTTACTCAGTTACAGATGTTCCAAGAACTCAACAACAAATTTTTCACATAAAATATGGAATACTTGTGTTAAATGAAGAAATACCCGTCAACAAATACTTACTAGTTACAGATCAAGGATAATTGTCAGAGTTGGCGGGCATGATGTTTAATTAAGTTTATTCTATTATTAAAGAGCTTAAATTGTGGATAAGACTTTGAAGTACTTTCATTTTACTGTTAATTGTTCGGTACTTTGGAAAGGCTTTATTATCAATTTTTGAGTTATTTTTCTGTAAAAAAAATACCTCTTAGTCAGCGCATCAGGTATGTTATGCACGGGTCAATGGATGAGTGAGTGAGTGAGTGAGTGAGAGATGTATGTATGTCACACCAATCAGATTGGATCTACTATAAACGGCCAATCAAATTTCTTGTCGTAAAGGTAAATGGTATGTGAGAAGATCTGATCCCGACACAGTTTAGAACGGCCATATTTATTCTTCTATAAAAGAGGAAGAAGTATTCATATATTGGGCTTACTTCGACATTTTCTGTGGATTAGGCTGAGGATTTTAGTTATGAACGAGATGAGCCTTGAGGTTTGAAACAGTTTGTGAGTTACATGTAGATATGAGATATTTTTATTTTTACTTACAAAGGTAACTTGATACTTTTGTTTTTCACAAGGAGTAAATTCAATTAGAGGTCACGAATCGTCACTTCTAGTTCTTAGGACATGTTTTAGAGGAGACGAGATTATTTAGATTTAAAACAGTTCTAACGTTTGCAATAGTAAGTGCAGGTGACGATTGTTTTGTTCTTGTTGCATGCAAATATAATGAGATATTTTTATTTTTTAGTTACAAAGGGTAATTTGACACTCTTGTTTTTCACAAGGGAGTAAATTCAATTAGAGTTGACGAATCTTCACCACTCTTTCCCACGAGATGGTTGCTACCTTTAGTTACAAATGGTAACTTAGCACTTTTGTCTTTTATATGGGAGTAAATTCAATTAGAGCTGACAAGTTATCGGCTATTGTTCCCAGGATATTAAACAAAAAAAGCTTTCATTTCTGGATGGTTTTTACATCTCTGCAGTAGCAGTTTATTTTTATTTGATGGACATTTAATGACATTCTTTACACTCCGATATTTTTAAAGGTAAAAAGTATCAAACCTGCTCAAATGTTCTTTGAAGACTGCATGGCACCAAGTTAAAGTGCAATTTAATGAAATAAGACTTTCAATGTATCAGAGAGGTTTTTTTCTCTTTCTTTCTATTTTTGGTGAAGTAGTGTTGTTGTGTTGTGTTGTGTAAAAAGGGTAAATTTATGACTCATATAAAATGCGAAAAGGTCTCTTAACTTAAATATTTTTGAGCAAAAATTCCTCTTGGGGGTTGGAAGGGCTATGTGATCGGTGAGTGAGGGAGTTATGCATGCGCATGTGTCACACCAATCGCAGTGCGGGTTTTATCAAAGAACAAATCAAAGAAAAAAATAAGATGGTATCTACATTAATCTGGAGACGTGTCAGAGTACTGTAGTTTGTTCAGTCAAACATTTTATGGCTTACTATTTAGCTATCTTACCATTACCGATGTAACATCGTATGTACATCATAAATTCCCAGTTTCTTCCTTGCTTTACATCCCAACCAAAAACACTTGTCAAATTAACCAAATCATTACTGTAAACAGCTCCATGAATGCTCCTACCTCCGAGACTTCACACAAAAAAAATAATAGCTCTTGCATGCCTTGCGTGCCTATGTTGTTCACTGTTGAAATTTACGCATAATCCAGTGTGTTTTCTGCGTAATCTTGATTCATTTTTCCTCATTTTGGCCCACAAAAATTTCCACATAATGTAATTTGGTTTTTTTTTTTTTCACTCTGTCAGTTTTGTTTCTTTCAATGTTTCTGCTACATGGCCAAAGGAAATTCTTAATCAGAAGTTTGCCTCATCTGTTTTTGCAAAAATAATGAAATTTTAATTATGATAAGTAATAATAACTGGACTGAGTGGAAAACAATTCAGGAAGTAATCGGGCAAGTAATTTCAAAATTGGACAAGTACATGGCATGAGGCCAATTTAAAATTACTAGCACGATTAATCCTGATGCAAGGTCCAATTTGTATCATTAACAAATTTCGAGATTATTATGAACCTCTTTTGAGTGAAAAAGTCAATAGAGTGTAGGGAACGTGAGGAAGGAAGGAGGCCATTAAAGCTCACTCATTGACATGTGAATAGCGTACATGTAGTATCCAATTCCAGGTATCCAAAACTGACTGTGACAAAAAATTAAAATTGGATACCTTCAATATGACACCCACGTCAGTGGCAGATCTAGGGTAGCTAGGGGAGGGGCCCGGGGTGCCCGGTTCCCCCCTCCCTTATTTGAGGTTAAAAAAAAAAAAATAGCAGGAGTCAGAAAAGCCAGCAGGGCATGCAAAAATACCCCCCACCCCCACCCCCCTGCACCCCCACCCGGTAGCTCAAGGTCTGGATCCACCACTGCATGTGATTGTGCAATGAATTTGCTTGACAAATAGGCATGCAGAGGACCAGTCACGATACAGCATTTTTTTAGAGAGATGATTAGGATAGTTATTTTTACTCATGATAAGTAATAATACGCAGTTGTTGATCTTCTCAATTAAGGCTTCAGCAAATGCTGAGTGATCAACTGAATCACTACTGCCACAAATGGATAACAGGAGGGAAAGAAAGACATCAGGCGAGTCAACTGCCAGTGACGACTCAGAGACTGCATCATGCAGACCTTATTATCTACCAGAAACACCAGCTGCTGCTTCTTCATCTCAAGTAATAAGATCAGCTTTCAGTTCTTCAGCATCTTTATCAAGAGTTGGTGATTATTCACGATCACCTGCAGGAAGAATGTCAGGTAACCTCAGTGAAATCTGTGGCCCTTTTGTATGGGTTGATTTTGTTGTTGGTTCTAGCTCTAGCTCCTGGGATTAACAATTTTCTATGGGTTCTCCTGTTGTCAGTAATTTTGTCCTTGATCTACCAAAGCCAGCATGTCTAAATTCCAGTTTGATCTGGAAACAGTAAATGAAAATGAACAGCCACTCTGGATATACTGTAATTCATTTTGATATGTTTACTTGATATGTTTCTTTTCTTATTTCTCTCTTTCCCATTTCTCACATTTAGCCTGATGCCTCTTGTTAATCTTGTTATCTACTTGCCAATCTATACAAAATAATGGGTGTGCCTTTTTCCACCTAAAAGAAACGCATTTTAGTAAAGGGTCTTCATTCAATGCTAAGCACCAATTTGTTTAGCAAATTATTGAGGCTTAAGTTATCATTACACAACACAAATTTGAAGAAAACTTGCAAGAGAAATTAAGTTGTAAGGAACATTAGCTGTTATTGTAGATGAGTGGTTATTGCATTGAGAATTTTCAAACAATGAAAGTGTTTTACTGTCATTCTTACATCAGCCACATGGCATAATTTCTTTTAGTTGAATTCTTCTCACAGACCTATTCCAACCCTCTTCCCTTTTGACACATAACTGAGTTCTCCTTGCATGCTCAGTTTGTTAATGACACTGCAATGAGCCGCTCTACAACCCATACCACCACCCTACCCCACAAGCTAAGAGCTGCTGCAAAGCCAGGAAAATAAATCCTGAGGGACTGGGATTATTATGCACAGTGTACATAGTTCAGAACAATGTAAGTGACTTAACAAACGAATGCTGTGCATAAATCAAGGAGATATTGTTATCATCAAATTTTGTTTTTGCAGATAAATCAAGAGAGGAGAAAAGAAGATTGTCACCCAGTTGGAGTACACCAGATCCTAAACAAGCCAAATTCACGCATGGGGGTAAAACAGGTTATTTTACATGTATTTTGTATGTCCTCAGTATATACATACAACAAAGCGAGCCAAGGAATGCATAGGCCTATTTTAATTCCATACTCTAAAAGTCTTCATCATGGTTTACAAATCATGCTGCGGTGTTTTGTCAGGTTTTGAATCCTTAGCTTTACCTGATCATTGTCCAGGGAGGTGAGCAAAGATATTTTTACAATTTAACATTCCCAGAGCAGGGTAATGCAGCGGTAACAGCTGGGCGCTCACTTCTTACCATTGTGTCCTGAGTTTGAGTTCTGGGTTCAGCATGATTTATGGGCCTAGTCTATTTTTGGTTCCCGTTCTTTCTCTGAGGGTTTTTACCAGCTTCTCTGAGTTTTCTCCCTCCACAAGAACCAATTAGTTTTAAATTCTAATTGTATTCAAAGACAGAATACATTGACATAGTCACTGCAATCATGTGAATGTGCTTTAATTCCAAGTTATTTTTATTTTCATTTTCACTTCCAAAACAGCATGATTTAATGGCCCTTGCTCGTTAACATCAGAATAAAAGTGTTTATTACTGAATTCAGCTAGTGAATTAATTATCAATAAATTAGTTTAATGAATAGTTTCATTTCCAAGGCTGCTGCCTAACAGTCGCCCAATCGACAGGGGCACTCTAGTTTTGTGCAGGGAGTTTTGGCAGAACAGTGACTCCCGGTCAGTGGAGCCCCTTCTGACCCCCCCCCCCCTTACTGACCCCTCACTGACCCCCCTGGTGACCCTCGTCGTTCTTAAACTCGACCGCGCGCCAAAGCAAAAAGCCTGAAACCAGCGCTTGATTGTCCAGACATTAGAGCCGGCTCACAGGCTAGAGGAAACCCAGCCACAATTATTGTTCTCCTCCGGACCAATTTCCCAGCTAATTGATTACAACAACACGAAACACCACGAATACAAAGTGTTAGGCTGATGGGACGCAGTGAGCCTCATTTTGGTCATGCGGACTCGTGCCAGGCTTTCTTGCGAATTTCACTCTTCCCTAGGTGTACCTTCGCGGTTTGAAAAGTGACGTCTTTTCGCTATGAAGGAATAAACAGGGAGCCAAACTATCATCGTTATTAGCGAGAGCATACGTCCAAACCTCTCCTCTGTGTCCCCTTTTGTTTTCAACTTGAAACGTTTTTGAACTGTAAATTTTTCAATTGCAGTTTTCAGTGGTAAGCATAACTTTAAGTAAAAAATAATGCTCTTTTCAAAAATCGAATTGTAACTTTGATATGTAACAAACTGCATCATTGGTTAACTGCAAACTTTTCCTCTTTCTCATATAGTTGTTTTTAAAGAAGGCAGACCTGGTGACCGTGATCTAGATGAGCTTGCAGGAAAGATTTGTGCAAAGTGGCAGGAGCTGGGACTTCGCCTTGACATTTCTCAAGACAAACTGGACGAAATAGATGCTAATGAAAAACGTAAAGCATATCGGATGTTACTTCACTGGAGAAATACAACAGCTTCGGCTGCACTTTATCGTGACCTCTACTACGCTTTAGGATATCACACAGTTGGTCTGAATAACGTGGCCAAAGAATTTTGTGGTAAGTTACCGTGTGACTACTTGAACCAGGTGGGGAAATGAAAAAAATAGCTGAGGATAGGGTCTCCTCACAATCTACACGACATTATTTTTAACCTTCGCACATTTGCCACAATACAATAGTTTTCACTCACAGGTGATGTAAAGCAACGTTTTCTTAACTGTTATGAAATAATGCCCATAGGTTCGGATTAAGTTAAGGTTACTGTATACCTTCAGGGGTGTCTCGCGTCCAAGCGATGTAGCGCGTCCGGTCTAAGCGGTAGATACCTAAACCACCATATCAAATTAAAGCTTATAGAGCTGGCTATCAGACTATACTAAGAATTTTGAAATGAAATGAATTGCCGATTTTTTTTCAGGACCACTAAATGCGAGCGCCCTAATCACCTTTTGGAAGCTACAAGTCAAAGCCAGTTTTGTTTTTCGCCCTTTTTTTTTCCCGGTGTAAGGACAAAAAGCGCTTAAAAAGCGTGTCTGCGTTTTGCCATATTCAACTGCAGTAAAAAGTTACAGAACACTTTCGAAATAGGATTTAAAAAATGTGAAGTGATCGTACAAAAATCGCTCTCGGAGAAAAAAATATTTCGAAATAAACAATTCGCAGACACTTTTTTGTTTATTATATGTTAATCTAGCTACTGTCCAAATTTGAGGGCAATCGAAGAAATTCCCTTTGAGTTGTAACTTTTTAAAGAGCCTGCTTCAAGCGAAAAAATTTATTCGAGAAAACAGCGCTAAGAAAAATCTCTTCCTTCGCAAACCAACACCGCCCACAAACACCTTCAACTGGGTTCTCAGATCACTGAGCCAATCAGCGTCTGGAAAGTTTTTTCTCGCGGTGACATTTACGCGCGAATCTCCAAAGCACCCTTGTGTTTCGCAATGCGCTCAAGGTGGAGGGATAATTTTTCTGTAGCTCGGTTTTTGTTGAAGCTGGTCTGGCAAAATGGGGAAGACGAAAAAGGATACGAACGCTAGAGTGGCTGCGCGAAGAAAACAAAAGAAAGCGCGGCGAAGCAAATGTGCATAGATAATATTCCAGTGGATCTCAATGAGTCCGACGATTCATCGGTATCGTACTCAAAAGAAGAGTCACTGTAAAAATCGCTGTTATCGCTGTCAAGTTCCCAAATTTTTTACAGAACCTTTCTCTTCTCTTGACTCGATCTTTTTGCCCGCTTGATACGATAGCCATAGCTTCATCCGCGAGGCCAATTTTCGCTTCTTCACTCCGAGATGTATTTTCATTCGTTCTTCGCTGTTTTCGCTTTTTCGAACTGGTCCACGGAGTTTTCCGTGGTCCATGTTTACTTATAACTTAATAGAATTACACCTAATTCGAAAACTGCTTGGATTAACAATGCTGATCAACTGAGTAGAGGTGAGTAGCCAGCCAATTCGTGGTATCCATATAGGTGATGTTCCCGCGAAAGTCGTCTCGGTTGATTGCGTTATAGGGCTGTCAATCAAGAGGGAACTTTTACTTCCGGTCATAACGTAAAAACTTTATTTCTCCGCCAATATTTAGTTTTTTTTCATTTTTTTTTCAGAAATTAGAGATTACTCTTCGACCATTACTTTGACCCAAAAATCCAAATTTGAGGAAAATTGCCGATCTGAAGGTATACGGTAACCTTAAGGGGGGACTTCAAAGATGACTTTCTTGAAGGGGTTACGGGAGCATTCCCCGAGATATATGAGAAAATCTAGACAAATCAATAGAGCATTGTTACGCATTGAAGAAGTTTCAGAGGCAACCTTTAATTTCAGTTTCAACCACGTTGTATGTTACATTTACAATGCAAAGCATGGCTGGAACATTGCTCGCCTACAGTTTGTATAAAGTTAGCCTGCGAACGCAGACGTATTTCCGGCTGTCACTTGGTTCCGCCGAAAAATAACGTCTGCGAACCCGAGCCAGCATACGATTTCTGTGACGTGATGACTTTTGTTTCTCCTTGGCCAATCAGATTCCATGATAGAATGAAACTCGAGCGCTCCTCGCAGCGAATACCTCGCGCAGTAGTTCTGGGGTTATTTGAGCTAAACTGTGCTTGGCTTAGAATTCCTACGTCACAGAAATCGTTTTCTGGCTCGGGTTCGCAGACGTTATTTTTCGGCGGAAATACGTCTGCGTTCGCAGGCTAGTATGAAGTACAATCAGTAGGGTTAATGTCTACTTTGCTGTTACACGTAGACCAATTGGTAAGTGACTAGGAAAATTAAAGGAAAAAAACCTGCAGTAGGCTTTAGAAAAAGTTTTCTTTTCCCGCGGTTTGAACCCAAAAATAGTGGCTTCCGTTTGGGTAAAAAAACATAGACAAAATTCTTTAAATTCCTTGTGCACACGCGTGTAACTTAAGACATACGAGGTATATTTATTTTTGCAATGCATTATAGTGCCACTCCTTTACTTCAAGTTCAAAAATAGAAAAGCTGCGAATAATTTACACTAAAATCGATCTTTGAGTCAAAAAGATCTTCTAGTCGAAAACACATTGAAGACAGTTTGCACGATTGTAGACTGTGATTTCCAACATTTGGTGATGTGGCCTTTGCATATACATGTAAGATGTTACATTGTTCTCAGATGTAGTGTTTCCTTTAGTGCATTATCAATAACTGACGCATGCCTGAGGCCCCATGCACACTCAGTACGCAGGAGGAATTTGAAAACGGAGTGTTCACTCCGAAAACCCATCTAATGTTTTCCGCCTACACAACGCAGGAGGAATTTGAAAACTCAACAATCACCGGTCATTTGAAGAAAATTCCGTCGGGGAAATCAGGTAATTATTTTGACGCCTTCGTTTTGGAAAAGCTCCGTTTACAAAATGTTTTCGCCGTCCACACGAAAACGAAAAGCCGGCGTCCCGTTTTCGTGACAGAGTTAGCGTGGACGGAAGGCCTAACCGGAGAAACAAAGCTACGTTTACAAATTCCTCCAAAGTAGTGTGGACGAAGCCTTAGAGTGCATAATCGAGTAATGATACTCGCGAGAAGTTAGGAGAGCATGAAAAATACCCAAGACAAAATTCCCGCCTGCATCGTAAAGGCTGGTTTCCATATCATCGCTACGATCGCCACAAAAAAAGCAGTTCAGCGCTCATTGCGATCATATGGAAACCACTCTTCAGTGATCGTAACGATCATTACGACAACGATCACTGAGATTGACTGAAGTTCTATGTCAACGATCGTAGCTATCATACAGAGACTGGTTCTCGTAAGGATTGGTTAACTTTTTCTTTAGCGATCGCATTGGCCAGAAGGAAATCATCCCTGACTCGATGATGCTCAGCTAAATACATGAATCAATCGTTTTATAACATTGCCATTGAAAATGGACGAACGACGAGGACTGCTCGCGCGAGAAAAAAAAAAAATCCTGTGAATTAATGGTTGATTGTAGTGCATAGGTACGTCTATTGAATGTGATAGCTACAGTATGTTATTCTTTTAAGTCCTTATTCGTTATCATTGCAGTTACTGACCCAGCCGCATCTACGGAGGACATTTTTGATGTGCAATCCTGTCGAAGTAAACTTGCAGAGCATTACAAGAGAACCGCCATAGTGCCTACCTCTGTGTGGTCTAAAACATCAATTGTGGACATTCACCAGATCTACACTCGACTGTCCTGGGTGAAAGAGGAACAAACCCCAGCTGGGTCATCACGGTATGAACTGGAACACTACACGGATGTGTTCACTGCAAACAAGAACGGTATTTTACCAAAGAGGATACTCGTGCAAGGACAGACGGGTATTGGGAAGAGCACTTTCGTCAAGAAACTGGCTGTGGACTGGGCTGAACTTGATGGAACGACTACAGGAGACCTAAACAAAGATATCTTGAAGAAGTTCGAGCTTTTGGTTGTCGTTAATCTCAAAGAAGTGTCTAAATGCCAAAGCCTCAAGGATGTTATAAGTCGCTCAGCTATTTTCGCTCGGAAGGATAAACATCTTACAGATAGCCTGCTGAATTACATCACCAACAATGAAGACAAGGTTTTGCTGGTGTTTGATGGATACGACGAGTATCGCTGCGGCAGCAAGTCCGAGATCTACGATATATTCAGTGGAAATGAGCTGAGAAACTGTTGTGTCCTGATAACGTCTCGAATTTCCAAAGCTGACGAGCTACGAGCGTTTAAAGTCGACATGGTTGGTGAGATCACCGGGTTCAGTAAAGAGGACAGAGAGGCCTTTATGATCAGAATGCTTGGTGGCGAAGCAGAAGCAAGAGAACTGAGTGGTCATCTTGTTAAGCGAAGGCTGGAAGACTTAGCGAAAGTTCCGCTTCTTCTTCTCTTCTTTTGCACCCTGTGGAAAAAGGGGAAGTCCAAGAGCTTTCCTGAAAGCAAAACAAAATTTTATTTTGCGATCGTCCAATACGTTTTGGATTACAATCAAGGGAAAGACTCTCCTGCTCGGTTTGGCAAAGTACACGATTCCAAAGATGTCCTTGCTGAAATCGGAAAGGTGGCGTTGGAATGTCTTTTGAAGGACGATCATGTGTTCGAGTATGATCAACTGTCCGCTACCGTTCTTTGTGATGAAAGTCTTATCATTGGCTTACTTCAAATTACTGAGTACGCAGAAAATCTTCGACCTGCAGGAATGGTATCTTTCATCCACAAGAGCATTCAGGAATTCTTGGCGGCATGGTTCGTCACCTACAGATGTGTCCCTGGAGGAAATCTCGGTGGAATTGAACAGCGCGCCCGCACCTTGGACGATTGCAAGGCCTTGAAGAATGTTTTCCAGTTCGTTTGCGGTTTGTCTGACGATGGAGCAGTGAAGGTTTTTCAGCACTTAGCATCAGTCAGGATCTCCGACCCAGCACTAGATTTATCAAAGACAATACCAGATGAAGAAAAGGAGACAGACGTGCCACTGTGTGACGTCACTCGCAGGCATGTGAATTTTAATGACTTGGTTGACGATTCTTTTAAAGAAGTTCAGTCAAGAGCTACACTGGTGAGACTTTGGTTGGATTGCACAGCAGGGATCATCCTGGTTACCGATCTTCGACCATTTCCTCAACATATTCCAAAGTTGACACTTTTAAATGAAGTTGCTTCCTGTAAAGCTTTAATTTTTTATCGTTATTATGATCGTTATCGTTTATTTTCTAATCAAGGGAGGGATGGCATGTCAAAGTTATACGACGTTCTGGCGTTATTCGATTGTTTACATGTCCCGCTGAGAATAACCGAGAACTCTGCTGATCTCTTGATTGGAGATTTTCTAAGGCAGTTCAACACTGTAGGATGCAGCCACTGCGGTTTTGATTGCATTCTTCGTTTCCATTATGGAAAAGTTCAGTCTTACATAACAGGTTTAAAGCTGTGGTGTAATGACCATGCGAGACTATTTACTGAAACTTTTACCATTTCCACTCCACTCTGCTGCACAAATCTGTGTTCAAAACAGTTATGTTTGAAATTCTTAAGATCTCTTGACTTCTATCACCTTGTGGGCGCACAGTCATTCAAAAGTCTTGGTGCGGTTTTCAGAAACTGTAAACATTTGAAAACCATTGAATTTGATGGATACGCGCTCGGTATTTGTGAACTGCTGGATCCAGTACCAAATAGCAGTAAGTGCTTTTTGGCCATTGGTACGGACTCGGGGAGACCAAGGTCATTTGTTTCCACTACCAAACCGACATCGGTTGAAGTTGAGAAACTAGCTGGTATTTTACCGCGATTTAACGTCACCGATCTTGACCTTAAGTTATATTACTGCTGTGCTGCAGCAGTAAACAAACTTGTTTCTAGTATCACACACAGGACTCTTCAGATACTGACACTACGTGGTATAAGCCTGACTCCCGCAGTAGCCGCGGCGCTCGGTCGATCACTTCCTAAAATGTCCTTAGTCAAACTCGAGTTAATTGGGCTGAATGAAAGCGTTTCGCAAGTGGTAGAAATGGAGGCGCTGTGTGGAGGGATCAACAAAACATACCCAGCTTTGGAATGGCTTAATGTTCAGAGTTTTAACGCAAGGGGTAGCCTTGCATCCCTCACCAAGCGCGTTCACTTCTTTCCAAACTTGTTCCGCTTTGTTCTGTTGGGCTTAAATGTGGATGACTGTGAATTGCATGGTCTGCTGGAGAGCTTAAGATCCCTTCCTCATCTGAAGATACTGGACGTAAGAGGACGAGATGGAACCTTCTATGAAGCAAGCACTGCCTGAGGTTGATCTTCGTTATTTCTAATGCCAGCTTAGTCCACTCAGTGAAGAAATGAGTATTCTGGCAGAAGGAGTGATTGTTGTCAATGTCACGTGACTTGAACTGCTCGTCCTTGTACCACGTACAAGCTGACATTACTTGAGATCATAGAACAACATCTTTCAATGACAGGCGATACCATTGTTTCTCGAGCTGCTCGTGTAAACACCGTAAGCTTATTTCAGAATGTAATTCTCTACAATTTTCAATTGATATCTAAATCGGATATTCAGTGTCACAAGTGAAATTTTTCGGCTGTAGCGCTTAACTGACTTGCTATCAAAGAACAAGTCACAATTTTTGTTTAATTTTTGTCACAATATCGTAGCGGAGAATTTTATATTGAATTAAATTAACAAATCATTTGATACCCTGGATAAATAAGATAAAGATACATACAGTTAATGCGCTAGAAAATGTATCGTCTAAATAGAAAAAAAAACCGATAATGAACTGTTTAGTTGAGCTTAGTTGAGCTTAGTTTGCAATACATGCCACATTGTTCTAAGATGAGCAGTAATTTTGCAAAAAGTGTAAAAACGTGCATTATATATTCGAACATGCAAGTAGTTAAAATTTTCCAAACTTATAGCTGTTCTTTGTTTTTCCTTTCTCTTAGCCCAATTTTAGAAAATAGCACTTGAAGACTGGCTTCCGTTTGAACTTTACGATCACAGCCAAAATGGTTCAGCGATCGTTGCAGTTATATGGAAACCACTCTGCAGTGAGACAGGCTTTAGTTCTATTTCGACGATCGTAGCGATCTGTGAAAATCCAGTTAGGTTCGCTCAATTTTTCTGTAGCGATCGTAACTATCACTTGGAAAGCAGCCTTTAACTGCTGCATGAAGGAAAACCTTCGTGAAATCCGAGGTGTGATTAATCCAAATGCGCTAAATCTCGTGAGACTGAAAACAGGTGTGTGAGATCTTTTGGCCAGTTGTAAGGTAGGAACCAAACTTTGAACTAGTTACTACTAGGTTAAACTAAATACGGGGGAAAACTTGTTTTTTACGAGTAGTTTTACGTTTATCTCAATGAAGTTTGTTTAATTCAATGTGGAGCTAAGGCACGTTCCTGTGTCAAACTATATTGCAGTGTATTTGAGATCAACGACATCAAGCTAAACTGTAATTTAATTTGAGTCGCAATAAGTCGGACGATTACCCAGAGCCTAAATCAGAGTTTGTAATGTTTTCGAGGCAAGGGGGACTTTCTTTGAGGGCTTTGCCTGTGGTGGAATCTTGCAGTTACGTTTTAGTTTTTCATACAGACCGAGTTGACAATTCTATGAAAAGCGGAAAACCAATTGCATGGTTTTGTACCAGTATGGCAGATCCCTAACATATTAACTTGGATTTTCGGGAGAGTGCATCTCAAGGGGACGACTGAAAGTCAATGTATTCTGTAACATTCCTTCGGCAACAATCATAAGATGGTGGACGTAAAATTTTGCAGGAACTCAGTTACAGACAAGAGACCGCGCTTTACGTACTTTCCCCTATTTATCTGAAAAGTTATTCAGAACTGGCAGTTGGTTTTTTTCTTTAGCATTTTGTTTTTCAGTAGGCTTTCTCATTTAATGGGTTTTCTCAAATCGCGAAGAAGGAGCGAGGAAGTGAAGTCCTTCCCTTTTTTTGCGAAATTAAAACAAGCCAGTTTAGCATGAAATTTTACAGGGATCTCTTTAGAGCGCAAGCCCGTAGTAGGGGACAGGGTTATTTTTAAACTTCCCCTTGATTTACTTCTTATTTGTAAGCGACAAACTGAAACGGGGTTTTGAAAAGAAAGTATTTTTTCTCAAATAACGTAGCTTAATTTTGATCGTAAATTGGGAAACTGTTAGTAGACTGGAAGTGTGCGGAAAATTTTGAGACTGTGAGAGCCGGAGAGAGACTGTGAACAAACCGGCTGCCCTCCGTTACTCCACGCGCCCCTTCAGTTTTAAGAACGTTTAAAACTGATAAGCAATAATTTAAGCTGCAAACTTTACCGGCTGACTCGACAAGAAAGATATTTTTATGTCCTGTATTTCTCTTACATCTTATGCACTTTCTCCAGGTAGAGCAGCTGTACTTGTATCGATCTACAATCATGGACAAAAGTCTTGGGACAAATTTGAACTTTTGATGCTTTTGCGCACACGCCAGACGCGAATACTACTTCACCTGCCTAACCTCGCCCCTCATCCGGGCAAGCCTGCACCTTTCCAGACAGGTTCTGGGATTGGCTAAAAAAACAATAGAAGGCATAATGACACAATAGCCATGTCACCGAAAACAATAGCAGCTGCGGGATAACAGAACGAATCAAAATACAGGTCTGGAAGAGGTGCTGGACTACTGGCTCATTCCCCATACAATGTTGAAAGCTACTCCTACAATTTCTTCTGATTTTCAACATTGTATTGGGTGGGGAGGGGGAACAATAACGCGTTTTTGAAAGGAAAACAGCGCTTTTTTAAGCTTCAGTAGTAAAACGCGGATAATCGGTTAAATTACTTAAGTGTCTCAAGGACCTTTGTCCACAAATGTACCTGTAGCGGGCTTAATTTGAATTCACGTGGAGTAAACAATTGAAATGTTCCTCGCTATTTAACCCTTTACTCCCTAAGAGTGCAAATTGGCACACGACGTCATAACTTTGTGAATATTTGATAGATTTCTATGAATTTTTGCCACAAAAATTGTCTTGTGAAGATCTGCTCATTGAAGTTATAAAATTTTGACCCCCTCCTATCCAAGACATTGTTGACCACCACTACAAGTTTTTAGTTCCTTTTTTGGGATGCAAATGGAATGCAAGGTCTTGTTTCATATCAAGCTATGCACTAAGAGCTGCTGAATAAGCTATAGTTTAGGGGTATACCTAATATAGTAGAAGACATACATTTTAGAAGTTGTTCGTTTTCCCATTTTAAAGCAATTTCTCTCAAAATGTCTACCACCTAAATAGCTGCTGATGTCAATTCTTAAATAAGCTGATTAGTGGCTTTCAAATGGCATATTGTACACAGGCAGAGTGTCTTTATTTGCCGAGTTGGGAAAAACTGCCGTTCGCCTTAGGGAGTAAAGGGTTAACATTTCTTCATGTCTGACAAGATCACTAGTGTTTCTCTTTTTATGAACTTCTCATCTTGCTATGTTTTTTCTTGTTCTGTTTCCTACCTCGGGTTCTTCAGTCTTTTAGAAGCTCTGAACTGCCATATTTTACAGTATTCGTCAAAAGATTTTACTTCAGAAAAACCCACATTGTTTAAGTATAAAGTGCAGAACTTCCGAACTGATATTTCTACGAAAGTGAGAATCGAAAGCTGTCACCGTACTTGGAAGGTCTGAGGGTATGCACCTCAGGAAATGTTGGCAAATTAAAGCGTCTTAGACGAGTTCTCCTCGATGCTAAGCGGCACTATGACCCTTTGTTCACACTTTCATTCCTCAAAATGAAGAGAGCGTAGAACTGCATTCGTTTGCACGAGGCTGAAGAGCTCTAAAAATGGCCTGTTTTTATTGTTTGCAACATTTTATAGTCGGCTGCTAGGTGTGATCGTTTGATAAGTTGAGTGGTGATCTTGTTCCTGGGTTTTCTGCTTGTGGCTGTGACATATTTACTTGTTCCCCGCTTAACGTCAACTTCTCTCAGCCCCTCCCGCCCGCACCCTTCTTACAGTTTAGTAAATACGTTCCTGACATGTGAGGATATCAACATAATTTATAGCTTGCTTTTAACACGTATAAAAAATATTTTATAAATCAGATGAAACTCTCTCCTACCCAGCTATCGAAACATCTGCGCGTGCGTATCCGTTTCTGTTCAATTTACGTTTTAGCATTCACCTATACCTTACTGTGTTGTGATCACAAATTTAACTCAACACTTCCTGTTTTTGCTCTGTGCTGTTTTCCGCATAAAGTCAGTAGACTTTGTTATAATCACTCATTGTGCTTCTGGTCAAAACCGCCCGCACCAATGTTTACCCCCGCCCTCCCACCCCTTACCTCCCTGTGCACGTGTAGTTAACTTGACGCGACGGGTGGAACAAGTAAATGTATCGACGGCGCCCTATACACCTCTCCTCCTCGACGTCACTAATAAAGCTACTGAATAGTTGCAATGCAAGCCGTTCTTACTTAGTCTTTTCGAAAGTAAATAAGGCAATGACTTGTGAATAATTTGCCCCTGAAGAGCTTGTGGTTACTGCGTCTGAAACGTAATGACGGAAATTACAACTTTGAGAAGACTGGGTTTTACTATTTTCAAACTTCTTCACGTCATTTGAAGAATTTTATTTATGCTTACACTTGTTGGGAACAAAATGCCCTGATAAAACTTACAGCCGAAGAGGGAGCTACCTTTGGCAGTAAATGTATAGTGATACACTCTTTGCCTAGTTCCTGTACGGCTTTCTCCCAGGCCTTCGCGGTCAATTGATTTCTGTGACGTGTCCCAGACGCACGGCTCGGGGTACACTTTTCGCCCCGGACCACGTGACCCGAAACGATTGACCGCGGCGAAATATTTAGGCTTAGGAACTAGGCAAGTACACTCTGACGCTTTACAGCCAATCTAAGATTCTGGAGAGCTTTAACTCCACTTACTTAAACTGCCATCCATTAAGTCTAAAGATGTAAAGCCAACCCAGTATCGAGAATTACTTTAAACACTCAAGTGAAAACCCGCTTTAAACTCACACGTTTTTTTCGTTAATTTCCTATCTCCCGATACCTATTGTATCCCATTTGCAGTGTTTTCACTACTTAAGGCATGAAGTTTTCAAAGGAAAGTTTCCCGCAAGTACCATCCGTTCGCTTTCGATTCTTTCATAAAACAATGGAATCAAATGGGTTAACGTTATAGCTTGCACATGCGCCGTCTTGAACCTTAATGCACAGGTGTTGTGAACCATTAGTCAGACCAAGAACATATTAGTCGATATAATAAAGATATAACAATACAGATACAGTAGAACTCAGAATATGAATACCACAGGAAATAAAAGACCAGGAACGAGTTGTAACGTGTCCTGGCTGCAAGTTACGTTTAAACTAAAGAAGCCTAAGGCCCATTCAGATAATCAAATGTCTTGTACCAGATGAGCTCCTGTTCATGACCGAAGATTTACAAGGATCAATAACCAGAAAAAAAGACACATTTTCAAAAATGTCATGTTATCTCGAGGTAAAGGGTGTCCGTAAAGCGGGTTTCACTGGAATACGATACAACACTTGATTAGTTTACAGTATGTTAGCCTCGGATTTTGGATGGTTTTTCATCGTGACGTCACTACATTCAGTGATCTAAATTTCTTACCATTTGATAGTTTCCACATATTCTAGTTCTTCCCTTCAGAATTTTAAATTGTAGCAGTCCTGACAACTTCTATCTAAACCATGTAACTAGGAAACTTATAGAACAAGTTGTCCATAACTTTGAAATTCTATGGCTATTGATTTGACCGCTTGTAGAGTAAGACAAACAGTTAACCTTGAAAGAAAGATATCTTGGTAGAACTTAAAGCCAAAATTTGAAATTCTGATGACGCCACGAGTAAAACCATCTATTGCTACTGGTTGAAACAAGAGGAATTTAATTCACAGAAATTTGCTTTTTGTAAACACCAAGAATAAACATGACGACAAAGCCGAAGAGCATTCCAAAATTTTGAAGGGCAAATGTCTTGAGGTTCTTCCAAATGGAGGCTTGTCCAATTCTTGCGGACATCTCGGAAGCTTCTTCCAGCTGTTAATTAAAGCACAACGGTAAAAACATCATCAATATTTTGTATTTTTTGTGATATGTATACGGTTCACAAGATATACAGATAAGACCTCTTCCTTACTCCGCCATATTTGGCCCGGGTCCACATCAGCGAATTAATGAGCTCAAGATTTTGATCTATGAGGTGATCCACTGTAGTTGATGTAGCCGAAGACCGAATCAACTATCACCTCATAAATATCGAGAGCCAATAATCTATTACAACATTTTTAGCTTAATTCTAACTTAGGGCCTGTTTACAAGGAGGGGGGGTTACCATAGCAAGCAGGTTAACCCTAGCTGGAGGGCAAAAGATAGCCTGGGTTTACAAGAAAAATTTCGCAGGTACATGTAAGGTAACCCTACAACCCAGGACAACTTGATGTGCAGTTACACTCAAAGGGTCTGGAAACAATTAGAAAGTTAACCTGGGCAGGCTGGTTAACCCTATACCTGGAGTGTTTACAAGGGAAAAGTTAACCCGTCTGCCAGGCTAACCCTAGCACACAGATAGGGTAACCCACCTACCTGAGTAACCCTGGCTGCCTTGTAAACACGACGAAGGAAAAAAGAGGAAATGGGTGAGTGCTAGGGTAATCCTTGTAAACAGGCCCTTAGATATGCCTCAAATAATGGTTCCCAATTATTTATTTTAGGGCCTCTTAACATGACCCGGGTCAGGCGCGAAGCAAACTACATGCTATTGCAGACTGACAACCAGGGTTCATTAAAGTGGTTATTTTTAGCATTCTCTGCGGTAATTCAACCAGGGCTGAAAATCAACGCAGGAGCTTGTGTGTGAGGCTCTCAGTATTAAACTTTGCACTTTAGAGAGATCGCATGGACTAAATTTTCATTTTAAATGAACCCTTTTGTGTATGCGCTCTCATCAGTTTCGTCAACAACTTTGAGTTTTTAATTCAAGAAACCATGAATGTCTCTCTTTTAGCTTCTCGAGAATTTGATTATCTATTTGCTTCTAAATATTTCTTACAGATTTGGAGAAACAGGAAAACGTTGCTATTTTGTTGACCAAAGGCTTATAGTGTGTGATGGCTCAGCCAATCAGATTGCAGCATTTACATTGGTAAATTAGTAGAATTCTACTAATAAATGATAACCCATGCTTAGAGAAATATATACTAACCATGTCAACTAATGAAATGTACACAAACATTCTTCCAGCGTGTGGATAGATCTACTGCACTGCTGATGTTTTGGTGCCAAGTATCAAGCTGGCCAATCATCAGCCCCAGATAGCAAGCAGAAAGTTGAATGCCAGAAACATTTTGTACGACATGCCAGCATTGAGAAGAATGGCAAAATCACCTGGGAAACAATTCAAATTCAACAAATATACTTATCCAAAAACAAATCGAGGTTTGATTGGCTTAGAAAGTGTGAAAACTATTTATTGATTTATTTATCTAACACATGCACACCAGAAGGGTGAGAAAGCAAAGGATTGACATCCCTATACCAAAACAGCCATCAACAGATTGATTTGTAAATAAAGAAAAAAACTGCATCAAGTAATGATTTTTACAAAGTTTGTGTGGCAGTGCTTCGTAGAATATCACTATTGAGGTGCTTATGCCAACATAAGTTGAACTGGAATATGACGTTCCAATGGCCAAGCTGTCAATAAAGTTATGAAGGGCGTCACCAATGATTATCATCCAAGTAACAGGTGCTATTTTTCTCTTTCCGTCAGTGTTCACAATAACCTGTGCATGTGATACAAAGAACTGATAAAGATTCGATCTTGTTTGCACGTCCTCTAGTGACTCTTATGTTCTTAAAATTGGCTTAGAGAAGCTCAGTCACGGCATTTTGAGTTATTTTAGCCACATACAAAATTATCTTTAAAGTGAAGGAAAGCTGAAAATAGTAGTTTACTAAGATAATATTGCAATCTGTGCTAATCTTCTCAACCCTCAACCATCCTTGGTTCTATGGTTTACTATTATCTCTTTTGGTAAGTTCCTTAATGTTGTTGTGGAAACCAATCCAGGTGTTACTGATATTAAATGTCCTGTCCACCAATAACAACAACAACAACAACATTAAGGAGCTTACCAATGTTCTGGGGAAGAATCAGTTTCCATCTAGTCTTGTGAACAGAACTGTCTAAGAATACCTCAGCAAATTCTTTGCCTCCACTTTCCACATTCTGCAGTAACCAGCTCAAATGAAAGTCGCACGCACTATTACAAATTACCTTTTGTTGGCCCTTTCAACACAGAATCAAGCACTAAACCGAATGCCATCGCAAGAGCTTAGACATCAAGTTAGTGTTTGCCCCATACAAGATCAAGAACTTATTTAGTACCAAAGATGCCATATCTAAATTATCATGATCCCGTGTTGTTTACAAATTTTCTTGCACAGGCTGTAGCGCCTGTTATGTTGGAGACTTGGTACACGTGTTCGTGAACATTTAATAGTACAACAAAATCATGAAGAAAGTACAACAAAAGAATTGTCGCTACTTGAGGTTTCACTCAATGTGAAAAAAATAATATAATAAAAATGTTTATTTACCCTCATCATCACCAGACTGTCTAATTCTTATGATTTATAAATGCAGATCTCTCAAGATTTTATCATAACAAATTATATCAGCAAGCTCGAACCCTGTAATGAGACAAGTAATGTACATGGGAGATAATTAGCCAAATCCTTTGGCAGGTACTTGTACCCGGTGGACTTTGCAATATTAATGACAACAGAAGGTAAATGTACAATGCTTATCAAACACGTATCAAGAAATGGTCTATTGTTCCGGCTCAACATCTCACTTTGAGCAAAAATGAATGGCCTTCTGTTCTTGGTAGCCCTGAGGGACTTCCTCTGAAGCCAAGCCAAAATCATCACCCTTGTTCGGAAAACTTTCGGCACAACAATTAAGCTGCACTTGCATGAACTCAATTTTAGTAAACAAATCTAGAATAGTGGAGTTGTGATTCACAAAAAATACGTTGAGAGTAAAGCGAAAATTATTAAAGAGCGGAGAAACGCTACCCAAAACATTGTGTCTGTAATGTTAATTAGTGGGATATTTGTTCCCTGATTTCTTTCCGCTGGAAATCATCATGGAGATCAATTGGTCGGCAAGGAAAGATGCGTGAGCTTCAAAGCGCTGTTAAAAGCTATTAATGTCTGGCTGGATGCTCGACTGAAAGCAGTCTATCCTCCTACATTTCAATCCGTGGGTCGAACGCGGAAACAGCGGGGGCACAAGGCAAGCGGCTCTGCTGCTCGATTATTGCATTCGCTATTTTCACGTTCATCCTACACTGATTTTATGGGTTTTAGAGCAAAAGAGAGCCTGTTCGCAATCTAGCCAAATGCGAACTTCAATTTCACTCCCACGCGTTTTGAGTTTACCAGGTTAGAGCAATTTTAAAGTAAAAACATGCCTTACTTGTCGGTAGCTTTTACTTTCACTTTTGAATACATGTATACAACCGCCACCCCACCGCGACTATTTGCACTGACAGGATTATACCAGTACCATCTCCCCTCAAGAGAATTTGTCTTCCATTTAGTCTCTCTGATCGTTTAAATTTCGTGCTCGTATGGTAATTGGAAATTTCAAAAACTCCTGGGGGCATTTAGAAGTTTATACTGCCATTGTTTCAAAATGGCCATATAAGACCAATTTTAGGTCTTATAACAATACCTATTGTTATCAATGTTGAGCCGGTTTTCTTGATACGCAACGGACTTCAAAAAAATACTTTTAACCAAACAACACAACAAACAGAAGCTGACTGAACGTCACGCCACACAGATCATACCTGTTGCGAGTCGTAGAGAAGACAATGAAAGTGAAAATGATGACCGGGAAGGCCAGTTGGGTGAAACATACACTCACGATGATAATGAAGACGTCGTCGAAGAAGATTCTTGCAACCGTGAAGTAAAGGAGATTCAGAAGAAAGCGATATCTCGCTACCCTGCAGGATGCAGAACTTATAAGTCACGCAGATTGAAGCACCAAGGACCATCAAGCCAAGCCTTTCAAAAGAGGCTTTACGAGAATGGCTCCAGTAACATACGGCTAAATAAAAAGCCACTCAAAAACAAAAAAAGCAACACCAATCGCGAGTAAGTTAGATGACTGTTGTAAACGGATGTTTTGCAGGAGCATGCAGCTTTCGTTCGTACGCCCAAAACATATTGTCCGAAGATCTATCATGACTCAGACCAACCAGGAATTTTCTCCGATTGCCATGAAACATCTGTTCCGTTAATTTTACCTGGAATCAATACTTAACGCGGCAAATATTTTAAAAAGCGCAGCCCACAACGTGTAAACAACTTCGTCCGCCATGTTGAATTTTCATGCAACACATGCGCATTGACTTCAACAAAACCATTTTGCGTCACAATCTGTCGACCAATCAGCCGTTTTTGCGCCCTGTCTTAGGGGGAGGGGGCGATTGGTAACCCATGCATTCTGGGAAGAAGGTGTTGTTAGAAATGTCTGACTAGGAATAAAGTACAGCGCTTCTTATGGTTGGAATGTTCGCGACAGACGGATAAAATATCCACTACAGTCACTTGTTTGATGCAGATGTAAAGCTGCAAGGTTTGTGTGAATAATTAAGACAGTAAGGTTTTAACTAAAATCAACGCTTTCTTCCAGACTGAGTACCCAGTTAGGCTATTAAACAGATTTCACTTCCGCAATGAACTGAAATTGCTTTCGCTTTAATTTTCTCTTCGTCGACTGCCTCTTGAGCTGCGGAAAATATTTTACGATTGTTTTATGGATCAAACCCGTCGCAATTTTTCTGTTATTCCATTGCAGAATTAATCTTTGATCTAAATCTGTCTTTACAAAACAACATGAGTATTTTAGACTTCATTAGCTTACATAATGTCACGCGAAATTCCTAGTGAGGATTGAGAAAAAATGAGGACTATAAAGACTGCAGACAAAGAGTAAAATGCAAACTGATGGTAAACTGCAGACTATACAGACTGTAGACAAGGGGTAAAATACAGGCTGACGGTAAACTGCAGACCATATACAGACTGCAGGCAAGAGGTATCAAAGTAGCTGTGAGCCACTGAACTTGGAAAATGAAATATGAAAGGGTGTTATGAGGCATTGCTCATTAAGCAACTACTTGTAAGGTGAGGGTAGTCTAGCTTTCGAACAAGCCCATAAAGCTTTTGTCCATTCAGGGGTGTATTGTGATATTTGCAAAAGAAAAAGTTTGTCATTAAGAAACTGTTTACTACTCAGGCCTGCCTACGTGTTTTACATGACATGTGTCTGTACATGTCTTCCTTGTGCTTTAGTCATAAATGGGAAGATCATTTTGTTTGGTCACAAGTGAGGTATAGACTGAGCGAAACACTTGAGCCTGCGGTACGTAAATAAATGATTAACATTTTCATCTTTCGGTACCTGATGTACAGTTTGCATAGTGTGATAAGCATTCGCTCACCATGTGAAACATTGGAAGTTCAAATCCAAGTGGTGACTATTGGTTATTTTTCCTTTTCTTCATTGTCTTTTCTTTTTCTGTCAAGAAACCATGTATCGAAAAGTACTGTAGTGTTTGTCTTTCCGTTTCTTGTGTTAAAAAAATTGTCTGCAACCTTTAATCATTCATTTCTTTCGAACTGACAATATCACGTAGGTTTGTGATGGAAAAGCCACAAAGACTTTCCCTGAATCGAATCGCTAAGAAAGAGCTATAAGTATTTTCCTTACAGTAAAAAAATCGTTATACCTTCTACCTCTCGAAAATAACTAACTCGACATGCTGCAAGCAACTGTAAAATGGCCTTAGCAGCTAATGTTCGAAACCTGGGGGTATTCCTATATGAAAAGCTCGTTGATGCTCGTAGTCTCAGGTACAAATCAAGGATTCTGGTCTCACTGAGGGTGTTGATGACGAAAAGTCACCATTTTCAGTTGTTGAAGTATCCTTTAGGATGCACTCGCGGAAATAATAATAAAAGAAATGCTCTCTTTTATTTCTATTTTCATGCTTGTTCGTTTAGGAACAGAATGCCGACATCCAGTTTACTAAAGAGATCAAAGAAAATGGAAAACTTCCTTTTCTAGACTGTTTGGTAAGCTGCGACAACAACAAACTACGAATGACAGTGTACAGAAAACCAACGCATACCTACAGATTACTTGACGAATCATCCTACAACCCGACTTCACACAAAGCCACGACTATAAAGACTTTGACGAGACGAGCGCAACTAGTTTGTGACACACCGGACAGCTTACGTGACGAAAACAGATACCTTGAATGTGTTTTTCACAAAAACAACTACAATGCTGACTTTATTAGACGAAACATTTACCGACCTACTGAAGCTGACGCTACGAACAGGAACCCTACACCTGTCAATACAGCGACTATACCTTACATTAAGGGCACTTCTGAGACCATCTCACGGATCCTACAGCCCTACAACATTCGTGTAGCCCACAAACCTACAACTACGTTACGACACTTACTGACCAACGTGAAAGACAGAGACGAACCTAACGACAGACAGGGAGCAGTTTACAAGATCAAATGCTCCGACTGCCCGGCTTCCTAGTTACATTGGTGAGACTGGCAGAAACCTTAATACGAGACTGACTGAACACAAACGAGCCACAAGAAATGGTGATGCCAACAATCACATTGCTGTACATCATCAACTGACAAACCACAACATTGACTGGGACTCTGCTCAGTGCTTAACCTACAGTACAAACTATTTTCAACGACTGACTCTGGAAAGCTGGTACACTAACCTAGAACAAACGCCTCTTAACGGATGTCAACAACTACCGGCGCCTTACAAACGACTTATCCATGACAGAAACGAAACCGACAAACGGACTTCTAACAGACCGACTTAACAATACACGGACCAAAAACCGACCTACTTGACTAACAATAGACAGATCGAAACCCACCAATGACTGATGACAAACTTTACTCGAGTCTTTCAACCAATACCATCATGGCTATACCAACCAATCACGTTCAACGGACCAGACTTATAACATCATCGACTGACAAACACTATTCACTTGACTCTGAAGATGACTTCCGCTCAGGTTGTCGAAACGTCAGTCACCAACAACAGTTCTTTTCAGAACTACACTCACCCGGACGATCACACTATACGAACTACTGATACTCCTGGGTTCAAACCATTTACTGTGAGGGTAAACTGCAGACTATGCAGACTATAGACAAGGGGTAAAATGCATACTGAGGGTAAACTACAGACTATACAGACTATAGACAAGGAGTAAAATACAGACTGAGGGTAAACTGTAGACTATACAGACTGTAGACACGGAGTAAAATACAGACTGAGGGTAAACTGCAGACTATACAGACTGTAGACAAGGAGTAAAATGCAGACTGAGGGTAAACTACAGACTATACAGACTGTAGACAAGGAGTAAAATGAAGACTTAGGGTAAACTGCAGACTATACAGACTGTAGACAAGGGCTAAAATACAGACTGAGGGTAAACTGCAGACTATACAAACTGTAGACAAGGGCTAAAATACAGACTGAGGGTAAACTGCGGACTATACAGACTGTAGACAAGGAGTAAAATACAGACTGAGGGTAAACTGCAGACTGTACAGGCTATAGACAAAAGTTGTAAAATCAAGACTGAGAGTAAACTGCAGACTATACAGTCTGTAGACAAGGAGTAAAATACAGACTGAGGGTAAACTGCCGACTACACAGACTGTAGACAAGGGATAAAATGCAGACTGAGGGTAAGATAACCAAAAATGAGTGTTAAGGCCATTGTAAATGCAAGTAACCTATACACAGTGCTGATTATTAATAATGAATAGCCTCTCTCAATAAGATCATTTAGAGTGATTTTATAAAACCTAGCCATTTATTAACAGTATCCCTCTATGCAGACTATTATAAGTGGTAACAAGTACAACTTCACCTCAGTGGGAATAACTTTCATTAAAAGATTTAAAAATTGTTCAGTGTATACATTTCCATCAAGGTTAAGTTTTTCGCACAACTAATATCCACGGTTTGATGCTTGCACAGCTGGCACACAATTACAACAACTTCAACAAAGCAGCTTTTCCCTACAGAAAGGTCCTTACTGCAGCTTCGAAGTTGATAAACCAGACTTTCTCAAAGGTTTTCTAATGCAGAAATTTCAAAACAAATAGCTACACACACGATCTTATCTTTCTCAATTATAAAGCATGTAAGCATTTGGCTAGTCGTTGCCATTAAAAGCTCTAGTTCGTCTAGACATGATCGCGATCAGCAGATAAACCCACATGGTATTACATCTTCACAGCTCATTTTCAACATGCCAAATTTTAGGCTTGAGTCTTTATAAGTAATGAAACCTTAACTAGATATCGCTTACAATAGGTTTAAAGTGGCAGTTGCTTCCAGGGTCAACCATCAATTAGTTTATTTCAAGAACAGGTTTAATGCACCCTTGCCAGGATTTGCATTTCGGCCACAAGAATGTACAACTTCTCGGTGAGAATTGAATTCTCGCCAGGAATGCTACCAAGATTTTGCTTCCTGGCAGGACTCTCGCTGGGATCCTGGAGGAGATTTTTTCTTTGCGGGATCCAGGAGAGGAAAGATTCCTTGGTGGGATTTTTGCAGAGATGTGTCCCGGGAATTTTTCCTGAGATGGATCCTGTCAGGAAAGCTGGCCACCTTGTGGGGAGCCAGGATTCTTGGTGGGATCCTGACACGTATTTTAAATACAAGCCAGGGTAGTTTCAAAGTAGTGTTCTGAAATACATATCAGAGTGTTTGTTATTTATCCACAGGCCGTGCAATCTCGGTGTGTGACCATTGTTTCAGCATAGAAATGTGTTAATTATAGACTTTGTATGGGAAATTCCCTTTAGTCCTAAATATGCTTGAATAAAGGTATTTTAAATTGTAGAAATAAACTTCACTTGTGATGTAATGTCAAATGTGATATTACATTTTGTACTCTCAGTGTACAAAATGTAATGTCACTTTCCAAATGGCTGTTGGAGCCTGACCATGGTCACGCCAAAAAGCCAAGTGTGTGGAAAGATCACAGAAACCCAAATATTAGTTTGTATTTTTTCTCCAGCTTCCCAGCAGTTCAGAATCCTAAATCCTTGAATCTGATTGGCGAATTGCACACGCTCCAGCGGTCTGGATTTTCCCATCCACTCCCTGAGTTACGGACTGCCCCTAAATTTTGCCCTTAAAATCATCAATCTTTGGCCTTTTTTACAATTCCATTGATGATTAATTAATGCAAGTTTATCTCTGCTCACTTTTAAATGGCAAGGAAAGTCACTGTAAGTAAATTCAATTGAGTATTTTGAAGTTGTGAGAGTTGTTTGGTTGAGTGTAGTTTGGCGGCTGTAATGGTGCGTAAGCCTGTGTTTCTCTCACCATAAAATTTTAAGTAAAAAAAGGAGTCAGTTGTAGTTGAGTTTATCTCTCTGATTGTTGCTGTATTTAAGAGAATTTCTGTGGAATAGACTCAACTAATTTTCCTGCTTTCTGCTATTCAATTTGTGGTAGAAAAGTCTGATTTCAAGTGATTTTAACTGACAGAAATTGTTTTTGTAGTAAAACTTCACTTTGCACAAATTTTCACACCGGAAAAACAATTTTGGGAAACTAAACTTAAATGCAACTAACATAAAGTAGTTCGAAATAAATCTGTTCTTTGATATGTATATCTTTCTTTGTCTAGTATCTGAGTTACTTGCTCATTGCAAGGAGTTTTTACAAATTGTTAGTAGACGGTGCGAAAGCCGATTCAAGGACAAAGTTGTGTTAACAAAGCCATTTGTAATTAAAACCAATTTACCGCAGTGAAAAAAAAAATTGTTATTTGCTGGCTTTGGGTTGGTTCGTATAGTGAAAAACTGTGACCTCGGGCTTAAAAATGCTGCCAGAAGCCTACGGCCTCAGGCAGCATTTCCAAGATCTCTGTCACATTTTCAGTTTTCACTACACAGACCAACCCTAAGCCAGCAAATAACATTTTTATAGAAATTCTCTGGCTATAATGACAATCACATGTGAACTGTTACTGTGATGAGTTGATGCCATGGTTAATTGATCTGGCCTTACTGCTGTCAGTAGTGTTTTTATGGTTATTCCGTATGTTGCTTTGTGATGTGGAAGTGATTTGTGGGACGAGGTGGCCACGAGTCACTGGCCCTGTTTTCAGTCTCATGAGTCACTTATTTGAGAGAACAAAGACCACGGAAATCAAAAAAGAACACTCAAAGAACACCCTTTGTTGAGGCAAATGAAGTTTATTTTTCCATAAATTTTTTTTTAGGACTTACTGTAAGAGAATTTCCCACACAAACTTTATACTTGTGTTCATCTATTGAATAACATACATGTACCGAGCTTATGCAGCCTTGGGATAGGTAACAAACATTCAGATATATTGAACAATTTTTTGTAACCAGAACTGAAAAAAAGATGAATTAAAATTAATTGCCACTGGATGTATACGAAAAACAGTGTTAGAAAAAAGTGCTCAGTTGATCTGCATGGTCTGCATGGTCTGCACTCCGCAGTCTGCAGTTGACGTGGTCTGCATTAATTTGGCATGGCCACATTCAACTTCGGTTAGAACTTTAGGCAAAATTGAGTACATTAAGTCTCTTTCTTGAATGAACTGATCTCAAGAAAACCCCACAACTGTGGTAATTGTATTTATTAACCGCATGGCCATGGGCTGAGCGCGGTTCATGTTTTACTCGTGGTTTATTTATTTTTTTCTTTTTTTTTTTTGTCAGTGACCAGACCCAAACTTCCTGTCGGCCAAATTTTGAATCACGCAACCTGTGATGTTTATTCGCCAAAAGCTGTTGAAACATTAATACAAGGACAATGTTACAGATATTGTTTTCTTTATTTGGGTGTAAAATATATTTTCTTTTGGTTTTGTCAAAGCGTTGGATTCGAAGGGAAATAATAAATACGCTAAAAACGCTAAAAAAGGTATTAAGTCAGTCATGGAATGCGCTGACGTTGCAGCTTTTGTTTTCACCACATGACAAATAAGATTGTGTTTACTTTGCAAGTTTATTTTGCCAGAAGTGACGGTCATTAATTTATTTGCAATTTTGCAAGTATTTCTTTTGGGTCTCGGCAAATGAAGCAAATTCTTTGGCTGTCTCATCACAGTGAGTCAAGAGATTTGAAGAAAAATTAAATATTTGCTGAGGTAAACAAGAGCTTGCAACGTTTAAGTCAGTGCTATGGGAAAAACACAACCGTTCTAAAATTAGCCGTGGATAGTTTAAACCCTCTTATTGTGTGACTTATGTGACCACTTCAAAGCACAAACAAATTAAATTTTGACTTTTCAGGAAGAAAGCTGTTTATTAAAAGTGTTATTAATAGCGTGACACGCGTTTCCTTTTGTATCATTCATGGGCATATCCCGCACGAACTTCCAGATTAAGACCATTATGTCATCATAGATTTCACAAAGGCTAAGAGTAATGGTGCAATAAGTTATAACACAGTTTGTGTTGATCAAGTGATGTGTTAGCAGTAATCAATGAATCATCAAGGACGGCTTTGGAATGTGCACTGCATTGTGACTGTAGTAGTAACAAAACAGTTAAATTTTAAAAGTGTGGTTATAAGATCTAAAAGATCTTCTTGTTTATTTATTTTTTGACAATATTTATAGTCAGGGATGCCCAGTTCAGCAATGCAGGTTTAATTGAAGCCCTGGATTATGTAGGTTCTGTTGCTAAGAATTTGCCAGTCAGGAAAATAAAATCATGATCATGTGTGATTGTTTTGGTTTTATTTGGAAAAACCGAACAGTGGTGCCTGAACAAATAATTGGGTTTTTTTATATGTGCAAGCCTGGAAAAATGCAGAGAGCTTTATTATATTTTTATTACTGTAATTGCAAGAACCTGTAAGCCACAATACGCTGCAGATCTAGGGAAAGTGCTGTCAGCAAAATCTCACCATGATGTTTGTTTAAATGCCATGTGTGAAATGCATTTATGCTGAAATGCAAAATCCGTTAAGCCAACACGTGCTATTCACCGCAGAGTTCTATTCCAGTTTAATTAGGCACCAGAAGAAATAAGGTGGACAAGTTCACAATTGTCAGTCCAAAAGCTGACACTACATGTATTGAAATTTTTTGTATTGTCTTAAAATTTAATTAAACTCATCGCAAATAGATGAGCTTGGGAACTGGTGCCTTAAAGGTTAGCGGGGTGCCAAAGCCATAAGCCGCTAGGAGGTATCCATGGCAACCCTGGAAAGCAGGAACCACCCAATCAACGTCCGCTAACCGGCACCGTCACACTGAAAGAAATTCAGTGGAATCTACTTACCTGGAGAATACTTACCCTGACCAAGAACAAAACGGGAGGAACGAGAGGGTGCAAGAATCTGCAACGATTCGCGAGCGAAGCAGTGATCCGCAACAATCAGCAGAATACACTACAACAATATTATGCAATGAACCATAAACCCCTGCAAAACCCCTGAAGGCCGCCCCACAGGTCACGTACTCCCAAACGCGGAAACCGCTGGCTGCATAAGCTCATATTTAACTTGCCTGAATGATATTAGCTGGATGGGCACGCTAGCTGGCTGCATTAGCTCAAGTTTAACCTTGCCTAAATGATATTTAGCCACATTTAAAATGAACACAACAAATGCAGTTGAACACAACGTTCAGATGATTTATTGTTTTATTAATAATTATGTATTTTATGGAAAAGTGACTATATATCTTATTGACAAAACTGACAAGTTCAATTGTGAAATTGATGTTTTGTCAGGGATAACAAAAAATATTCATTGTAAAGCTTACATGTAAACTGTATATACAAACGAATCAATGATTAAATGTACCGGTAATTGAGTTAATGTTTATTTTTAATTTAAAGTTACAAAGTTTTTTGATCTGCTCAGATCTTTTTTATTAGCTCAAAAGTAAATTTGTAGCTTCCATGAATTAATGGAAATCTGGTCAGGGTGGGGGGTCTTTAATCTTTGAAATCCAGTAGGTAAAACATGATTTTAATGATTTGATGTTTCTACCATTATTAACATATATTTGTTTTCCATACAGACAAGTAAAATCCTCTATATTAATTGTTTTAAGTGACCTGCTTTAGAAGATGGTAGCTTTCTTAAGTAAGAGTTATGTGGCATATGTGGCTCGTTTGTTTTCTAGAAATTTGTTATTTTTGACTGTGAAGTTCATTCAAACTTTGAAGCAGTTTAATTAGAATATAAATTAAAGTGTTTAATTGACATAGTCTACATGTGCATGCATGAGCCTGGCATGCTAGTATAAATGGCAGAAAACTAAAATCAGTTAGTTAAAGTTTTTCTTTTCTGTTCATTCTTTTAATAGCAAAACATGTCATGCCCTGCAGTATTTTTGGTTTAGAGAAGACTAAGCTGAAGGAGAACCTTCAGACAGCTAGTGACACAAAAGACATAAAAAAAGATCAGAAAACAGTAGCAATTGTTTAGATTTACATTATAACAATGGGTATGTTACATAATATGTCAGTTACTGTCAGTAAGGCATAATTATGTGCCTTGATGCATTAAAGTAAAGAAAAAAAACCAATGGACAAACCCTCTAATCACCTGAGATACTTCAAGCTAAATCTGTAATCTGTTATTTGTAATCTTGTGTACACAAGGTTAAATATTATGAAACTACATGTGTATCTTAACTGTTTAGTATACTTACTTACTCCAGCTTAACTACAATTTACAGCCACAATGTGATCTTGGATATACTGTGACGTCACATTGGGGTGGATACAGGATTTTAGAGGTCTAGGAGAATTCAAGCTACAAACCACCGAAGGTGGTGCCGTTAAGGGGGTCCTGGGGCATCCTTGCCCAGAAAATTTTAAAATTGAGGTCCTTGGAAATGGGATTTTCCACATTCTGAGGCCAAATCAACTTGTTATACTGCCTCATTGTTTGTAATTTAGGGGGTTCGAATGAACCCACTAACCCCTCCCCCCTACATCCGCCCCAGATCTCAGCAGCTGTCACATTCATAAGGGGATATACTTACTCACAGCCACAAAGATAACAGTTGACATTTGAGGATCTTACAGGTGTTTAATCAAAGTACAGATCTGAGAGTGAAGCTTAAGCTCACAACTGATATAAATTGCAATAAACTGATCAAAAGTAAGGTCAGATCCCGAGTATAATATTTGCATATTAACTGTTTTTTTTAAAGTTGCTTTCCGTATCACTATGTTGGGTTGTGTTGTGTAGAAGGGTCCTGGGGCATCCTCTCCTGGAAAATTTTTAACATTGGGGTCCTCGGAAATGGGATTTTTGGTATTCTGAGGCCAAGTCAGCGTGTTATAATGTCTCATTTTGTAACATATACGATGTGTATGTTACATAATATGTATAATATAAGTACTGTACATAATCACACACAAGAGTGAAGATAGCAAATATAATTAGTCTCCACATGTATAGCAGTGATAGTGGTTTATCTTTCACAAAATGTGCTCTTGGCTTGTTTTGGTAACTCTTGGAGAGATCAAATCAAACCATGACAACAGGAACTCCATGCTCAACTCTTGTTGAACAATTTTTAGTGGTTTTTCAAGTCCTTTGATCAAGACCAGTTGTAAATCCAGGGATGCCCAAACAGGCAGGGGGGGTGGGGGATGGGGGTGAGGGATGCGGGTGGGGGATGGGGGTGGGGGTGGTGTGATGGACTCTTTCCCTGTTGAAATTAAATGCCAGCCTCTTATAACATGAGTTCGGCCACTTGCAACTTCAGTGTAAGTAGCAGTGATAAATAAACAATAGCCTCCATTTGGTGTGAAAATATGCACAGACATTTGTCCATGGACATTATCTCTTCTGGGAATCAAACAGTTTTCTGAAAGCATGGCTTGAGGAAAACTGTGAGCTTCGAGGAACAGATAATGTCCAAGGACAAATATCCCAGCGTATTTTTGTGCCAAAATGGAGGATTCTGGGGCATTTGTGTTTATTATATGTCCTTCAAATATATTTTGCCAGAAGCGCAGTTTTGAAAATTGGAGAATATCACTTGGATACACGTATTTTCCAGTTTTAGGTGGGTCCTGTTCAGTCACGTGATGCGTTTACGCCAACCAAGTGAAAATATTTGATGGATTATAGATGCCAATAACTGTTTGCATAAATATATCAATATATAAATAAGTCCTCTACCTGATAAATGTCTTATGACAGAATTAATTAATGCTAACTTGAGGTCCTTGTTGTCCTCTTCTAGAAATAATTGCTCAAATTACCTAGAGACACAGCATAGTGATACAGAAAGCAACTTAAAATACAGTTAATATGCAAATATTGTGCTTGGGATGAGACCTTACTTTTAATCAGTTTATTGCAATTTATATCGGTCTTGAGCTTGAGCCTCACTCTAAGATCTGTATTTAGATTACACACATGTAAGATCCTCCAAGGTAAACTGTTATCTTTGTGGCTGTGAGTCAGTATGTATCCCTTTATATTATGCATGTGACAGCTGCTGGGTTCTGGGGTGGATGTAAGGCAGGGGGAAGGGGTTGGTGGGTTTGCTCAAACCCCCTAAATTAAAAACAATGAGACAGTATAACATGCTGACTTGGCCTCGGAATGTGGAAAGACCCATTTCCATGGACCTCATTTCTACCGGAGCCCCAACAGCCCAAAGAGCCACCAAGTGAAGCCCCATGCCCATATAGGAATGAAAAGGAAACCCATGAATTGATTTTCTCATGGTTATCATGGCTAGCGGTATTGCTCATGGGCGCATACTCACAACGATGACGATGACGGAGTTGTGCAAGATGGCGGCCATACTCCAGCTAAAAGGTTGACAGAAATATACAGCCTTTATTTATAGCCTCCTTTGACATTAGCAATCCATGTTATGGTCAATTGACACCTGTCAAAACAAGGTAATCACTGACCAGTATTACATGTCCAAATCATGGGCTCAAGATTAGAGCTCATTGAGGTCACAAGCTTTTTTAAAGTTGACGGCTGACCAAGTGCTGGGTTTCTGTTGGATCGTAGGCTCATGTCAGATAAACGTGTTGTAAACAGGGCCAGGTTGTTTGGAAGCTCTATCCCAGGATTAAAGTTAACAAAATTATAGATAGTTCTTGCATACCAATGTTTTTCACTGCATTTGGTTTGTGTATTTTGAGATTATTCAAACTCAAAACAGAAGGCCAAACAATATACAGAAAACCTCACTGCAAACTGACAAAATTCAAATCAAAGTTCTCGCTTAACCTGGGTTATCTTAATCGGGCTTTGAACAACCCGTTCCAGGAGCTCCGCTTTTAGGCTTGGCTAAATCTATAAATTAAAAATTTTCTGGGGGAGGAAGCCTCAGGACCCCATTTTGGCAGTTCGTATCTTGGATCCTCTCCAGGCTCTAAAATCCCCTATCCACCCCAGTGTGATGTCAGGGTATATCCAAGATCATATTGTGGCTGTAAATTGTAGATAAGCTATGGTATGCAAGTAAACAGTAAGATACACACGTAGTTTCATAATATGTCACCTTGTGTACACAAAATTACAGAGAACAGATTACAGATTTAGCTCTTAGTGTCTGGTAATTGAAGAGTTTGGACATTGTTTGGTTTTTTGTTTGCTTTAATGTATCAAAGTACATAATTATGCCTTACTGACAGTTTAGTACCATTTACTGACAGTTAAGTACCATTGATTTACAGTGGTATGAATATTTTCCTTTGTAATCTCAAGTGATGACAGGGGGTTTCATTATTTGACTCAAAATGGACTATTTCATTTTTATTGTTTTCCAGATCTGTGAAGATATTGTGGAGATAACTTAGAGTAAATTTGAAAAGTCAAGATGATGATGTCTGATGAGGAGAAGAGATGGCTCGTAGTTGGTGTTGTTATGAACAAAGTAGCAGCCCCAGTATTGAGAGATTTCATCAAACAAGGAATGGACACTCACTGTGCAAACAACACATACTGCCATGGTTTGACCACACCCTGTGCCCTAAACACACTGACTTATCATCTTGTCAATGCGGATCCTAACCTTAGAAGATTGAAATTTCAGAACATAAACAACAATCTTAACAACCATGGCAATCACAAGAACCTCTACAACTATAATGTAAACAGTTCAGTAGACTTGGCAAAGCTGTTCCTGCCAGATTATCTTGCCAAGTTTTCAGGGTTTGACGAGTCATTGGACATGAGTGCCATTCTTCGCCTGTTGGGATTTAACAATCCTGTACCCATTTTCCACTCCCCATCGAATCGTATTCAGTCGTCGGCTGATGATGTCAGGGAAAATGTCAGGAACAAGTGGGGCCATTGTAATGTTACTGACTGGACTGAAGTCCTCTACAATGATTGTTTCTCCAAGCTAGAGAAATTGATGAAAAGTCTGGGACTGACTGGTGGTGTGGAGAAGACCACTTTAGATCAGCTCTCTGATTGGCAAACAAAAGGTACTCATCATAGATTGATTCTGGTTTGCCTTAGTTCTGTTTTAACTAATACACATGTACTCTAGACAAATTTCTATGAAATTTACCAATCTATATCTTAGTGTGGATCAGTCATGAATGATGTTTCAGTCAGAACCAACAAAGTAACACTGAAACAATGTTAACATATCAATACCAGATCTTTACATAATTGATTTAATTCTTGCATCAGGCCGCGCTTTTCAGTTGTTTCTGAGCATTCCAAATAGCCACTTACCCCTGCAAGTTGGAAAGTAGTTATAAATAATGATTAATTTCAGTGGAAACCAGGGTTTTCCTCCAAATTGACTGGCTCTGAGGATGATTTTACCAGCCAAATTTGACCATCTAGATGAAATTTTTCCTTATATGAAAAGAAGTTAAGTCTAAAGTATTAATGAATTCCCCGGTGGAAAGACGTGTCAATTTCATGCTATACATTTATGCAAGTGTGATTCTAATATTGAGTGAGTTTCCAAAATTTAAGGTGCTCCTCCAAGCCACCATACAGGCAACCTGCCACTTATCCTCCCCCACAGTTGTCACATCCTTAAAAAACAAGCATGGGAAGGCTGTGAGCAAGCTTTCCTTGCAGCCACCCCTAATTCCTCTTAGAACTGGCAAGAGAGCATGCTCTTTTCACAGGCACCCCTACTCTAAGAACGGGTAAGAGACCAGCCTCCACCACCTGGAGGCTACTCTAAGAGCTGGCGTGAGAGGTTCCTCCATTCATGATCCCTCCATCACCTAGTGCAAGAGCTACCAGGGGCTTACTACATCTCTCCACCACCTACTCTAAGAACTGCTTTAAGAGGTTGCTTCATCCCACCACCATCTATTCTAATTGTTGCCAAGAGAGCTTCCACCTTTTCCCGCCACCCACTCTGAGAGTTCCTCCAGCCCTCCACCACCTACTCTACGAGTTGACTGGAGAGCCAGCTCCTTGCCTCCATCACTTACTCTAAGAGCTGGTAGGAGAGCTTGCTCCATCCTTTCGCCACATACTCTAGGAGCTGTCAAGACAGAATCCTCCATCCCTCCACCAACTCTAATAGCAGCAAGGGGAACCTGCTCCATCCCTTTACCACTTACTCTAACAGCTGCCAAAAGAGTTTGCCCCATCCCTACAGTAGCTACTCTAAGAGCTGCCAGGAGAGATCACTCCATCCCACACACTACTCTAAGCGCTGTTAGGAAATCTTCCGCCATCTCTTAACCTGCTGCAGGAGTTGCCAGGGGAGCTTCCTCCATTCCTCCACCTCCTACTCTTAAGGCTGCCCAGAGAGCCGGCTCCATCCTCCCAAAATCTACTCTAATTTCTGCCAAGAGAGCTTCCACCTTCCACTCATGACTTACTCCAAGAGTTGCCCGGGGAGCTACCTCCATCCCTCCACCACCTTCTCAAAGAGCTGCAGAAGAGCTTGCTCCATCCCATCACCACTACCTTAAGAGCTGCCAAGAGAGATTGGCCATCCCTCCACCACTTATTCCAAGAGTTGCTTGGAGTGATTCCTACCACCCGCGGTAAGAACTGCCAACAGAGTTTTCTCCATCCCTCCACCATCTACTTTAAGAGCTGTCAAAAGAGCTTGCTCTCCACCAGATTGACTTAGTGCTGCCAGGAGAGATTGCCTCATTCCTCTTGCTTTATCCTTTCACCACCCACTCCAAGAGCTACTGAGAGAACTTGCTTCATCTGGCTTCACCACATACTCTAAGAGCTGGCAATAGAGCTTGCTTTCCTTCATTACCTTCTGTAAAACGCCACTGTAGTTGAAAAATTGTTACCTTATTACATGAAATTTCGCGATTTTGAGGTGCACACATTTCGCGACATTCAAATTCCGCGATTTTGCAAACATTTTGTAGTGTGCATCACTTTAACTACACGTTTTTGAGCGACACAATTTATTTCCTTGGCAATGTTACTCTACCATGTCCTTGAACCGACTTTCTCAAAGGTGCAATGTAACGTCAAATTAACAAAAACGCAACGGCGGGACTATATGTCAACAGTAACATAATGTGAGTCACTTAATTTTCGCGTCATGTTATGTTAACGACACTGATTGTTCGCGTCACTTTAATTTCGCGATTTGTTTTTACATCGCAAAAATCTCATGTAATATGGTAGTCCCATATGGGACTAAGTTTGAAGTTTATGGTTAAGCTGTTGTGTGATAATTGTATTTAAGGTAAATATTATGGATAAGGCAGGCTGAGGACACTCCCATCCCGCCCCAATTTAAAGACGAGAATTCTTGTACATATACATGCATATGTGTATTTAAGTGACTTTTTCTAGTCACGTTCTTATTATTTTCATCAGTAAAGTATTGATGAATCTTTTTGTAGGTTGCCAGCTGTGTATGGGACATGCTGTGGACAAAGATCTACTATCTCTGGTCCAAAGAGAAGTAAAAGGAATCATTTCAGACTTGAGAGGACATGATGCACGACTAGATGCATTGGAAACGAAGCTTGAAAAGGACGAGAGGGATAGAAGAGAAGAGATTGATAAAATCTTGGAGAGGCTAGTGTCCATGCAGAAAATGCTGAGGGAAGAATTACTGAGAAGAGTTGAAGGAGTAGAAGAAGGTCTTGCTGAAACAAATATCAAAGTCGATCTTCAAGGAAAAAGAGTTGAGGGAGGTCTTGCTGCAACAAACTTCAAAGTGGAAGGACTGGGGCAAAATGTGGCGCGACTACAGGATAGTCTCACCAAAACAGATGATAAAGTAGAACAGCTGGCGCATGAAATCGAGAGTCAGAGGATAAAAGATGTCAAACCAGGTTAGTTAAAGAGAAAGAAAGCCAAATATATTTTAGTTTTTGTGATTCATGCCACTGCACTCTTCTCTAAATAGTGTTTTTCGTTTCTTCCTTCATACTACAAAGATTACGTCATCAAAGGAGTAATCGATTTCTGCTTCTTCAAATATGAAAAGTTAGCTGAATAGTTATCTTGAAAAGGGCTATTGATCATCTTCGAAGCAGATAAAAGATTTACAGTCAAAAAATGAAAAGTAAAGAAAGTACAAAAAAAACAAAATAGCTTCGGGAACATTAAGTGATAATAGGGTGGCCGTCTTGTATTTAATTTCTTCACCGTTTTTTCTTTCTCTCTATTTTGATAAAAGAATGAGTGCGGGTAAACGACATTTCAAAGATAGCTTGACCTCATTTTCAAGTTTTAGAAATTAATGGTTAGATGATGCTATTTATAATGGTAATTGAACTGAATGGAGTGCAATTTGGTCTGAAATCATACGCGTGATTTCAAAATCTAACGAGCGCGCAGCGCGAGTTCGATTTGAAATCACAACTATGATTTCAGACCAAATTGCACTCCATTCAGTTCAATTGCCACTTTATTAGATCCATTTTGAAATCGCACAATTTCATCGCCTTAAATTTTAGATTTTTGGTGTATTGTTCCAGTAGCCGGTTTGTTAAAAAAAGCGGAACCGGAAACGTCTTTACGTCTCATTTAGTATGCAAAACGATGTCATGTGACGAAAACTCATTCGAGCATGACAAAGAAGCAAGCAATTCTGAAGTCAGAGCGAAAATAGTCTACTTCAGCTATAAAAGTTCAATTCTCGTCGCCTGAATCAATTATGGAAGGCCTTCCTTTCTTCTGTGGTTGAGACTGAGAGTTTTCATTGTCTTTGGAGAAGAAATTTGAAGGTGCACATCCTGCGTAATTCTGCGATCGATTTCTTTTGAGTTTTTTTTCTTTAAATACCGTTCAATGGCATGATTTTACGGGAGTCCAGCTCCTTATCATCTCCGTTTCTTTTTGTGACCTCGGCGTAGGACTCAATACTCAGGACCTTGTCAAGTTCTCGCGGCGCCATTTGTTTGAAGATATTTCCAAGATGGCGGGACTGGCACCGACTTCGTAAGACGTTCGTTCATTCACTGTCTTGTGCAGTGTGGCGTATTTTGACCATGTTTATTCACAGCGACAGAGTTGAGCTCTTTTGTTGCTTCGTTTAAAACTACCAGAAACCTGGAAATATCTACCTTCTTGAGATGGCTCTGAATTTGTTGTTGTGTGGTTTTCGTTTGTTTATGTTTTACTGGACTCGGTCTCATACGGATCTTGAGCAGATGTTGAAGAAAAATCGCCAAAATATTAGTCAAAATGGACACTGAAAGTTGGAAACTTCCATTAAAGTAGGTCTTCAGCCTGAAGAAGCTTATAATCGTCATTCAGAAACTGTAATTAATTAAATTCGTCGATGTTTTTGGAAAAAAATTACAATAACAACAAAGTTTTGGCAATAGTAGTTGCAAAACTCTCCACACAATGGCTTTTTGCCTTTCATTTTCCTGAAATTATATTGATTACTTTAAACTAATCTTGAAATCTGATTGGTTGTTTTGTTTTACTGTCCCATTCTCATTGGCTGAGAAAAAGATGCGATTTAGAGCAAAAAATAGCTAGTGCGATTCGTGAATAAATCGCACCACTGAGAGCCGATCAGATTGCAAGGATAACCGGTGATTTCAAAATCGATTTAATAAATATTGTAATTGTACTGTATCAAAGTTAAACATCTTAATAATAAATTATGCATTCAGCGGTGTCAATACTTGAAGCTATCAAATAAATACTTGGCACAAATTGAGCCCGATCAAATTGAGGTCGATCATGCTCGTCTGAAAATTTGAAATAAATCCCTAAAGGAGACTAATGTGGGCGTGGCTCAGGCTCCATTTGACCCCTACAAGATACCACTTGACAGCATGGCAGACAGCGTTGCTTTTATTATTTCTTCGAGTGCAATCCTAAGGCCCCGACCACTTTAATCCGTTTTTAAAAGTATCCGTTTTTGTTTTGATGCGTTTTCCCTTATCGCCCACCCTAAAGTACCCGAAAAGGCTGATGGAAGCTACTGTATATGACGCTTTTTTCGTCACCGTTTTCAAAAGCCTCCGTTTTCACCTGTCCACACTAGAAACGGAGCGTTTTTGAAGCGATGCGTTTTCACAACACTCCACTTTCGAAACCGTGTTCAAAAGGCACCGGTTTCGGTCGTTTTAGAGTGGACGATAGGCGAAAACGCATCAAAAAGTATCCGTTTTCTAACGAAAACGCATTGGTGTAGTCGGGGCCTAAAAGATACCTTGACAGCTAAAAATAGTGGCGTTTTGTCTTGAACACCCTAAGTGAGACCAAAATCCGTGATTTATGCTAGTAAGCAGAAGAATTGAGGCTGCCATCTGTCAACAAGTGTGTACGGAAAACACTGGACTCCTCAATCCATGCAGTTCACAGTGGAGGTTGCAACTAACGACAAGCTGTCGTTCCTTAGTGTAATGACGGAGAAGAGAGGCTGCCATCCGTCAACGAGTGTGTACCTAAAATACTGAACTCCTCGTACAGTACAAGAGTCTTGTCAGCGAACAACGTTACGAGAGATCTCTACTAAACACTTTGTTGAACCTGGCATGCCGCCTATCATCATCGTGGGAATTATTCACAAATGAATATGAACACGTCAAGCAGACGTTTTCAAAACTTAAGTATCCAGAGAACCTCATCAACTCGTGCGATGCGGATTATTTCGAATATACCACTCGCCACCTTCATTGATGCATAGAAGAACATAAAGCCTCTGCCTTAGCAAACAGTTAAAGATGATCATGGTGTCAAGACCCTCTAAGAGTAAAGAAATACAACAGAAAACTGGATTGCTTGATTTATAAAATGATTTTTATTCACGAAAGAAAGCCGAAACGTAACATACAATTGAACCCAATTCCCGCCAAAGTATTTAATTAATGTCTTCAAGTATTGACAGCGTCGAAAGCATTAATTAAAATCTTCAACTTCAATATATTTTCGGACATTTACAGACTAGATAACACCGTCTATCCGTAATCATTTACAACCTGAAAATAAAGTCAAGATGTCTTCGAAACTTTCTATATTTTCGCTGATTTTTAGTATTAAGTAACAATACGCTTTCATCGTCACCTTTTTATTAAATTTCCTGTTTTGTTTTTAAGGGTAGTGTGGGGGAGGATATTACTGTGGCGTGTTCTCTATCGATTTAATAGACAAACCAAAAGGTAACGAGTGGTGCCGACTATAAGTCCACTAAATCAGAGATTACGGACATAGCATTCAGCGGTCTTAGGGTACCGCGCATGTGCACCACTTCCTCTTTCATCCAGTGCGCCCTTTCGTCAGCACATTTGGCCACGCGCTTCCCCCTCCCGTCTCTTCCTCACTTACTTCCACGGGCAGGTCAGGGTGACCGGGGCCTGGTTATTGTGTGTCAATTGTCAGTCATCGGTAGAGTTTGTCTGTCAATAGAAGTCTGAATACAGAATCCGTCAAAAATGATCGAACAAGATGAAGTTGTCAAAACTTTCAAATAGCTTACAAAGTTTAAAGCTTGCTATTTTTCTGACTGCCATTTACGTGTAGTTAAAGCGCTTACTCTAAACCGACAATTTTGGCTTTGTTTCGTTTTCGTTCCATACAGCTTATACATGTGTATGTAGGATACCGTTAACTGCAGTGTAATTTAACTGCTGCTCTCACGTGCGTCGAGGGCATAATTGTTTTTTTTTATATTTTCCCTAATCAGCTGCTCCTCCAGCGGAAACTTTCGACGTGAAGACCTGTCGAAGTAAACTTGCAGAGCATTACAAGAGAACCGCTACAGTGCCCACCTCTGTGTGGTCTAAAACATTACCTGTGGATATTCACCAGATCTACACTCGACTGTCCTGGGTGAAAGAGGAACAAACTCCAGGTGGGTCATCACGGTCTGAACTGGAACATTACACGGATGTGTTCACTGCAAACAAGAACGGTGTTGTACCAAAGAGGATACTCGTGCAAGGACAGACGGGTATTGGGAAGAGCACTTTCGTCAAGAAACTGGCTGTGGACTGGGCTGAACTTGATGAAACGACTACAGGAGACCAACAGAAGGATATCCTGAAGAAGTTCGAGCTTTTGGTTGTCGTTAATCTCAAAGAAGTGTCTAAATGCCAAAGCCTCAAGGATGTTATAAGTCGCTCATCTATTTTCGCACGGAAGGATAAACATCTTACAGATAGCCTGCTGAATTACATCACCAACAATGAAGACAAGGTTTTGCTGGTGTTTGATGGATACGACGAGTATCGCTGCGGCAGCAAGTCCGAGATCTACAATATATTCAGTGGAAATGAACTGAGAAACTGTTGTGTCCTGATAACGTCTCGAATTTCCAAAGCTGACGAGCTACGAGCGTTTAAAGACATGCATGCTGAGATCACCGGGTTTGGTGAAGAGGAGAGAGAGGCCTTTATGAGCAGAATGCTTGGTGGCAAAGCAGAAGCAAGAGAACTGAGTGGTCATCTTGTTAAGCGAAGGCTGGAAGACTTAGCGAAAGTTCCGCTTCTTCTTCTCTTCTTTTGCACCCTGTGGAAAAAGGGGAAGTCCAAGAGCTTTCCAGAAGGCAAAACAAAATTGTATTTGGCGATCATCCAATACGTGTTGGATTACAACCAAGGGAAAGACTCTCCTGCTCGGTTTGGCGAAGTACACGATTCCAAAGATGTCCTTGCTGAAATCGGAAAGGTGGCGTTGGAATGTCTTTTGAAGGACGATCATGTGTTTGAGTATGATCAACTGTCCGCTGCCGTTCTTTGTGATGAAAGTCTTATCATTGGCTTACTTCAAGTTACTGAGTACGCAGAAAATCTTCGACCAGCAGGAATGGTATCCTTTATCCACAAGAGCATCCAAGAGTTCTTGGCGGCCTGGTTCGTCACCTACAGATGTGTCCCTGTAGGAAATCTCGGTGGAATTGAACAGCACGCACGTACCTTGGACGATTGTGTGACCTGGGGGAATGTTTTCCAGTTCGTTTGCGGTTTGTCTGACGATGGAGCAGTGAAGGTTTTGCAGCACTTGACATCAGTCAGGATCTCTGACCCAACATTGGATTTATCAAAGACAATACCAGATGAAGAAAACGAGACAGACGTGCCACTGTGTGTCACTGACAAGCATTGGAGGTTCAATTACTTGGTTGACTGTTCTTTTCAAGAAGTTCAGTCAAAACCTGCACTGGTGAGACATTGGCTTGATTGCACAGCTGGGATCATGCTGATTACCCCTGAGGCACCATTTCCTGAATATATACCAAAGATGACAGTTTTGAATGAAGTTTCTTCCTGTAAAGCTTTCATTTTTTATAATGTTTCTTTTTTTCCTTGGACACGCATGTCAACGTTATACGAGGTTCTGGAGTTTTGCGATTTATTACATGTCCCACTGAGAATAACGGAGAACTCTGCGGCTCTCTTGATTGGAGATTTTTTAAGGCAGTTCATTACTGTAGGATGCAGATCCTGTGGTTTTAATTGCATTCTTCGTATCCATAATGGAAAAGCTCAGTTTTACATAACAGATTTAACGCTGTCGTGTGATGACCATATGAGACTATTTACTGAAATAATTACCATTTCTACTCCATCTCGCTCCACAAATCTGTGTTCAAAACAGTCAAGTTTGAAATTCTTAAGATTTCTTGGCTGTTATGAAATTGAGAACGCACAGACGTTCAAAGATCTTGGTGCGGTTGTCCGAAACTGTAAACATTTGAAAAACATTCAATTTGTAGGATGCAGGGTCGGTATTTGTGAACTGCTGGAGCAAATACCAAATAGCAGTACGTGCTCTTTGACTATTGATTGTGAGCCGTTACTCGGCAGTTTAACAGAGATACGAGGGACCGCTTACTCACTGACATCAGTTGAAGTTGAGAAACTGGCTGGTGTGTTACCGCGATTTAACGTCACCGCTCTTACCCTTCATTCAGAGTGCTGCTGTGCTGCAGCATCTAACAAACTTTTTTGTAGTATCACACACAAGACTCTTCAGGTACTAAGACTGCATGGTTTAACGCTGACTCCAGCAGCAGCCGCGGCGCTCGGTCGGTCACTTCCTGAAATGTCGTCCTTAAAAAGACTCGAGTTAACTAGCCTGAATGGAAGCAATGTGCAAGTGAAGGAAATGGAGGCGCTGTTTGGAGGAATCAACAAAACATACCCGGCTTTGAATTGCCTTTCACTTACGAATTTTAACGCAAGAGGTAGCCTTGCTCCACTCACCAAGCGCGTTCACTTCTTTCCCAACTTGACATTGTTGGAGCTTTCGTCATTAAATATGGATAAACGTGACTTGCATGGTCTGCTGGGGAGCTTAAGATCTATTCCTAATCTAATGTACCTGTACCTGGACCTAAGCGACAATCCACTGGGTTCCCGGGAGAGAGTACAATCTATTGTGAAACAAGCACTGCCTCAGGTTTTTCTTCGATATGGTAATACCAGGTTCATCCATTCAATGAAGAAAGTAGACATGTATTCTGGCAGAAGCACGGACTGTCTCCAGTGTCACGTGACTTGAACTGTTCGTCTTTGTACCACGTACAAACTGACATTACTTGGGATCATAGAATAATATCTGACAATAACAGGCGATACCATTTTTTCTCGAGCTGCTCGTGTAAACACCGTACGCTTATTTCAGGATGTAATTCTCAACAATTTATAATTGATATCTTAATGAGATGTTCAGTGTAACTGAATTTTTTCTGTAGCGCGTAACTGACTTTCTATCAAAGAGCAAGTCACGATTTTTGTTGTTTAATTTTTGGACTCTCACAGTATTGTAGCGGAGAATTTTATATTCAATTGAATCAACAAATTATTTGATACCTTGTATAAATAAGATAAAAGAGATGCTTAGGCTTAATTCGCTAGAGAATGTATCGCGTTAATAGAAAAAAAGCGATAATGAACTGTTTAGTTGAGCTTAGTTGAGAAATATTTGCATAGATACGTTTGCAATACATGCCTCATTGTTCCAAGATGAACAGTAATTTTGTAAAAAAAGTGTAAAAACCTGCATTATATATTCGAACATGAAAGTAGTTAAAATTGCAAGGCTTCTAGCTGTTCTTTTTTTCGCTTTCTCTTAATACAATTTTAGAAAATAGACCTTGAAGGCTGGTTTCCGTTTGAACTTCACGATCACTGCCAAAAAGGTTCAGGGATCGTTGCAATCATATGGAAATCACTCTGCAGCGAGACAGACTTAAGTTCTGTTTCGACGATCGTAGAGATCTGTGGAAATCCGGTTAGTGAGGTTAGCTCAATTTTTCTGTAGCGATCGTAACTAACACTTGGAAAGCAGCCTTTAACTGCTGCATGTAGGAAAACCTGCGTGATATCCGAGTAGGTGTGATTAATCCAAATACGCTAAATCTCGTGAAACTGAAAACAGGTGTATGAAATCTTTTGGCCAGTTGTAAGGCAAGAACCAGACTTTGAACTAGTTGCCACTAGGTTGAACTAAATACGGGGGAACTTGTTTTTCACGAGTAACTTTATGTTTATCTCAATGAAGTTTGTTTAATTCAATGTGGAGCTAAGGCACGTTCTTCTGTCAAACTATATTGCAGTGTATTTGAGATCAACGGCATCAAGTTAAACTGTAATTTAATTCGACTCGCAAGACGTTAGACGATTAACCAGAGCCAAAATCAGAGTTTGTAATGTTTTCGACGCAAAAGAAACTTTCTTTGAGGGGTTTACCTGTGGTGGGAAGCTTACAGTTACGTTTCACTTTTTCATACAGACTGAGTTGACAGTTCTCTGAAAAGCGGAAAACCAATTGCATGGTTTTGTACCAGTATGGTAGATCCCACACATATTAGCCTGGATTTTCGGGAGAGTGCAACTCAAAGGGACGACCGGCTGAAAGTCAATGTATTCTGTAACATTCTATCGGCAACAATCACGAGATGGTGGACGTAAAATTTGGCAGGAATTCAGTTACATACCAGAGACCGCGGTTTACCTACTTTCCCCTATTTATCGGTAAAGCTATTCTGAACTGGCAGTTTTTTGTTTTTTTTTTTCAGCATTTTGTTTTTCAGTAGGCTTACTCATTTAATGGGTTTTCTCAAGGCGTGAAGAAGGAGCGAGGAAGCGAAGTCTTTCCCTTTTTTGCGAAATTAAGACAAGCCAGTTGAACATGAAATTTTAGAGGGATCTGTAGAGCGCAAACCCGTAGTAGGGAACAGGGTTATATTTAAACTTCCTGTATATTTATTTCTTATTTGCAAGCGCCAAAGTGAAACGGGATTTTGAAACGAGAGTATTTTTTCCTAAATAACATTGTAGGTTAATTTTGACCGTAAATGGGGAAACTGTTAATGGACTGGAAGTGTGAGGAAAATTTTGAGACGGTGAGAGCCGGAGAGAGACTGGGGAGAAATCTGCTGCACTCCGTCACTCCACGGGCCTGTTCAGTTTAAAGGTCAAATGAACCAAAATTTAATCTTTTCTTCAGCCATTTTATAGCGACGAAATGTTGAAAAAAAAACATTTAAAAGGAAACATGCGGAAATTTTTCTTTCTGAGCCGTGAAAAGGAGTAAAAAAGTTATAAGTACGAAGACAGCCGATGGCTTCACGAAAACGTTTCCAAAATGACCCCGCACTTTAATGGAGGAATGGAGCTGAGACTCTGCTTTGTGACGTCATTGTTCTCTTGAACATTGCTGCGTTTCTGCGTCAGCGAGTCTTTCGTGGGGAAGGTTTTGGATCTAAATACAAACCTTATTTTACTTGGGAAATGGCCGAGGAGTTCGCACGCTGTTCGGCGGGCATTATTCCCTTGTTTGTCGTTGTTTTTTGTCCAATTGCCGGCTTGCAACGTTCCATAGTGAAGTTAAAAATCATCGGTACCGCGTCTTTCTTGACTGCAAGTTGACAAAGCTTGAAAGAGGGTCGTAACAAACACATTACTACAAGATTTTGTTTGAAGCTGTTTTCGGTAAAGCGTTTATACACAAACGCGGGAATGCTTCGAGGGCATGAAGCATTCTCTCTTCATTTTTATAAGCCATTCCCTTTTAAGTTTTGGGTACCGGGGAATCTTGAAAGTGCTAACTTTTGATTTTGAGTGGTTTTCCTCCGAAGTTCACAATGAACTTAAAACCAAAACAGTTTCAAATTTCCCGCATTTCTTGAGCTCACCAACAGTGACGTCACAAGCTTTATTTCCGACAGTTATCCGACAATTTTCCCGACCGCTGTACGATTATGAAGGATAGAAAACAGTGATTTTAACATTCCAATATCTCCGCAATGCTTCATCCAATTCGTTTAACTTCTGAATATGTTTATTTTATGCTTAATGAACACATTGAACTCAAATGAAAAAAAATGTCTAAATTGTGGTTCATTTGATCTTTAAGAACGTTTAAAACTGATAAATAATAATTTAAACTGTAAACTTTACTGAGTGACTCGACAAGCAAAATATTCTTATGTCCTGTATTTCTCTAACACCTTATGCACTTTCTCCAGGTAGAGCAGCTGTACTTGTATCGATCTACCTGTAGCGGGCTGAATTTGTATTCAAGTGGAGTAAACAATTGAACTGTTCCTCGCTATTTTACATTTCATCATGTCTGATCAGATCACCAGCGTTTGTCTTTTTATGAACTTCTTATCTTGCTATATTTTCACTTGCTCTGTTTCCTGCCTCAGGTTCTTCAGTCCAACTGCCATATTTTGCAGTATATGCAAAAGATTTTAGTTCAGAAAAATAAAATGTAGAACTTCCAAATTGATATTTCTACGAAAGTGAGAATCGAACGCCCTTACTATACTTGTAAGGTCTGTGGATATGCTCCCCAGCAAATGTTGACGGCAAATTGAAGCGTCTTAGACGAGTTTTCCTCGATTCTAAGCGACAATATGACCCTAGCCCGGCCTTTGTTGACACTTTCATTCCTTAAAATGAAGAGAGGGTAGAATTGCATTCGTTTGCACGAGGCTAAAGAGTTATGAAAATGGCCTGTTTTTATTGTTTGCAACATTTTATATTCGGCTGCTAGGTGTGACCGTTTGATAAGTTGAGTGGTGATCCTGTTCCTGGGTTTTCTGCTTGTGGCTGTGGACATATTCAATTGTTCCCCGCTCTGACGTCAACTTCTCTCAGCCCTTCCCCCCCCCCCCCCCGCCCCTGCCCCCGCCTACTTATTCTATCCGCTTGGAATTTTTCAGCAGTTTAGTAAATACATTAGAGACATGTGAGGATATCAACATAATTTATAGCTTGGTATTAAGACGTATAAAACATCTTTCATAAATCAGATGAAACTAACTCCTACCTGGCTATCGAAACATCTGTGTATCCATTTTTGTTTTATTTACGTTTTAGAGTTGACGTATGCCTTACTGTGTTGTGATCACACAAAGGCAAAACTTCCTGTTTTTGTTTTGTGCTGTTTTCCGCATAAAGTCACTAGACTCTGTTATAAACACTCATTTTCCTTTTGCTCAAAACCACCCGCACCAACTTTTACCCCCACCCTCCCAACCCTTAACTCCCCGTACACGTGTAGTTGACGTGAAGGGTGGAACAAGTAAATGTATCGAAGGCGCCTTACACACCTCTCCTCCTTGATGTCACTAATAAAGCTAACAGTTGCAATTCAAGCCGTTCTTACCTAGTCTTTACGAAAGTAAATAAGGCAATAACCGGTGAATCGTTTGCAACTGAAGAGTTTGTGGTTGTTGTGTCAGAAACTTAACGACGGAAATTACAACTTTAAGAGTTGCATTATTTACAAACTTCTTCACGTCATTTGAAGAATTTCATTTATGCTAACGCTTACTGGGAACAAAATGCCCTGATAAAACTTACAGCCGAAGAGGGAGCTACCTTTGGCAGTAAATGTGTAGTAATACACTCTTTGCCTAGTTCCTGTACGGCTTTCTCCCAGGCCTTCGCGGTCAATTGATTTCTGTGACGTGTCTCAGACGAACGGTCCGGGGTACACTTTTCGCCCCGGATCACGTGACCCGAAACAATTGACCGCGGCGAAATATTTAGGGCTAGGAACTAGGCAAGTACACTCTGACGCTTTACAGCCAATCTAAGATTCTGGAGAGCTTTAACTCGACTTACTTAAACTCCCATCATTAAGCCTAGAGATGTAAAGCCAAGGCAATATCGAGAATTACTTTTAACACTTAAGTGAAAACCCGGTTTAAACTCATACGTTTTTTTCCTTAATTTCCTATCTCCCGATACCTATTGCATCCTATTTGCAGTGTTTTCACTACTTAAGGCATGAAGTTTGCAAAGGAAAATTTCCCTCAAGAACCATCAGTTCGCTTTCGATTCTTTCATAAAACAATGGAATCAAATGGGTTAACGTTATAGCTTGCACATGCGCCGAGTCTTAAACCTTAATGCACAGGTGCTGTGAACCATAAGTACCAAGGACATATTAGTCGATATAATAAAGATCTAATAATACAGATACAGTAGAACTCAGAATATGAATACCAAAGGAAAGAAAAGACATACAAAAGGCACCAGGAACGAGTTGTAACGTGTCCTGACTGCAACTTACGTCTAAACTAAAGAAGCCTAAGGCCCATTCAGATAATCAAATGTCTTGTACCAGATGAGCTCCTGTTCATAACCGAAGATTTACAAGGATCAATAACCAGAAAAAACACATTTTCAAAAATGTCACGCTATCTCGAGGTAAAGGGTGTCCGTAAAGCGGGTCTCACTGGAATACGATACAACACTTGATCAGTTTATGTTAGCCTCGGATTTTCGATGGTTTTCATCGTGACGTCACTACATTCAATGATCTAAATTTCTTAATATTTGATAGTTTTTACATATTCTAGTTCTTCCCTTCAGAATTTTGAATTGTAGCAGTCCTGACAACTTCTATCTAAACCATGTAACTAGGAAAAATACAGAACAAGTTGTCCATAACTTTGAAATTCTATAGCTATCGATTTGACATCTTGTAAAGTAAGACAAACAGTTAACCTTGAAAGAAAGATATATTGGTAGAACTTAAAGCCAGGATTTGAAATTCTGATGACGCCACGAGTAAAACCATCTATAGCTACTGGTTGAAACAACAGGAATTTAATTCACAGAAATTTGCTTTTTGTAAACACCAAGAATAAACATGACGACAAAGCCGAAGAGCATTCCAAAATTTTGAAGGGCAAATGTCTTGAGGTTCTTCCAAATGGAGGCTTGTCCAATTCTTGCGGACATCTTGGAAGCTTCTTCCAGCTGTTAATTAAAGCACAACGGTAAAAACATCATCAATATTTTGTATTTTTTGTAAAATGTATACGGTTCACAAGATATACAGATAAGACCTCTTCCTTACTCCGCCATATTTGGCCCGGATCCACATCAGCTGATTTATGAGCTCAAGATTTCGACCTATGAGGTGATAGTTGATGTGGCCGAAGACCGAATAAAGTATCACCTCATAAATATCGAGACTCAAAAATCTAGTATAGCATTTTTAGTTTAATTCTAACTTATGGCCTGTTTACAAGGAGGGAGGGTTACCCTTTCAAGCGGGTTAACCCTAGCTAGAGAGCATGCAAAGGATAGCCCGGGTTTACAAGCAAAATTTCACAGGTAGGGTAACCCTACAACCCGGGACAACTTAATGCGCGGTTACACGCAAAGGGTCTGGAAACAAGTAGAAAGTTAACTCGGCCGGGTAGGCGGGTTAACCCTAGCTAGAGTGTTTACAACGGAAAAGTTAACCCGCCTGCCAGGGTAACCCTAGCACGCAGATAGGGTAACCCGCCTACCCGGCTAACCCTGGCTGCCTTGTTAACACGACGAAGGAAAAAAAAAAAGAGGAAATGTTTGAGGGTAACCCGCTTGCTATAGTAACCCTCTCTCCTTGTAAACAGGCCCTTAGATATGCCTCAAATAACGGTTCCCAATTATTTCTTATTTTAGGGCCTCTTAACACGACCCGGGTCAGGCTCGAAACAAACTACATGCTATTGCAGACTGACAACCAGGGTTTGTGTTAAGTGGTTATTTTTAGCATTCTCTGCGGTGATTCAACCGGGGTTGAAAATCAACTCGGGCTCGTTTGTGAGGCCGCTGGTATTAAACTTTACGCTTTAGAGATTGCGTGGACTGAATTTTCATTTTAAATTCACTGTTTTGTGTACGCACTCTCATCAGTTTCTTCAACAATTTTGAGTTTTTAATTCAAGAAACCGTGAATGTTCTCTTTTAGCTTCTCGAGAATTTGATTATCCATTTGCTTCTAAATATTTCTTACATTTTCAGAGAAACAGGAAAACGTTGCCATTTTGTTGACCAAGGGCTGATAGTGTGCGATGGCTCAGCCAATCAGATTGCAGCATTTGCATTAGTATATTAGTAGATTTCTACTAATAAATCACAGCCCCATGCTCAAAGAAATATCTACTCACCATGTCAACTAATGAAATGTAAACAAACATTCCTCCAGCAAGTGGATAGATCCACCTGACGGCTGATGTTTTGGTGCCAAGTATCAAGCCAATGATCAGTCCCAGATAACAAGCACAAGCCGAGAGAAAGTTGAATGCCATCGCCATTTTGTACGACATGCCAGCATTGAGAAGAATGGCAAAATCACCTGGGAAACATTTCAGATTCAACAAACATATTAATTCAAAGAGAAAAATGATGTTTTACCGCCCAAGTTGTTGTCAATATGTTATGAAAGAATTGGTTCATGCTTAGCGTGCGTACATCGAGTTATGGACACACGCGGGAAGTTTGGAGAGTACGAGAGAAGCGTAAGAGTACGTTGCTCGAGGCGACAACCGAGAGACGGAAACTCTAGCTTCTTGAGTGCTCTCCAAACATCCCACGTGCATAACTTGACTGATATGCGCACGTTAAGCATGAACCAATTCTTTTTTGTAACGTATCGACAACAACTTGGGTACTAAAACATGTTTTATTTGTGATTGATTACAAAGGTCTCACAATGCTCGATGAAGGAAAACAAAGGATTCTATTGCCTGGCTAAAAGCACGCCACAATCAGTTGAGCAGCCGTTGAACGAAAACGCTTCATCTAGTTTCTAAAATTGCCAGTGAAAACTTCTCTTCTTCGAATTAATTATAATGAAAAATGTAGGCGAACAAAGTCAAAAACACTCCATGAAAATTAGGCAAACGAAGTAAAATACTCAAGTTTTAGTCTTAGCTTGGCAAAAGTCAAAGGCTCGAAGTAGGGTTTGGATTGTTCAGAATGATGTGCACATGGCCGAAACTTTAGCAAAAGGTTCTCGCAGCTAAACTCCACGGAAATATTGCAGCTAAAATGAACCTGCATATACGTCATGTTATACACGCATGGCTGTGCGTATATAGAGATTTCTACCAAATGGCTCAATAGGAATTAGGTAGGACCAGCGCGCACGTTGTGTATGCTACTTATGTATCTAACATGCGAGCGCCAGAGAGGTACGAAAGTAAAGGATTGACACCCCTATACCAAAACAAACATCAACAGATTGCTTTGTACATAAAAGTGAGAAAACTACATCAAGTAATGATTTTTACCAAGTTCATGTGGTAGCTCTTCGCAAAGTATCGCCAGTGAGGTACTGATGCCAAAGTAAGTTGAACTGGAATATGACGCTCCAATGGCTAAGCCGTCAATAAAGTTATGAAGGCCGTCACCAATGATTATCATCCAAGCAACAGGGGCCACTTTTCTCTTTCTGTCAGTGCTCACAATAACCTGTGCATACGATACAAGGAACTGATCAAGATTGGATCTTGTTTGCTTTCTTGAGCAAACACGTCCTGTAGTGACTCTCTGCCTGCACAGTGTCTAGTATAAAGGAGCTCAATCATGGGATTTTGAGTTATTTCGACCACGTACAAAATTGTTATTATTTCAAGTGAAGGAAGCCTGAAAATAGTAGTTTACTAAGATAGAACAACACTAGAGAGATAATAATAAACCATAAAGGACCAAGGATGGTTTAGGATGGAGAAGATTAGCACGATTACAAACGACGAAAAATTTAGGCTAAACTTCTCTAGATTCGCAAACCGTGACGTAGCTCCTTAAGTCTCGGCTTCGACTTCCTTATAAGGAAAGGTTCCTTCAAAAAGCAGTGTACTGTTTATTACGTTGCACAAAAATTTGTTTACACTGTAAGTACCTCACCTCGCATTCATTTAAACTTCTCTCTTCCACTGATCCATTGATGACATTCCGTGGAATGTCGCTCATACTACGAAGAGATAAATGTTGATCGGGCTTCCTGTTGTGAAGTTGGAGCTGCACTTCGGCAATTCCTGAGCCAAGTAATTCACTTTTGCCATCATTTATCGCCTTAGAAAGAGAACAATTGCTTCTTTAGCATATGCCACATGAGTACGACAACGCGCAAAGTTCGTTGACTGTGATCTATCAACATTAGCATTATCTATTTGAAACTCACAATCTTATTGGCTACACAAGCACCGTTTATTAATAAACGTCAAAGTCCAAGATAAGGGGTCAGGAAGCAGCTCTTAGTCCTCAAATTAATGGCTCGATACCCTTTGAGAGGACAATAGAACAAACAACAATAACTTTACATCTCCCCTAGCTTGCCCCAAAACAATAACAGCTGCTAACAAGCAAATGAATTACAAGCTTAGCATTGCTGGTACACCTCCGATGATAAGTGCCCACGTCTAACTATAGCAACCTATATCATTATCTCAGAAGCATTATATTTTTAAAAAAATGTATAGTCACGTGTTAGCTTGAGTATCAGGCTTTTGCAATTGGAGAGTGTGACGAAGAGAACTAAAGAAGGAAGGCCTGATACTCAGGTTAGTCACGAGTGTGAAGGATTTTCTATTCATTTTCCCTCCACGTCGCAGGTGTGGTTCCATTAATTTGACTTATATACGTTTTATGACGTTATTCCTATGGCCAGCTAAATCGGTGTAAAAATTTGTATTAAAAAGACCATATTTGTATTCTCGGTATAGGACTGGAACTAGCTTGCAACCGAAGCTAATGCGGGGAATCTTTTCAAATGTAAATGACGTTAATCTCTTTTTAATGATATTCCCCCACATTAGCCTCCATTGCAAGCTAGGTCCAGTCCAATACCGAGAATACGTATATGACGTATTGTTTTCACAATTTCACCAATTCCACACAGGAAACAATTTTGCATAATTGAAACATCGTTTTGTTCAGTCCAGCGGTTTGCTGTTGGAATTTGAATATAAAACAGATCAAAATTAAGATTGGCTGAACACAGCGTTCAACCCTGGGGGAGGACTTCCAAATAAAAACGACGGGCGTGCTCGTCGCAGCCTTTAGGGGTTAAAAAAGCGTTTTTGGCACCTCTTATATTGTTCAGTCGCAAAAAACAAAAACAAAAACAAAAAAACACGCAGCAGAAGCTAATTTTGCGGTACGTTTTAGGGTGTTGAGCCGAAAAAAAATTTACGACAAGAGACATTTGACAATCAACTGATTTATGACAATGCTTTTATAAACTTTCCGAGTAGATGGTACTCGAAGCGGTCGTCTTTACTATTATAAAAAAATTATGAAATAAAGTGTCAGTTTATCTGTTGTTTTAGAATTATCTCTTTTTCAAGACACGCCCAAAAAACAGGTTGTTGGTACCTCTTAGGGGTTCTTTTCAAAAATTCCAAGGAGTACCCCTTTTATATGGGAGGCCCTCCGGGGCGTTCAACTGCTTGTTTTGACAAGCTCTTACTGAAAAATAAGTCTGTTAGCGAAATACTTTAAAAATCCCCGTACAGTAAACGAGGACAGAATTTGTCGACTTACCTCCGTCTGTTTGTTTTCTGATACAGACTTGTCTTTGAATCTGACGATCATTTTCATGACATATTCCAGGAGAAAAAACAAGTAGATTCCACTGACAATGACCAAACCTATCCACAAATTAGCAAGACCGCGTATTTGATATGCCTGCCAAACAAGAGAGCATTAATTAGATTCACTGTGGCGATGTTCTGCTACACAATAAAAGAATGCAGGATAAAAGCGTAGTCTTGTTAAAGTCTTTTGCAAAGTAGGCATGTAGGCTAGAACTGAATTTCTTCCAACACAGACACTGCAAAATGTATGTAAAATATAATTATAACGAATAAGACAATAGGACGCTTTTTCGTTATGTTTATGTCATGCACCAAAAGCCGTATTAGGAAAAGGTTTTCCTTTTATTTTGCACCAAGAGAATGGAAAGTCTAATTTCTTTCACAGATTGGGCGCTTGAAGCGCTGCTACTTCAGTGCTTCAATCATCGAAAATGCGCATACAATACTACCAGTATCACTTTTTAAATTATACTTCGGAGACAGATCAGGCGGATGTGGTCGAGCCACGTCAGCCATGGTTTGTAAGTTCTTTTTTGGCGAGACGCAGTTGAATCAAAATATCCGCGGCTAGAACAAACGAGTCTGGTATGCTGCCAAAACGATCCAAAAAGGCATGATTAAGAATCTGCCGTACCTAAATTTGGCCATAAATCAGATCGCATGCGATACCGTCGATGTCACAGAGTGTCCACAGAATATCAGAACAACACACACAGCCTTTAGTTGTCTAGCTAAAATATATCGTAAACCTGTAGAAAGACCACTCACAAGATGTCCAGGAAACACTCACGTGTGGAATAAGATGGAAAAATCCACTCCCACTCAGTACACCAACAGCAAGCGACACCATAAACAACAGCAGAATCTTGTAAAATGATTGGTTCATGAATGGCACGACAAAGGCTCCAAGTAGAGATGCACAGCTGATGATAGTTACTGACAAGAACCCAAATCCCCACGCTGAAAACAATTGTATAATAAACATTCTGAACCCTACGATAAAAGATAAAACAATCAACATCCCTGATCACAGTGGATTCATCGGTTCCTTTGAAGAACCACGAGTGATCTTGAGTCAATGATCCCGATCTAAATGAACCTTAAGGAGCGCAACATTAAAGCGATGAAGATTTAGTCGAGCCGTGTTTTTAGACAAATGAGTCGGAGAAAGAAAGTAAAATTGGCGATGTGCTTACTTCTTTTTGTGGGAGGTGCCATGGCCTCATGGTTCGTGCGCTCGTCTCCGGATCGAGCGGTCTGGGTTCGAGCCCTGGCCGGGGATATTGTGTTGTGTTCTTAGGAAAGACACTTTACTCTCACGGTGCCTGTCACCACCCAGGTGTATAAATGGGTAACGGCGAATGAAATGCTGGGGGTAACCCTACGATGGAATAGCATCCCATCCAGGAGGGAGTAAAAATACTTCTAGTCGCTCCATGCTACTGAAACCGCGATAAGCTCCGGCCTGATGAGCCACTTGGCTCGTATGCAGACTTTGCGTTTACTTCTTTTTACGTGACGCGTGATTGGTGAAAAAATTTTACGTGATGCGTGATTTAATAGAAAAATTCAGTGTTATGCGTGATTGTTACCCCCCCCCTGCCACCCTCTTGTAAGCAAGCTACTTATTACTGATTGTGTTACCTCGAGCTTTGCTCTGCTTTGCATCTTCTTTCGTCTCTACGCTTTCATCCAAACAAGCTTGACTTTCAATTTGCTGCACTATCGCTGGGCAGACTTTTTCAAATTTATCCGAATTCAATCCACTGGTGTCAACGGAAAAGGATTCAAACAGTTCTTTGGCTGAATAGCACTGCAATAAAATCAATTCATATAGAACATTTTCACATTTAATAATGGCAAGAATATTAATAATAATAATAATGATAATAATAATAGCAATAATAACGATGATAATAAGAATGACGATGATGATGTCATTATTCATCGTGATGTAATATGGGACAGATGCATTTTACTCGTTTGTCTCCCGATGGAGTCATTTTGAGATGTTGATCGCGGCGTTTCGACTGCTATGCTGCTAGACGTCATCAGGCGATGAGGTCAATTGATACGTGTCGCTATTTGTAGCACCTTAGTTCGCTGTCATTGGTGCATTTCGATCCTCATTGTTATTCCAACTTTGTGACGCTGTTCCCTCAAAGGTCCGCATTGTAACTGACCGGCTGTTGTGCTTTTTGATTGTAGATATCTATGCTTTAGGAATTTCGATTCCACTATCTCTATTGATGTTATTCGGACAAAGTCTAATGTGGATAGCTTCCTTGACCCTTCGTGTGTACCAGTGAGGGTCACGATCAATAAACTTGACTTTGTCTTAAATGAGTAAATCCCCCGTCTCGTTGGCGTGCTCTGAAAAGTGCGGAGGTTTGCGTACAATAGTAAATGAATAACTAGCCCCGAAGTGTTAAAAGTGGTTTTCAGCTTTCACACGATAACATACTAATGAATGGTGCGAGAGGCATGGAATTAAGGTCATCCTGTCCATAAGCAAGCTGTCGAGGGAGCAAACCTCACAAACAATGTTTTGAGAGTTTCTCGTGTAAAAGAGAACATTTTTACTAATATTAACTGAATAACAGAGAAAAAATTTCAGATTCTAAAGGTTCACGACCTAGATAATTGTGTCCTTTACCAATCTTGAAAATTTGACAACATTCGGTTGAAACCCAATGTAGATATCGTGTGCAAGCTATTGGTGATCCGTCTATTTAGTCATTTTGAGAAATTAGGCTTTAAAGTTTTATTTGGGTGTCCGGGAACCCAACTTAGCCCTGTGAACGGGGGGGAAGGTGACAGAGGCAGGGGGAGGGGGTATATCGAAAGGTTTTACATCAATGTTCCATTGAATACCTGAATACACACCAGTCATAGAAATGTTAACCAAGTATAAGGAGCGTGTAAGATAGTAGAGGAAACAATGCTCAGGACTATGATACAAAATTCTCACAAGTACACATCTCGTAAAGTATCATTAAAATGTATTGAACTGGATCCATTTTGTGAGAACTATTGCACTGTAAACAACCGTTGCTATGGGTGTTGCTATGTTGAAATATAGCTACCAGTTAGCAGATTTCTTAATTTAAACGTTAATCATAACAATTACAATTTCCTCAAATGTGATTGGTGCATAAACTGCTGTATTTTGCTCTAATTAATCTGCAAAGTTGTAATCGGACAGTGTAATCGGACAGTTGGGTGTAATCTGGCACCTGTAATCGGACAGTTACATGAGCCAATCATTTTAAGTCCTCTCCACTAAATCCACCAGCACAGCATTGATTACAATCACTACAGTAACCATTTCAAGAGACTGACTTTGTAAACTTTGGAGGTTTAGTCTCTGGTGACTGTTTTGAAAGAAACTTAACCGCCATTTTGCAAGCTATTCTCCATATTTTTAATTATGATATTTAAAAATGACTATTAAAAGCTCTTTTGCAAATGAAATTTTTACTTTTGTGGGAAATTGTAATGGTTATGATTAATTGGTAACAGGACATCGTGTCGTCCAATTCAGTCTGTAATCACACTCGTGATTAACAAATCGGACTCCCGCTTCGCGGTCCTCCGATATTGTTTATCACTCGTATGATTTCAGACCGAATTGGACTCCACTCAGTCCTATTACCATTATAAATCAAGCAATAATTAGAGCAAAGTTGTTTCAAAATACGTTTCGCAAATGGTCAGAGATGTTGAATCCCCGTGTTTCGAAAAAATGGCTTCTTGGACAAAAATTTATATCTGGGGGTGTAAGATCACCTTAAGTATGCTTTTAAAAATTAATAGAGATTCAGTTTCTTTCAAGCATGACGGTAAATTATTAAAACCTTGCGCTCCGCAACCTTTCTTAGCAGTTTCTGTATAAACTTATGGGTGTAAAATGTGAAGACCGCTGCGCCTAGTAGAATAATTATGTTTAACTTGATACTAGAGTGGAAAAACCAAACCCTATTTGAGACCAAATGGACAAAATCGATACCCAATTTCTGACCAAAACGGCTAAAAAACATACCCTTTGGGGCCAAACATACCTGTATAGCCCAAATAAGGGAGTTTCATGGTTTCATGGTTGCATGGTTGCATGGTTGCATGGTTGCATGGTTGCATGGTTGCATGGTTGCATGGTTGCATGGTTGCATGGTTGCATGGTTGCATGGTTGCATGGTTGCATGGTTGCATGGTTGCATGGTTGCATGGTTTCATGGTTTCATGATTTCATGGTTGCATGGTTTCATGGTTTCATAAGTGTCATGGTTTATTGATTCAAAGGTTTCATAGATTCAGATTTCAGATTTTTTTTTATTAATTGACACTATTTACAGACATATTTCACTATCGCACACTATTACAAAAAATTCATTAATTAAAATAAGGTTTCATAGGTTTCATGGTTTCATAGGTTTCATAGTTTTCGTGGTTTCATAGTTTTCGTGGGTTCATAGTTTTCGTGGTTTCACAGGTTTCATGGTTTCAAAGGTTTCATAGTTTTCGTGGTTTCATAGGTTTCGTGGTTTCGTGGTTTCGTGGTTTCATGGTTTCATAGGTGTCATGGTTTTATAGGTTTCACACTGAAGTTTCATGGTTTCATAGGTTTCGTAGGTTTCGTGGTTTCATAAGTTTCATGGTTTCATAGGTTTCGTGGTTTCATAGGTTTCGTGGTTTCATAAGTTTCATGGTTTCATAAGTTTCATGGTTTCATAGGTTTCGTGGTTTCGAGGTTTCGTGGTTTCATGGGTTCATAGGTTTCATAGGTTTGGTGGTTTGGTGGTTTCATAGGTTTCATGGTTTCATAAGGTTTCATGGTTTCAAAGGCTTCATTGGTTTCGTGGTTTCATAGGTTTCATGGTTTCATAAGTTTCATGGTTTCAAAGGTTTCATTGGTTTCGTGGTTTCATAGGTTTCATGGTTTCGTGGTTTCATGGTTTCATAGGTTTCATAGGTTTGGTGGTTTGGTGGTTTCATAGGTTTTATGGTTTCGTAAGGTTTCATGGTTTCATAAGGTTTCATGGTTTCGTAGGTTTGATGCGTTCAAAGGTTTCATGGTTTCATAAGTTTCATGGTTTCAAAGGTTTCGTGGTTTCATAGGTTTCATGGTTTCGTCGGTTTTATATATGGTTTCGCAGGTTTTATGGTTCCATGGTTTCATAGGTTTCATGGTTTTACAGTTTTTATAGTTTAATATGTTTGAAACCATGAAACCTATGAAACCACGATACCTATGAAACCACGAAACATATAAAACCACGAAACCTATGACACCTCGAATCCTGTGAAACCACGAAACCCGTGAAACCACGAAACCCGTGAAACCACGAAACCGATGAACCACGAAACCTGTGAAACCACGAAACTTTTGAAACCTCGAAACCTATGAAACCACGAAACCTGTGAAACCACGAAACCTATGAAACCATGAAACTTATGAAACCACGAAACCTATGAAGCCATGAAACCTATGAAACCATGAAACCTATGAACCATGATTCATGATGATTAATCATTAATGCATATATTCGTGATTAATTTACATATAATTTGCATATATTCGTGATCCGTAACACTAAGTAATAACCGAGCGGTGGAAATCAGAAATAGGCGAAGAAGGGAGACAAATTAAAACTTTCTAAAAAGATAACTACAGGCTAAAGCCTGTTTTGGAATTAACAGATATAGTAAAGTCGCACACGCTTTTTACTGGCTTCGGATCTTCCGTTAACGTAGAAATTTATTACACCCAATGGTAGCTCGAAACACGGTGACTGAAAATAACAAAATTACAAACACGGGAATGAACATAAAATAACTAACAACGACCGAACATGAAGAATGCAGAAAAGCGGCAAAGCGAAATAAACGAAGAAACTTACAAGAAGAATGTGAAGAACCAAAGACGAACCGAAAACCAGAGACGCTCGCAGAACCCAATGACGCTACTAACTGAAATAAATTACACGCAAACCGAACTTATAGAGTATGCAAATGAACATAACATATACAAAAAGGGCACAAAACAAAAGAAACTAATTACGCGAAACTAGAAGCACGAACAAATGTCACAAATTCTGGCGCCTACATATAGTAAATAGACATTAACCAGTGAATATCATGAATACAAAACAACGGAAAAGTTAAATAAATAAAAAAACCAAAACAAACTTTAATTTGCCATTACCTTTGTCTTGTCACTCTCTCTGGCCTGTTCATTTGAAGATGAGCCGATGTTAAGTTCCTTGAGGAGTAAATTGAACTGTTGTGAGTTCATGGAATTGTTTGAGCCAAATTCGTCGAAGATACTCTCGACAAATGTTTCCGGCGCAGATAAATTTACACTTCTCACATGATGCGACAAAGCGTGACATTCCTCCGGCTGAATAATCGCAGAAAACGAAAGAAAAGCTAAAAACTGGTAAACTGCCTTAGTTGATCTCATTACGATTCTGCTTTCATTTGAAGGTCACAAAAGCTCAGAGAGAACACAACACGCACTAACGCGATCGACTTGATTTGGAAATTATTTTAGCCCCAGGGTGAATGCAAATATATACAAGGGACTCCTTGTACCGCCCTTATTAGATTTGCATAATGTTTTGGGATAATTTGTTGAGCTAGATCTTGAATTTTAATTACCTTGACATGAGATCTGTTGTTCTTTTTCTTTCGGAAGTGCAATGGAGGACCTCATGGAGGCGGAGAGAAAAAAAATTTCTTTTTCTCTCTCCCATCGGTTTCTTGACTTTGCAGCCGGCACCTGATCGCAGGTCGGATAGCTGCTTTGCATTAATTCTTTATGACAAGTTTGAAACTGTGTGTAGGCAATAGTACGAATATGAGCTTGTACAAGAAGGGTTTACACTACGAGTGATACAACCCCTGCATGATAAGTTGTTTACAAGTGGTGAGAAAATAAACAAGACGAGAGAGAGGTCGAGGATTGTTATCACTGTTGATGGCAACGAAATGGGTAACGAATGAAAGAGTAACGATATATCGGCCGAGTCTGTCAGAGTATTATAAACAGTCTCGTAAATGGCCAGCTTATATATCAAGGCTAATTAAGTGTATGAGAAAGTAGTGTAACATGATGTAATCAAAGGAAAATTGTTTCTCTAGAGGCTTTGGAATTGTATCATTTATGCCAGGCTTTAGGTTCTTGATGTAAGAAAGCCTCAAGCTATGCTAATTGCTATCAGTTGTCATTACGGTCAATGACCTCAAAGTTATTGTGAACAGCGGTCTTTGAGATTGACAACTGTAAACCTTTCCTCAACAATGATAACAGTCCTGGGACTCGTTTTGTGTCTTCGAGATTCCACATTGTCAGATGGCCGAATCTGGATTTCACCAGTGGAGAGGGGTTGATATTTGTAGTGGCCATGTTGTGCCATATACCGTCTCTGGTGACTGTTTTGAAAGAAACTTAACCGCCATTTTGCAAGCTATTCTCCATATTTTTAATTATGATATTTAAAAATGACTATTAAAAGCTCTTTTGCAAATGAAATTTTTACTTTTGTGGGAAATTGTAATGGTTATGATTAATTGGTAACAGGACATCGTGTCGTCCAATTCAGTCTGTAATCACACTCGTGATTGACAAATCGGACTCCCGCTTCGCGGTCCTCCGATATTGTTTATCACTCGTATGATTTCAGACCGAATTGGACTCCACTCAGTCCTATTATCGTTATAAATCAAGCAATAATTAGAGCAAAGTTGTTTCAAAATACGTTTCGCAAATGGTCAGAGATGTTGAATCCCCGTGTTTCGAAAAAATGGCTTCTTGGACAAAAATTTATATCTGAGGGTGTAAGATCACCTTAAGCATGCTTTTAAAAATTAATAGAAATTCAGTTTCTTTCAAGCATGACGGTAAATCATTAAAACCTTGCGCTCCGCAACCTTTCTTAGCAGTTTCTGTATAAACTTATGGGTGTAAAATGTGAAGACCGCTGCGCCTAGTAGAATAATTATGTTTAACTTGATACTAGAGTGGAAAAACCAAACCCTATTTGAGACCAAATGGACAAAATCGATACCCAATTTCTGACCAAAACGGCTAAAAAACATACCCTTTGGGGCCAAACATACCTGTATAGCCCGAATAAGGGAGTTTCACGGTTTCACGGTTTCACGGTTTCACGGTTTCACGGTTTCACGGTTTCACGGTTTCACGGTTTCACGGTTTCACGGTTTCACGGTTTCACGGTTTCACGGTTTCACGGTTTCACGGTTTCACGGTTTCATGGTTTCATGGCTTCATAGGTTCAAGGTTTCATAGGTTTCATGGTTTCATTGTTTCATAGATTTCCTGGTTTCATGGTTTCATAAGTGTCATGGTTTATTGATTCATAGGTTTCATAGATTCAGATTTCAGATTTTTTTTTATTAATTGACACTATTTACAGACATATTTCACTATCGCACACTATTACAAAAAATTCATTAATTAAAATAAGGTTTCATAGGTTTCATGGTTTCATAGTTTTCGTGGGTTCATAGTTTTCGTGGTTTCACAGGTTTCATGGTTTCAAAGGTTTCATAGTTTTCGTGGGTTCATAGTTTTCGTGGGTTCATAGTTTTCGTGGTTTCACAGGTTTCATGGTTTCAAAGGTTTCATAGTTTTCGTGGTTTCATAGGTTTCATGGTTTCGTTGTTTCATGGTTTCATAAGTGTCATGGTTTTATAGGTTTCACACTGAAGTTTCATGGTTTCATAGGTTTCGTAGGTTTCGTGGTTTCACAAGTTTCATGGTTTCATAGGTTTCGTGGTTTCATAAGTTTCATGGTTTCATAGGTTTCATGGTTTCGAGGTTTCGTGGTTTCATGGTTTCATAGGTTTCATAGGTTTGGTGGTTTGGTGGTTTCATAGGTTTTATGGTTTCGTAAGGTTTCATGTTTTCATAAGGTTTCATGGTTTCATAAGTTTCATGGTTTCAAAGGTTTCATTGGTTTCGTGGTTTCATAGGTTTCATGGTTTCGTGGTTTCATGGTTTCATAGGTTTCATAGGTTTGGTGGTTTGGTGGTTTCATAGGTTTTATGGTTTCGTAAGGTTTCATGGTTTCATAAGGTTTCATGGTTTCGTAGGTTTCATGCGTTCAAAGGTTTCATGGTTTCATAAGTTTCATGGTTTCAAAGGTTTCGTGGTTTCATAGGTTTCATGGTTTCGTCGGTTTGATATATGGTTTCGCAGGTTTTATGGTTCCATGGTTTCATAGGTTTCATGGTTTTACAGTTTTTATAGTTTAATATGTTTGAAACCATGAAACCTATGAAACCACGATACCTATGAAACCACGAAACATATAAAACCACGAAACCTATGACACCTCGAATCCTGTGAAACCACGAAACCGATGAACCACGAAACCTGTGAAACCACGAAACTTTTGAAACCTCGAAACCTATGAAACCACGAAACCTGTGAAACCACGAAACCTATGAAACCACGAAACCTATGAAACCATGAAACTTATGAAACCACGAAACCTATGAAGCCATGAAACCTATGAAACCATGAAACCTATGAACCATGATTCATGATGATTAATCATTAATGCATATATTCGTGATTAATTTACATATAATTTGCATATATTCGTGATCCGTAACACTAAGTAATAACCGAGCGGTGGAAATCAGAAATAGGCGAAGAAGGGAGACAAATTAAAACTTTCTAAAAAGATAACTACAGGCTAAAGCCTGTTTTGGAATTAACAGATATAGTAAAGTCGCACACGCTTTTTACTGGCTTCGGATCTTCCGTTAACGTAGAAATTTATTACACCCAATGGTAGATCGAAACACGGTGACTGAAAATAAGACGAATGTGAAGAACCAAAGACGAACCGAAAACCAGAGATGCTCGCAGAACCCAATGACGCTACTAACTGAAATAAATTACACGCGAACCGAACTTATAGAGTATGCAAATGAACATAACATATACAAAAAGGGCACAAAACAAAAGAAACTAATTACGCGAAACTAGAAGCACGAACAAATGTCACAAATTCTGGCGCCTACATATAGTAAATAGACATTAACCAGTGAATATCATGAATACAAAACAACGGAAAAGTTAAATAAATAAAAAAACCAAAACAAACTTTAATTTGCCATTACCTTTGTCTTGTCACTCTCTCTGGCCTGTTCATTTGAAGATGAACCGATGTTAAGTTCCTTGAGGAGTAAATTGAACTGTTGTGAGTTCATGGAATTGTTTGAGCCAAATTCGTCGAAGATACTCTCGACAAATGTTTCCGGCGCAGATAAATTTACACTTCTCACATGATGCGACAAAGCGTGACATTCCTCCGGCTGAATAATCGCAGAAAACGAAAGAAAAGCTAAAAACTGGTAAACTGCCTTAGTTGATCTCATTACGATTTTGCTTTCATTTGAAGGTCACAAAAGCTCAGAGAGAACACAACACGCACTAACGCGATCGACTTGATTTGGAAATTATTTTAGCCCCAGGGTGAATGCAAATATATACAAGGGACTCCTTGTACCGCCCTTATTAGATTTGCATAATGTTTTGGGATAATTTGTTGAGCTAGATCTTGAATTTTAATTACCTTGACATGAAATCTGTTGTTCTTTTTCTTTCGGAAGTGCAATGGAGGACCTCATGGAGGCGGAGAGAAAAAAAATTTCTTTTTCTCTCTCCCATCGGTTTCTCGACTTTGCAGCCGGCACCTGATCGCAGGTCGGATAGCTGCTTTGCATTAATTCTTTATGACAAGTTTGAAACTGTGTGTAGGCAATAGTACGAATATGAGCTTGTACAAGAAGGGTTTACACTACGAGTGATACAACCCCTGCATGATAAGTTGTTTACAAGTGGTGAGAAAATAAACAAGACGAGAGAGAGGTCGAGGATTGTTATCACTGTTGATGGCAACGAAATGGGTAACGAATGAAAGAGTAACGATATATCGGCCGAGTCTGTCAGAGTATTACAAACAGTCTCGTAAATGGCCAGCCTATATATCAAGGCTAATTAAGTGTATGAGAAAGTAGTGTAACATGATGTAATCAAAGGAAAATTGTTTCTCTGGAGGCTTTGGAATTGTATCATTTATGCCAGGCTTTAGGTTCTTGATGTAAGAAAGCCTCAAGCTATGCTAATTGCTATCAGTTGTCATTACGGTCAATGACCTCAAAGTTACTGTGAACAGCGGTCTTTGAGATTGACAACTGTAAACCTTTCCTCAACAATGATAACAGTCCTGGGACTCGTTTTGTGTCTTCGAGATTCCACATTGTCAGATGGCCGAATCTGGATTTCACCAGTGGAGAGGGGTTGATATTTGTAGTGTCGGGCGGTACAGGCGACTCAAACAATATCGAGAGCTCAATGAACACAGTCTTTATTCCCGAGCTTGATCACGAGGACTTCGTGTTACAACAACAACATGATCTGGGGAACCCGGATGTAGTTTCCCTCAGGGAGGGCCTAGGTACAAGTGACAGGCCAACATCCCCCCTTCTTTGAAAAGAAAAGAAATAGTAATAATAAATAAAAACAGAGTAAAGTAGGCAATATCAGCCTTATATAAGATTCTGTTCTGACTGTTATCATGGAAGGTTCTGCAACCGTGTTGTTATGCAGCGCAAACGTTAATGGCCGGCATTACTTGAGTTCAAAGTCTTTGAACCTAGTTGGTGGTTTGATGAGTCTTGTGCGTGTTCGCACTTCGGGTTGGTGATCCCTTGGCGGTTCTTGGGTTGTAGCAGGAGGTGTGTCGGTAGACAGCGCACTTTGGTCCGTGTCTGGTGTACTGGGTTCTTGTGTTTGTGGCGGGGAAGAGGTGTCGAGATCAGGGCTGCTGTTACTTGTGTCCGACGAGGGAGGTGGTTGCTGTTTGGGCTGATTAGTGGGCATGTTCAGCTCTGATCCTAGAGGATTGTAGTGATGTGCAAGACTGTGTCCTGGTCGAGGCAGGAGTGTAGGTGGAGTGGAGGGTGGTGTTGGGGGAGGAGGAGGTGCTGCACGCCTGATGTGTATCCGATTTCGTCGAATGGTACTGTGGGGCGTTTGTATGGTGTAAGATCTTGAGTGGCGTTTTTCAGCGACACGGCCATACGCCCATGGGTTGCCTGGTTTGCTTGTCGGTGGTCGTGCATACACAAATTCACCAATGTTGATTATATTGTGCTCTGGACCCGCGATCTTGTCATAGTGAGCTTTACTGGCGTTGCGTTTGGCTTTGATTTCTGCTGATACAGTGTCACGGTTGATTACCATGGGCTCGAGAAGGTGGTCAGGTGTTGGGAGCATTGTGCGTGTCCGGCGGCTCACCATGCGTTGGGCCGGAGAGTAGGTGTGGCCCTTTGGTGGTGTGTTTCTGTAGTTGAGCAAGGCGATTTGGACGTCACCTGATTTCTTTAGCATTGACTCCGATACTTTCACTGCTGCCTCTGCTTGACCGTTGCCTTGGGAGTGGTAGGGACTTGAGGTGGTATGTTTGAACCCGTATAGAGAGGCAAAGTCCATGTAATCCTTACTGGTGAATTGTGGTCCCTTGTCTGTGTGGCAGATACGTGGAACGCCAAACCTGGCAAAATGAGCTTTGGTTTTGTTGATGACTGATGTTGCCAAAGTGTCGTCAAGTTCATCCACTTCGATCCAATCAGAAAAATGGCACACTGTTACAAGGTAGGCTTTCTGTCTGTGCATGAAGATGTCTTGGTTGATGATCTGCCATGGTAGTGTTGGAATCGGGAGTGATCTCATAGGTTCTTTTGTTGACTTTGATCCATACTGTGCGCAGGTACTGCAGTTGTTGCACATATCAAAAACTGCTTGTCTCATCCCGGGCCAGAATAGTACTTCTCGTGCCATGCGTACATTTGACTCAGGACCAAAGTGGTTTGCATGGATTTTCAGCAGCATTTCAGCTTGCATGGACTGCGGTATCATAACTTGTGCGCCTTTGTAGATGAGGCCATTGTCAGTGGTTAGCTCGTCTCTGTAGGTCCAGTATGCTCGTAGTGGTTGTGGTAGCTGCTTTCTGTCATCTGGCCAGCCTTGGGCGATTGTGGCCAATAACTTGGAGAGGTGTTCATCCTTTTTGGTCTCGTCGCGTAGGCGAGATTCGGTGGTTTCTGTGAGGCGAGGGTTGCGGGTATCGGATTCCTCTGTGAGTTCGGTCCTGAATACTTCAAAGTCTGTGACCCTGGCATGTACTGGGGTAGGCAGTGCTGCTCTTGAAAGAGTGTCTGCCAGGTAGAGCGAGGTTCCTTTCTTGTATTTGATGGTGAAGCGGTATCTCTGCAGTCTCATTAGCATTTTCTGTAGCCGTGCTGGGGCTTTATGGAGAGGCTTTTTGCAGATGGTCTCAAGTGGCTGGTGGTCGGTGTGAACTTCTATGTCAGATTTGCCATAGAGCCAGTGGTCGAATTTTCCAAATGCGTTACAAATGGCCAGGCACTCTTTTTCGATTTGGGAGTATCGTTGCTCTGTTGCGTTGAGGCTGTTTGATGTGTATGCTACAGGTTGGAGGCGTCCTTCACTATTGGGCTGAAGAAGAGCACCGCCCAGGCCTTCTTCACTTGCATCGACTTGAAGTGTGACCGGTTTACTGAGGTCATAGTATTGGAGCACTGGTGCAGTGGAAATGAGGTGTTTGGCTTTGTTAAATGCGTCATCTTGTGCTTGTGCCCACATAAAGGGGGTATCTGACTTGGTGAGTTGGGTGAGAGGTCGGATAATGGTGCTGAGGTTCGGACAATAGGGTGAGAGATAGTTGGCCATTCCTACGAATCGCTGAACACCTGCTTTGTTTCGGGGTGGGGCCATTGCTGAGATTGCTGCTATCTTGTCTGGGTCTGCTTGCATTCCTCGATCAGTTATGACATTGCCCATGAATTTGACTTGTGTTAGTTTGAACTGTAGTTTGCTCTGGTTTAGTTTTATGTTCTTTTTTGAGCAGCGCTCCATAAGCGCGACAAGACGGCGGTCATGATCTTTCTCAGCTTCTTGGTAGGTTGTTCCGTCTCTAAAGACAAGTATATCGTCTGCGATGCATAATACTCCATCAAGGCCCTCTAGAGCTGACATGAGGCGCTTTTGGAATTCCTCGGGGGCGCTTGATATGCCAAATGGGAGGCGGAGCCATCGGTATCTCCCATAGGACGTGTGCATTGTCGTCATCAGTGACGATTCTTCATCAAGGGGTACGTGTAGAAAACCTTCTCTGACATCAACTAGTGAGAAACATTTGGCATGGCAGAGTTTATGGAGTTGTTCAGACAGTGTTGGCATTTGATACACTGGTCTGAGAATACCTTTATTGACTGTTTGACTGGGGTCAATGCAGATTCTTGTCTTCTTTGGTGTCTCTTTAATGACTTCATTGGAGCACCACGAGGTGGGTTCCTCTACTTTCTTTATGATACCAGCTGCAGCGTATCTGTCAAGGGCTTCCTTTTCTTTGATGCGTTTCGCCACAGCGATTCGATGTATTGGCATTTGTACTGGTGACACGTCAGCTGGTTTCATGGTTTCATGGTTTCATGGTTTCATGGCTTTATAGGTTCAAGGTTTCATAGGTTTCATGGTTTCATTGTTTCATAGATTTCCTGGTTTCATGGTTTCATAAGTGTCATGGTTTATTGATTCATAGGTTTCATAGATTCAGATTTCAGATTTTTTTATTAATTGACACTATTTACAGACATATTTCACTATCGCACACTATTACAAAAAAGTCATTAATTAAAATAAGGTTTCATAGGTTTCATGGTTTCATAGTTTTCGTGGGTTCATAGTTTTCGTGGTTTCACAGATTTCATTTTTTGAAAGGTTTCATAGTTTTCGTGGTTTCATAGTTTTCGTGGTTTCATAGTTTTCGTGGTTTCACAGGTTTCATGGTTTCAAAGGTTTCATAGTTTTCGTGGTTTCATAGTTTTCGTGGTTTCACAGGTTTCATGGTTTCAAAGGTTTCATAGTTTTCGTGGTTTCATAGGTTTCATGGTTTCGTTGTTTCATGGTTTCATAAGTGTCATGGTTTTATAGGTTTCACACTGAAGTTTCATGGTTTCATAGGTTTCGTAGGTTTCGTGGTTTCACAAGTTTCATGGTTTCATAGGTTTCGCGGTTTCATAAGTTTCATGGTTTCATAGGTTTCGTGGTTTCGAGGTTTCGTGGTTTCATGGTTTCATAGGTTTCATAGGTTTGGTGGTTTGGTGGTTTCATAGGTTTTATGGTTTCGTAAGGTTTCATGGTTTCATAAGGTTTCATGGTTGCATAAGTGTCATGGTTTCAAAGGTTTCATTGGTTTCGTGGTTTCATAGGTTTCATGGTTTCGTGGTTTCATGGTTTCATAGGTTTCATAGGTTTGGTGGTTTGGTGGTTTCATAGGTTTTATGGTTTCGTAAGGTTTCATGGTTTCATAAGGTTTCATGGTTTCGTAGGTTTCATGCGTTCAAAGGTTTCATGGTTTCATAAGTTTCATGGTTTCAAAGGTTTCGTGGTTTCATAGGTTTCATGGTTTCGTCGGTTTGATATATGGTTTCGCAGGTTTTATGGTTCCATGGTTTCATAGGTTTCATGGTTTTACAGTTTTTATAGTTTAATATGTTTGAAACCATGAAACCTATGAAACCACGATACCTATGAAACCACGAAACATATAAAACCACGAAACCTATGACACCTCGAATCCTGTGAAACCACGAAACCGGTGAAACCACGAAACCGATGAACCACGAAACCTGTGAAACCACGAAACTTTTGAAACCTCGAAACCTATGAAACCACGAAACCTATGAAACCATGAAACTTATGAAACCACGAAACCTATGAAGCCATGAAACCTATGAAACCATAAAACCTATGAACCATGATTCATGATGATTAATCATTAATGCATATATTCGTGATTAATTTACATATAATTTGCATATATTCGTGATCCGTAACACTAAGTAATAACCGAGCGGTGGAAATCAGAAATAGGCGAAGAAGGGAGACAAATTAAAACTTTCTAAAAAGATAACTACAGGCTAAAGCCTGTTTTGGAATTAACAGATATAGTAAAGTCGCACACGCTTTTTACTGGCTTCGGATCTTCCGTTAACGTAGAAATTTATTACACCCAATGGTAGATCGAAACACGGTGACTGAAAATAACAAAATTACAAACACGGGAATGAACATAAAATAACTAACAACGACCGAACATGAAGAATGCAGAAAAGCGGCAAAGCGAAATAAACGAAGAAACTTACAAGACGAATGTGAAGAACCAAAGACGAACCGAAAACCAGAGATGCTCGCAGAACCCAATGACGCTACTAACTGAAATAAATTACACGCGAACCGAACTTATAGAGTATGCAAATGAACATAACATATACAAAAAGGGCACAAAACAAAAGAAACTAATTACGCGAAACTAGAAGCACGAACAAATGTCACAAATTCTGGCGCCTACATATAGTAAATAGACATTAACCAGTGAATATCATGAATACAAAACAACGGAAAAGTTAAATAAATAAAAAAACCAAAACAAACTTTAATTTGCCATTACCTTTGTCTTGTCACTCTCTCTGGCCTGTTCATTTGAAGATGAGCCGATGTTAAGTTCCTTGAGGAGTAAATTGAACTGTTGTGAGTTCATGGAATTGTTTGAGCCAAATTCGTCGAAGATACTCTCGACAAATGTTTCCGGCGCAGATAAATTTACACTTCTCACATGATGCGACAAAGCGTGACATTCCTCCGGCTGAATAATCGCAGAAAACGAAAGAAAAGCTAAAAACTGGTAAACTGCCTTAGTTGATCTCATTACGATTTTGCTTTCATTTGAAGGTCACAAAAGCTCAGAGAGAACACAATACGCACTAACGCGATCGACTTGATTTGGAAATTATTTTAGCCCCAGGGTGAATGCAAATATATACAAGGGACTCCTTGTACCGCCCTTATTAGATTTGCATAATGTTTTGGGATAATTTGTTGAGCTAGATCTTGAATTTTAATTACCTTGACATGAAATCTGTTGTTCTTTTTCTTTCGGAAGTGCAATGGAGGACCTCATGGAGGCGGAGAGAAAAAAAATTTCTTTTTCTCTCTCCCATCGGTTTCTTGACTTTGCAGCCGGCACCTGATCGCAGGTCCGATAGCTGCTTTGCATTAATTCTTTATGACAAGTTTGAAACTGTGTGTAGGCAATAGTACGAATATGAGCTTGTACAAGAAGGGTTTACACTACGAGTGATACAACCCCTGCATGATAAGTTGTTTACAAGTGGTGAGAAAATAAACAAGACGAGAGAGAGGTCGAGGATTGTTATCACTGTTGATGGCAACGAAATGGGTAACGAATGAAAGAGTAACGATATATCGGCCGAGTCTGTCAGAGTATTATAAACAGTCTCGTAAATGGCCAGCTTATATATCAAGGCTAATTAAGTGTATGAGAAAGTAGTGTAACATGATGTAATCAAAGGAAAATTGTTTCTCTAGAGGCTTTGGAATTGTATCATTTATGCCAGGCTTTAGGTTCTTGATGTAAGAAAGCCTCAAGCTATGCTAATTGCTATCAGTTGTCATTACGGTCAATGACCTCAAAGTTATTGTGAACAGCGGTCTTTGAGATTGACAACTGTAAACCTTTTCTCAAGAATGATAACAGTCCTGGGACTCGTTTTGTGTCTTCGAGATTCCACATTGTCAGATGGCCGAATCTGGATTTCACCAGTGGAGAGGGGTTGATATTTGTAGTGGCCATGTTGTGCCATATATCGTGAGAGTGTTACTAATATGCGATCCAGGATCCCTAACCCCAACAAAAAGGTTTACTAGCACAAGCTAACTACTAACCAGAGAGCTGTTTAGACTAGACAGAGTGCTAGTTAAGCTAATAGCGGAGCTCCGGGGGCCCGAAGGGCCGTCAGGGCTGGCCTCGTAACTATTAGAACAGAACTCACATGGATACATGCATCTTTGATACTGGACATCCATGTTATGGTCGAAAACTCGAGATTTATTGTTGCGTTAATTACCTCTATTCATATGAATCAATAGGGTTTGTAGAGTTGTCGGATTTCTACAAAACTTGGCCAAAATGTTCGTCAGATATTAGAGCAAAAAGTGTGTAAGGCTTTTACGAAAATCGAAATATTTTTCCTGTAACGTCCCATTGAGAAACAGCAGTCAGAAAACTTTATAGTGTCCAACTTGAATGGGATTTACTAAGCAACCAGTAGAAATATGGAAAAAGCCTGACACCCTTTGTAAGCCCATCATCTCCTGAGTGATATAGTCCAGTCAGTTTGGATGTCCGAGGTAACAAAAAGGGTGGCATTCAGTTTAGCAAGTAAGGTCATTTTTGCGTTTAAAGGCACGCGCGTGCCTAACAAAAATGGCAAAATATATTGTTGTTTTCGGATTCTACAGTTTATTGGCTTTACAGTGATATATAGTTTACCGCGCAAAGAAAGTTTTTTTCCGGAAGGCACCCCTGAAGGTCTACTGTAACCTTTTAAAATATTTTATATTCTCAACAACTTAAGGTGGCTCTGAATCCGCTCCCACAAAATTTTAAACTGTGAAAATGTTGGCATTTTATCGTGTTAATCACAATTCATTGATTATAAAAATGGGGCCGAGTCCCGGGATTAAGTTTTAAGTTATGAGCCCGTAAAGCTAAGTTAAATTTTATACTGTTGCTATGATAACCAGGAGCCATAATCGGGGACGGAGACCGTAAGCGCGCGCCATTTCTAGTATTAGGGTTGTCCCCATGATATGGGACAATAATTCTATTTTTAGAACAAATTGCGCCATCGCCTGCGGCACACGCGCGTACATGCTGCGAGGATTTTTGCGGATGTCGCGCGGAGGAAATGGCGTCCGAAATTCCCGAAAATTTTCATGTTTTTGGCCCACAACTCAACGCGTTCACGTCTGTTGGAATTTTGCTTAAGTATTTTCGTCGTAAGCTGCTCCAGTTTGAGTGAAGTAAGACAGTGTCGCATTTAGGTATGTTCCGCTGTAAGCTTATATATATCGCTGACCAAGTTGTGTTCCGACGGATGCTTCTTTTACTTGAGCTGTACATTACTCCACTTTAAATTTCACATATGTTGAAGATTAACAGCTTTTCCATTACACAGCAGAAAACTAGCTGGATATATTTAGATATAGCAGAGCTTCAGGGCTTCATAGTTTCCTAGCTCCTCTTGCCACACACTTGCGAGGAATTTGTCAGTCTATCGCGACCGAAAAGTAAAACAAAATAATTGCTAGTTTGAGTTTCGCTTGAATTTTAAGCAACGCTTGATGTTTCATCCAAGGCCCAATAACTTTACGTCCTTAGATACTGCTCAGTTTTATTCGTGTAAAAATCCAGTAAATTCTCTGTTGTCAATGAATGAGAGCGCCCGCTGATGTGTGTTTTCAGTACAGTCAGTAAACATGACAAATTGTACTTCCGCCGCTCTTTCGTGTGAAAGCGTACATCGAACTCAAACAATAACTCTATAGTTTTTAAATATGTTTACGATTGATAAATGTTTGAGAACATATAAAAGCTAAGCTGGAAATATGTGAATAAAGCAGAAATAATCAGCAAAGTTACGATGACGCTTTCTTTAATCAACTTGGAATAACGATTTCGAGTTTGTTGATCGAGCTATCAAAACTCCTTGTCTATTTTCATTTTCGCAGTGTAAAACTTCACTATGCTCATGTTGAAGAAACACACATGATGTTAGTAGCCTTTTTTGCGTTCGTGAAATTTGTTACAGCATCTCAGCACAAAAGATAACGAAGGAAATCTTTGTCAAGATTTGTTGACAATTCAAACACCGACTCGGCCTTGAAAGTGCACGAGCTGCACTATGCAAATGAGCTAATTGTACGCGTCAGACTTTCCTTTCAAAAACTTTTGCAAACTCACCAAACAAGCAGAAACAATAAGAAACCGTCAAAACAGGTTTTGGTTATGATGAACCATTGTCTGAGAAACTCACAAATTAACTCGATACCAGAGTGTAGAGTTTTCTTGCTATATTCTTAAGTCAGAACAAACGCAAAAACATACGCGTAAGCTTACAACTAGCGTGAGCATATCTTAGTATTCATTCCCAGCGCGAGATTGAAGTCTTGTTTTCGACCCTGAAAAACCCACCTTTTCCGTTAGCTCAGAGCATAAAACTACATATAAGCGCCCTGGTTCGTACTCCCTGCCTTATTCCCTGCCATCGCTGTGAAAAATACGCAAAAGAATCTCTCAACTCTCACCATTTGATCACACAACGAGACAACATCCACGCGAGAGCCCCCGACACGTGCGTGAATCCGCGCGGATATATGACGTCAGGATGGCGCAATTTGTTCTAAAAATAGAAAAATTGTCCCATATCATAGGTACGCGCGAATCCCGAGACTTACGGTCTCCGTCCCCGATTATGGCTCCTGTGATAACCTATTTCGTCACAAAAATACTATAACTTGCTCTATAATGATTGGGCGTTTGTTTGATACCATTACTGTAGATTACAAGAGGTAGGATCGATCCATCAAAGACGAAGTACTAAAATTTATGGTGTAAACTGCTTAGAACTGCATAAGGGGCAGTTTCACGATTCGGCGCATGTACAAGCTATAACTTGCGCATGAGGTACTTCATATACGTGTAGGCCGAATTTCAAAGAAGTAACATCTATCAACGGATTTGTACAGCAAATGTCGTATTTAGACGTAGAAGTTGTTATTATTCGGGCCAACTGATTATTCTCCACGCACGCGCGAGTTATGTAGTCGCATCTGATTGGTTCGTAAACAAAGCAGTCGAGTGGAGCATGGAAACTGGCACATTTTCGTGACCGATTCGTGTGAATGGTAGGCTTAACTGTACAAATAATTAAAAGTTGCGTTTTCAAATTTCTCCAGCATTTGTGGACGGGGGCCTTGGAATACGCTTTGGAATTAATCAATTCGCTTCTGCTGCTACGTTTTCGCAACTGACCGCGAAATTTTTAAAGGGAAATTTACCACATGAGTCATCAGCTCGGTTTCCACTCTTTCATGAACAATGGCATGAAATAGATGAACGTTATAGCTCCATGCTTTGAGACGTGAAACCATTCCTTTAACGCGGAAGAGCTGTGACCCCCTTGCCATCAACTACATACTCAAAGATCTATCAGTAGATATAATAACGATAAAATAATTTAGATAGAGTGGAACTCGGTTAATACGAACACCAAAGGAACTAAAAGACATACAAAAAGCACTAGGAACGAGTTGTCATGTGCCAACTGCAACTTAAGTTTAGACTAAAGAAGCCTAAGGCTCATTGAAAGAATCAAATGTCTTGTACCAGATGGGCTCCTGTTCATAACAAGGTTTACAATCATCAATAACCAGAAAAAAAAACACATTGTCAAAAATGTCACGCTATTTCGCTACTGTATTTAGTCATAGCAACACATTATAACCCAGTAAGCGTTCCTTTTTTGACGGTACAATTTGGATATATTAAACCACAATATTTAGAGAACACAAGATAACCAGTGTCCAGCCACTAAGGTCACCAAAAAGTGTCCTTTGTCCGTACTAACCGGTGTAATACGGGCGGGCCAAGGTAACAGAAAATATTGAGTTTTTCGTAGCATCGGGCTTTAGATGGTTTTCATTGTGACGTCATTACATCCAGTGGTCTTACTTTTTATCCTTTGATAGTTTTTACATATTCTAGTTCTACCCTCAGAAATTTACTGAATTGTAGCAGTCTTTTAATAGCTTCTAAATCAAGTAACTAGGACTGAGAAATATAGAAGAAAGCTCCATTTTCACAACAAAGTACCCCATGTAATATTATATTGCTCAGTTGATTTAACAGTTTGTAAA
>NC_138154.1:24079978-24111978 GCF_964199315.1 Orbicella franksi
CCATGCTTAAAGAAATATACACTCACCATGTCAACTAATGAAATGTTCACAAACATTCCTCCAGCGAGTGGATAGATCCACCTGACTGCCGATGTTTTGGCGCCAAGTATCAAGCCAGTGATCAGCCCCAGATAACAAGTACATGCCGAGAGAAAGTTGAATGCCATTGCCATTTTGTACGACATGCCAGCATTGAGATGAATGGCAAAATCACCTGGAAAACAATTGAAATTCAACAAATATACTTATCCACGTAGAAAGCGTGAGAAAGGTAAGAAAGATATGATTGAAACCCCTATACCGAAACAACCACCAACAGGTTGATTTGTAAATAACAGTGAGAAAACTGCATCAAGTAATGATTCTTACCAAGTTCGTGTGGTAACTCTTCGCAGAATATCGCCATTGAGGTACTGATGCCAACATAAGTTGAACTGGAATATGACGCTCCAATGGCTAAGCCGTCAATAAAGTTATGAAGGCCGTCACCAATGATTATCATCCAAGCAACAGGCGCCACTTTTCTCTTTCTGCCAGTGTTCACAATAACCTGTGCATACGATACAAGGAGCCGGTAAAGATTCGATCTTGTTTGCTTTCTTATGCAGACACGTCTTGTAGTGACTCTCAGCCTGGGAAAGAGATTATCCTAATCTCTTGGCCTGGGGTATGTTTTAAAAATTTGAATTAAGGTGGCTGACAATAGTTTCCAGCTCTTTCCATCACTTACACTTTGCTGGATCAATACTGACTACTATTTATCACATGATCCTACAATAATGGTATCACAGAACTGCCCAGTCATTGGTAAACAACTAGTGATCGTCCTTTTTCAATCAATCAATCAATCAATCAATCAATCAATCAATCAATCAATCTTTATTCATCGAGGGTAACACCTAATAGTTACACAACTAATAAACTTGTGGCCCTCTTAAATATACATTAATTTAAAATCTATCAAAAACCTATGGAAAATTATTAAATTATTTGATTAAAATTATTAAACAGGGTACCATAGTAACAATACAACCTGTTTAAAACATCCTTAATTTTAGCTTTAAGTGCTTATGACTCAAAAATGAGCTCGGTGATTCCCAAATTTAAGGTGGCTCTGCACCGCCCTCCACAGAATTAATTTAAACTTTGCAAAACGTTGCATCCCATCGTGCTTATTACAATTCGATAATAACATATGGAGTTCACTCAGCTCATTTTTGAGTTATAAGCACTTAAAGCTAAAATTAAGGATATTCTTAACAGCCTGTATTGTTGCCATGGTACTGTATTATGCTACAAAGATTACCAATGGTTGGGCGTTTATACGATACCAATATTGCAGCACCACTTATAAAAATTAAGGTTTTCTACAAAACAGGAATGAACTGTTTATTACGTTGCACAAGAATTGTTTTACACTGTAAGCACCTCATAGCATTCATTTGAACTTCTTTTTTCCACTGACCCATTGAAGACATTCGGAATGTCGCTCATACTATGAAGAGATAAATGTTGATCGTGTTTCCCATTGTGAAGTTGGAGCTGCACTTCAGCGATTCCTGAGCCAGGTAATGCACTCTTGCCCTCGGTTTTCTCCTTAGAAAGAGAACAATTACTTCTTAAGCATATGCCACATGAGTACGGCAAGGCGCAAAGTTCGGTGATTATAATCTATCAACATTAGCATAATCTAATTGAAAACTATTGGCAAGCTCGTAATCTTATTGGTTACACAGCCACCGTTTAACAAAAAAGGCCAAAGTCCAAGAAAAGGAGTCGGGAAGCAGCTCTTCGAAGCTCTCCTAAGGTCCCACACAAGTGGCTTGATACTCTGAGAGGAAGAGGAACAAGAGAAACATTGCCCCTAGCCTCAAAACAATAACAGCTGCTAAAAAACAAAAGAATTACATGCCTAGAAGAGCTGGTACACTTCCGAAGATAAGTGCACATGTGTAATAACCTATATCATTATATCAGAAGCACTATGTTTTAACCAATGTGTAGTGCAACGAGCAGCAACCTTCAGTAAACCTAAGGAGCTGTCGCTACATTTCCATCCAATGAATTGTAAAATTAAAAAAGTGGGAAAATTTGGGGCGAAATTCCCGGCGACCTCGTTTCCCGAATGATCCATTACGGTGTCACGTGTTAGCCTGAGTATCAGGCTTTTCGAGGATAAGGTGGGAGGGGTAGCACAAAAGAAGGAACGTCTGGTGCTCGGGTTAGTCAGGTGTGTGCTGGATTTTGTGTTCAGTTTGACTTTCTCCCCAATTTGTCGTTATAATTCTGATTTTGGTTAAAAAAAACCTTCAATGGACAAGACTTGATTTTATAGAGGGGGGGGGGGGGTGGGGCAAGGGTATTTTCGTGATACCGTGATCCGGTTTTTTTGTGCTCTGTGAATCGTGATTTGATAAAAAAAAAAAACTGTTCCGTGAATCGTGATTGAAATGTATTCCGTGAGGCGTGAAATGCAAAACTCCTTGGCCGTGAATTGTAAATAGATAAGAAATAAATCGTGAATGTCTAAAGTTGAGTTCGTAGCTGAATTTCACAGCATTGTGATCACATTTTTTCCGTGACTTTAGTGAAATTAACGCTTGAGTCAAGCCGACTGAGAGTAGCGACAAAAGAAACATGTTGACAGGTTTAAATAAACCCGTTGATTTCCTGATCACCGTATTAACCAATGAACCCGTCTCAATAGGATTTTTGACTGATTAAGCATTGATGAACGACATGTGCGGACTCGGTGTAACTCAGACTGGTAAAGATCATGGCTGCTGAATCCGACAAAGTCCTCGCGGTTGTTGAATCAGTTATATTTTACCATGCTGAGCCAGAATCAGGCACTTCCAAATTTGCTGGATTCAAGGAGCGTGTCAGAATTGGCATAAGAGATTCGCACAAAATTTTAAGTGCCCTCTTAAGATTAATGACTAGTTTTTGCGGAATCAAAGAGGAGTGCATAAAACGTGGCCTCGGTAAAAGCTTGGATGTCACGATCTGCAGATTGGTGAAGGATGGCATAAATCAACCAAAAGCGTTCTCCATCAACACGCAAGATCAATGGGACCTCGAACATCCAATCCTAACCTTAACCCCTAAGTCCGTACAAATGATCTACAATCAACTTAATCGGCTGGATGATAAATTGAAGTCTATCAACAAAGGCATCCACGTTGATCTTCATGTTTGTCTGACAACCCAAGTGGAAAATCTGCACGCTGTTGGTCATTTCCAGGATCAATGCCCCACATCTCTTAACTACTCCTGTAATCTGGGAAACACTGTTTACGAAAGCATCAAAAGGATAACAAGCTGGACAGCCTATTATTTCACTCACCCAACAATTCCAATTCCAGACAGTTTAATTCCACTGACAGACATTTCCAAACTTTCGCATCTTGGCAAAACAAGGAACTTAAATTCTACCCAAGAGCAGATCATAATAGAATGGGCAGTTCAGCATGGCAAGTGCGTTCGACAGAGAACTTTGAGGAAAGAAACAAGGAAGTTCAAGGCTGGCACTTCGCCTTTGAATATGTATCGTCCAGCAGATGTTACCCAAAGGACAAGATCCACCTTGAACCTCCTGCAAAGTATCAGCCAGCTGTTCCACCAATCGTCGACGAACAAGAAGAGCAAGAGCAAGAAGTCACCTTCGCTCATCCTCAAGTGTCTGAAGCCCCCAAAGTCCCAGAAGATGATGTGCAGTATGACACAGACAGTGGGCATGACGATGCCGTGGAAAGTGACAACGACGATAATACTCTGACCTTCTTAAGAGCCGTAACAACTCGCAGTGGAAGAGCTGTCCGAGTCCGATATTTCTCTTAAGAGGTCTCTTAAAGTAAAACCAACAAATTAAGATTTCAAATGTCACCTTTCCAACAGCTGTAAATTATTGGTAAAGTTAAAGAATGTACTTTTTTGTACAAATTTTGATTACAGTTTCGTGCACATGTTCGAGAATCGTGAAAAGTGAATTTTTTGTTTCGTGATTCGTGAAATCGAAAATTTACTATCGTGACTTCGTGACAAGACCCCCCCTTGCCCCCCCTCTTTATATACCATGGAAATATCTCCGAATGTCCAAAACAGTTCCCGTGAAACCCACATGCTTCGTTCGCGGTGCATGGAATTGGTTTAACAATTGTTGTATTCTTTTTTTTAACAATTATACCAATTCCACAGAGGAAATAATTTTGCATAAACAAACATCGTTTCGTTTTAGTCCGATGTGGGAATTTTCGATATGAGACAAATCAAATGATCAGCTAGCTAGATAGAGCGTTCAGCTGCTTATTTGGCAGGCTGCGACTGAAAAATAAGTCTGTCACCGAAATACTTTGGAAATCTTCTTACAGTCAACGAGGAGCGAATTTGTCGACTTACCTCCGTCTCTTTGTTTTCCGATGCAGACTTCTCTTTCAACCTGACGATCATTTTCATGACATATTCCAAGAGAAAGAACAAATAGATTCCACCGACAATGACCAAACTTTTCCACAAATTAGCAAGACCACGTATCTGATATGCCTGCCAAACAAGGGAGCATTATCTAGGTTAACTTTTGCAACCTCCTGCTACAAAATGAAATCTGGATAGTCTTTTCCAAAGCAGACCCACTAGAATTTAATTTTTATTTGCAACGTAACACAGACACTGTACAACACTGTTACGTTGCATGCTTATGTGTATGATTTACACAATAAGCGGTATTGAAAAAAAAAATAGGTTTGTGCTTATTTTGCATTTTGGAAATGATAAGTTCATTTTTTTTTTCATCCTGTACAGATTGCGTGAGTGAAAATATGCGAATGCAACACTATTTATACCAATTACTGTACCCAAATTCGCAATTAGCCAATCAGAAGCCTTGTCTAAATTTCTGATATTCTGCGACAGTCAAGTCACTGACCGATATGGCTTCGATATCATGGTCACTTGGCCAAATCTGAGTACGATAAATACCTAATCGTACCTTTTTTGGTACGCTTCGGTAGCATGTCAGGCTCATTTGATCTCACCATGGGTATTTTGACTCGACTACGTCTCGCCAAAACACGCACCATGTCTCGACCAAACTCGCCTGATATGCGTCCGAAGCATGCCTCGGTGACAGATCAGCCAGATTTGGTCGAGCCACGTCTGCCATGGTTTATATTTTCATTGTTGTGAGACGTAGTTGAGTTAAAGTAGCCGCGACGCGGCCAAAGAAGGCTGGTATGACGCCGAAACGTACTAAAAAGGTATGATTACGTATTTGCCTATCTGAATTTGGCCATAAATCCGGCCATACTAGGCCTTTGATTAGAACGCGTGCGACACCGTTGATATCGTAGAACACACTGCCTTTATTTAACTAGCTAATCGCGGATCTGAACACGGTAATAAGATATATCTTAAGGACGGTGCCTACTAAATACAAAGGTTTTTGTAGCAGGTTAGGACCACGCGGAAAAAGTAGATCTTTGCAAGGGCTATTAGAATCCACAAAGAAAAATTGGGTAGCCACACATTTTTTCGAGATAATTAGCCTTGAATCTCAACAAAAATGCTGACAAAAGCATTTGTCTGAAAAAAAAGGAAAGGATATTTCTTCACAGCTTTCCTTAGAATTCGCCTTTACATACAGAAAAACAAACACATTTATAAAGATCTGAAAACTACATGGTAAACATAAAAACCATTTTTGGTATGTTTTTAAATCGTGGCAACAGCGCTTTTAGTGTCTCTGACAGCCTTCCTCTGGTTCAGCTAATACAGTCTAAATCCTTTTGCTTACAACCACAAACTAATCACGAGTTGAATAGGCTTGCCACTTCCATTTCATAACATAAAATGTAGTGGTAACCACGCGTTTTTTTAAAGTTATTGATCTTTTCTGAAAACTTTTACGGTGCCCGTTACATTTTTTTTCCTATCCAGTAAGTAAAACATTTGCGTATCTCGCACTTGTTTTGCGTGCGCACTACGCCATCTGCAGGTACATGTTTACATTTAGATTTCAGTATAATTTTCGACCTAGTTTTCCAGCTGGAAGACGATAAAAGTTAGTGGTTAGCGATATGTTTCTATTCTGGTGTTCCTGGTTTAAGTACAGGTTCATTAAACTTGATTTGGTCACAGTAGGAAAATGTTTCTTTCATTTCAGTCGTGTACTTGGTAGCGTAGTTGATTGCGCCAATGTCAACCCAGCGCGCGCGTGACACTTAAACCATGCCTTGCGTGATGCAGCAGAAAGTGTGCGCACCAATAAAAGTAGGCACCGTCCGGCCCTAGTCAGTCACACTCTTGCTTATGTTTACATGGAGACTTTGGCTATTATATCTTATTGGGCGGGTGTTGGAACGAAGGAAATCACTGTGAAACTACTAAGGATAATTAAACATACCTTCAGGAACACAACTTACATTAAGGCAATAAGATTTCCCTTCACGTTCCAATATCAATAGTGTCGATGGCATCGAAAATGGCGAAGGCTGACTAGGGTCCTTTTAACCTGTAGAAAGACCATTCACGAGATGTCCAGAAAACACTTACGTGTGGAAGTTTTTACCACTCAGTACACCAACAGCAAGCGACAGCATAAACAACAGAAGAATCTTGTAAAGTGATTGGTTCATGAATGGGACAACAAAGGCTCCAAGTAGAGATGCACAGCTGATGATAGTTACTGACAAGAACCCAAATCCCTTTGCTGAAAAGAATTGTATAATAAACATTCTGAACCCTACGGTAGAGGATAAAACAATCCACATCGGGGCATGTGGGTCCTAACCATTAGGGCTTATCCCAGTTTCTGGCCCATCAAGTTCTCCCTCCTGTATATTCTGCAAATTCTTAGCGAGTTGCCCTCAGTAATTGAGGGAGTTTCCGAGTCATCTGCGTTCCTTTGGGGATTATCCGAGTCAGGATCAATGATCCAAGATCACTCGTATCATGGTTCATTAAGGGTGCAGACGAATCCGTGAGCAGAGTAGATTCATCGGTTCCTTTGAAGAGGCACGATCCGAGTGATATTGGATCACTGATCCCAATCTAGTTGATCCCAAAGGAACGCACTCGAAGTTAGTCTATCTATGTTTTTACACGTTGAAGTCAAAGTACGTCAACGATTCATTGTATGCAAACTACTTATTACTGATTGTGGTACCTCGAGTTTTGCTCTGCTTTGCATCTTCTTTCGTGTCTTCGCTTTCATCCAAACAAGCTTACTTTCAATTTGCTGTACTATCGCTGGACAGACTTTTTCAAATTTATCCAGATTTAATCCACTGGAGTCAACAGAAAAGGCTTCAAACAGTTCTTTGGCACTGCAATAAAATCAATTCATATGACATAACGTCACGGCGGTCATGTTGGTGTTCCCGAGTTCTTTTTTCGTGGAAACATTTTTAATTATTGTATGGGTACACTAACATGACCACTGTGAAAACGTTCTATTTTATGCATCAAAGCGTGATGTATGAATATGCAAGCAGTTCTTGGGTAGTTACGCAATTTAATAAATAAGCATGGATCTCAAAAATGGTAACTCGGATTGGCCTGTTTTTGTCCTGGGAAAATGGGATTTGTGATTTGGTCACTGGGGATGGAAAAAATGTCCAAAATGGGAATGTGATAAATATTTGACTTCATATGAGCATTTAAAACATCACTTATTTCCTGGGGTCGAAAAATGTCAGAAAGTTGTTCAAGCAACTTGTTCGTGTCAAGTTTGAGCATTTCTATCCAGATGCAGCATGTGCAGGACTTGTCACTATTTCCCGGTTACAAGATGAGTTTAAACATGGGGGAACTCTATCTTGCCTCTTCACATTTACAGTAAGCATACTGCAACACATTTTAAGAGGGACACATTTACATTGTACGAATTATGATGTTTGGCACATCAGTTGAAGAAAAACATAGGATAACATAACCTAACGTAACGTAACGTAACGTAACGTAACATAACATAACAGAACTGAGCAGAACAGAACAGAACAGGACAGAACAGAACAGAACAGAACAGAACAGAACATGACAGAGCAGAACAGAACAGAACGGAACGGAACGCAAAGGAACGGAACGGAACGGAACGGAACGGAACAGAACAGAACAGAACAGAACAGAACAAAACAGAGCAGAACAGAACATGACAGAGCAGAACAGAACAGAACGGAACGGAACGGAACGGAACGGAAAGGAACATAACAGAACAGAACAGAACAGAACAGAACAGAACAGAACACAACAGAACACAACAGAACACAACACAACACAACACAACACAACACAACAGAACACAACACAACAGAACACAACACAACATAAAACCTTTAATTTAACACGATAAGAATTAAAGCTACAAAGCTTGTGGGGTCATGTATACTACTGAATCGGTGAAAATGATCTCTAAGTGGGCAGCAACGTACTACAAACATCCGAATTCATCTTACAAACATCACATGCGGTTTCACCTCGCATCAAAATTCCAAAGTCAACCTCACGGGAGTTGAACAGAAAAGAGAAAGCTGAAGTGAGGACGTGGGCTGATACATGTTAAGGTAACGAAATGTCAGGTAACGAAATGTAAGACAAGATAATACAATGGACAGGGCAGAACTTATATGAAACTGAAATGGTCTGGAAACCAGGCGTAGAAAGAATTCCAAGCGAAAGTAATGAGCCGCCTAATTCAAATGAGGATGCCAGTTTACCACCAGAGTCTCCTGACAACGAACAAGCAGACAGCTTGAGTGTGAGTGACAGTGACAGTGACATTGACTATGAAGAAGAGGTTGACAGCGCCCTTGAAACGCAAAGTATAATCCGTCCGACCAAGCTCGGGAGAATAAGAACACTTTCAAGTCGCATGACACATTTCTAGTGCAGGTAGGAATTGTGAAGTGACAGGAACTTGTAACGTAACTAACTTGTAATGTAACTAGCGTTGGTCGCTGTCGACCTCTCATTTTGCGCCGGCGCAGAATATATTGAAGGAATAGCTCCTTTGCACTGGTTTGTTGTCTTTGGATACCACTGAATACAAATTTGAACTCTCGCTCAACGTTAATTGTGTTCATTCCCCAACCCGCAAAAACAAATGTGAATCAAAAGAGTTCATTGTGGTCTTTGTGTTTTGGCGGTTTCGAATTTCAGCGAGATTAAATAACAAGGTACAGCAGACCACTCAGAGAAGAGTAATATTTTAAAATGTCCAATGCGTGATCATTTACGGCCCATAAATCAGCAAATGATATCTCACAAGAGATTTCTTTATCTTATTATTAAAAAAATTATTCAGCGTACATATGCATTTAGCAATTATAATTATTCCCCGAAGGCAAAGTGTACTTTGGTCAACATTTACCTAGGCGAATTTGGTATAATTTTCAGCGGAGAATTCGAATATCAAGAATTTCAAAATAACGGGCTTAAACAACCACATGAAGGAACCACGTGCAGATACAATAGGCCTAATCACGGTTTTTGACGCCATCTTGCGGGTAGGCAAAGCGGTCAGAAATCGACAGTGTTTGTATGGGAATCGGATGGCAATAACATTTTTTAATATTGCGCAACTTATGAATAGAAACTGAACCAAACTAGGTAGGAGATTGTATTCACCAGATTTGAAGGACGTACCTGGGCTAGACGGCGTTCAATTAATTTTTAATTTCCCATACATTTGTCTATATTTTTTCCCGCGAACCGCGTCTACCCAGCCAAATGTACAGATAAATATTAATGATCGGAAAATTAAAAAGTGGAGAGTGAAATCCTGCGTGTTGCGAAAACTATTTGTCAGCGGAGACATATCCGAGCATATTTTCGCGCCAAATAGAGGCTATTGTTTATATAAGCCGAACTTTTTGACCAATCAAAATGTCCGATTCTAGAATTCCCTTCTGGAAATTATAGTTAACATAAATACTTCCTTAGTGGTCTAGGTCGTTCGTGACTACCGAATCTCAATTGGTATGGTTAAGGAAAAGTCGCGAATCCTAGAGTCTCGTCTTTGGGCCCGAAACCACTAAGCTTTACTCCATACGCGAGGCTTTGCACGATGTATTGAACATCCAATTTCTAAGAAAAAAATGAGTTTGGACAGGCACCCATCGCATCGTTTCGGTAAATGATCAGTTCGGAAGGTCATTGATCTCCTCCAATTTTTGTGAATTGTCACCTTGAACCGTTCGAGATATGATCATTTACTGCCTGTCGTTTTTAGATTGATACAGATTCGGAAAGGCGACAGTAATAAAATCTTAAGAGTTGTTGTCACTGACTTTAAAATCTTAAAATAGACGTTTCGGCTGAAATACTATAACCTTGTTCAGTGGTGAAATGAATGTCAAGATTTTTAAGTCAGTGACAACAACTTTCAAGATTTTATTTATTTATTCATTTATTCTATTACGTTCGATTGCATTGTTGAGACCTGGGTTTGATATTTTCCAAATACAGCCTTGGCGTGGTTAATAGGTTTAATGAGATATAGTGGTTAAAACTTATGGAAAGAAAAAAGCTTCTGCGCTGCATAGTTTGAAGGATATGCGCGCAATTAGATCGACGTCGTGTTAAATATGCACCAAGCCGCAACCCCACCCCCCCCCGACCTTAGACCCTGTTCTATTACAGTGAAAAATTAGCTTGGAAGTCAAGTAACATTAAATATTTGCGCGTTTGCGACCTTCCAGAAATTTTAATATCACGACAAAGAATGGCTTATTAACAAAGAACATACGAAATACATTAATATATAAATTTAAAATTAATGTGACCAAACTCGCGAAATTAAGTCGTTGGGAAAATTTCGTGTAACAATGAGACCAAAGAATATTTATTCCAGATCACCCATTAGTTCGCTAGGGTCTAAATAATAGTAATAACAATAATAATAATATTTATTTATCCATCTTTAAAAGAAACGTATACAATTGATTTACATAATTTAAAGATGAATACATATATAGTGAATTACTATTAAGTAAAATTACTGGTAAGGTAAGAAAAAACGGATCATAAATGGAGGAATCTTGCAGCTCTTGCTAAAAACAAGTTAGGATGTCTTTGCGCTCCTGACTTTGGTGTTGCTATTGAACCTGGTTTGGATCTTTTGAAGTTATAGCCGTGGCTGGTATTTGGCTTCGTGAGAAATATTTGATTTGGTTGGTTTACATCATTCACAATTCTTTCTAATTCATGCTTTGTCGTTACTTTGCATCTTTGCTCTATCGTTGGAAGGAATGTTCTTGGCATCCCGATGATAGCTAGGCACCTGTTTTGTACCGACTGCAACTCTTCTGCAAGGTACTTCGGCAAAGCACCCCACACTGGGGACGTGTATTCGAGATGTCTAGTATAAAATGAATATATAAGACGAAGCGCAAACCCTCAGTCCTTACCCTACAGTACAGACCGAGAACTTAGCTAGTAAGACACTATGTAAAGCCCTGGCCAAATTGAGAGTCGCAAGTAGACGCAAGTAGAAAACGTACTTGGGTGTACTTGTTCTAACTATACATTCGTCATCAGTTCAAGAACTGTCTATCATGTTCTTGTGTGCACCCGGTCGCAAAAGATTAGAGAAAAGGTAAACAAGGACACAGATTGGGGATAGTGGAGCAAATAAACGGCAAGAAAAAAAGTTCATCAAACTGTTTGATCTGATGACTTCCTCTCAGTTGACAGCGAGCGCAATCTGGAATCGAGGGACGCATAGCTATTAAACATGAAATTTCATTTCCGTTTTGCCGGCGGTAGAACAACAAACTAACAAACATACAAATAACCTTTTTTATTGAGGGTTATCACATGTCAAATCAGCACAGCTGATAAACCAGAGGCATTCTCATTAAAAATTAGATTACATAAGAAATAGACTGGTTTTCAATTGAGTGTCGAGAATAATCAAGCAGTTACTTTGGTTTTCGTTTTACTACGGTTTGAGATTGGCTGAGTAGTCTAATTGGTAAGTAATGGATTTGGTTTTACAACACTCAATTGAAAACCGCTCTACTACTAAAACTGATTATAATATTGGCAATAGGGACAAGCTAACTAAGAAAAACTAATTACTCTGATATGCAAAAATAAGAAATTACTATGGAAAGATTAGAGCGCTTTCCAATTGAGTGTCGTAAAACAAAAACCAAATTGCCACACAGGTCAGTCACAAAGGACGCAGACAATCCAGTGAATTAATCAACTCGAAGTAATTACATGTAGCTGACGCAAAAACGCGGGAAAACGAGTGCGAGCGTGTCGCAATTGGTTTTGGTTTTATTTCTGATTGGATGAAAAAAGGCACGAATTTATTGTAAGCCAATCGTGCAACGTAGCCGTGATGCAAAATTAATCACTTGTCGACACTCAAGTGGCAACCTCTTTAATCTCATAATAATGATAAAAAGAGACTAATTGTGGTGAAAATTCCTAAATACAATTTCTACAGAGTTCTTTCTCTTTTTTTTTTCAAATGACCGCTGTCTTTTCTATACAATTTGTTCTTTGAACATCTTCTCCTTTACCTTACTCGGATCAATTATTGAAACTTTCTAAGTTTTTTTTTGTATGAGCTGCATTGGCCGAAACGATAGAATTATCTGAATCAAAATGTTTTCGATAGAAACATGAACAAAGGACTTTTTAGATCAGGGCCATTAATGTCCTACCTTTACGATTAATGGGGTATATATATTTGAGCACTCTGGTAATGGCTTAGATACTACCACATGTGTAGTATTTGGGGCGGCTTTTTAAGCTTAGCCTCCATCCCAGTCTTCAGCACTGCACTGATGAGGCCCAGAAGGCCGAAACAGTACTGTCTGCAGTTATATATATATATATATATATATATATATAGATAGATAGATAGATAGATAGATAGATAGATAGATAGATAGATAGATAGATAGATAGATAGATAGATAGATAGATAGATAGATAGATAGATAGATAGATAGATAGATATATAGATATAGATAGATAGACAGACAGACAGACAGACAGATAGATAGATAGATAGATATACGTAAGGAGAAAACAGGCACGTAATAGTCCAAACTCTTATAGAGGTAAAAAAATTATTACTTTTAACTTGTAATCAGGCCCTCTTTTCTTCCTACTGCAAATTTCGGCAGGCAGGAGAAAAGGATAAGCTAATCGCTGGTTGACTAAATAATTTTCAAACGTCCCCAAATTTTATTTTACAAATATAAACCTTGGATCTAGATTGGGAGGGGGGACCGGGTAGGGGACGGGCGGTGTTGAATTAAACGTCACTTTTCAATTAGATTTTTTTGCTTAGATTTTCCCGGCTTTTAGTTAAAATTTGACAAATCTCAGCTATCACAGATACAAAACGCAAAATTTCTGGGTTGACAGATAAGGTCTAGACCAATACTCAGTTATCAGTAATGGATGGAGGAATACATAAGATATCTCAGACTATGCTGTTTGGAAATTAGTACTTTTTTCCAGCAATGATAAAGGGTCTGGATGGGGCTTAACTGATAGCTTAGAAATGGATTGACATTTTAACGGATAGCTGAGAAATCAACGCAAACCTAACTAATCACTGCATGGGATCCTAGCTCGCCCATGTACACCTTCATAAAAAACATCAGCTACGCTTAAATGATAAACAGACCTACATCATGCGCGTACAATATGGACAACTGTCGACAGCTATTTTGATTAGGCGTCAAAAGATAATTCGACTAAACGCATGATTTAAAATCTCCGCTATGAAATAAACATAATGAGCATTACACTGAGGTTTAAACCCCGGGCCCAACGTAATATATACCAATGAACAAGCTATTCGATTTGCTATCGATCTTTCCAGTCAGAAGAAAGATGACCTGGAATGTTCAGCCAATGATTGAAAGCAAAAGCGATGTTAGGGTTGGTTAGCCTCAAAGTTATAGATGGTTTCTTTTAATGCCGCACGAGTCGTATTCTAAAATCTAAGGTGCTTATGGAGACTGGAAAGTTTCTCGAAAATTTGTTAACAACCAACTAACTATGAGAAACATTCTTTTAAAAATGTCTAAATTTTTATGACATCATCTAGTGTCATCTAGTATCATCAGGCTAGTAGATGATTCTACTCCAAAGAAATTTGCTCCTCATACACAGCCAGTATGAACATAATGACAAAGCCAAACAGGGTGGCAAAATTCTGAAGGGCAAACATCTTGAGGTTCTTTCCAAGTGAATTTTGCCCAAGTTTAGCGGACATCTCAGTAGCTTCTTGCAGCTGTTAATTAAAACACAACGTTATAAGCATATAGACAGGATACAGCTGATTTCAATAAAACGCGCTCACAGCCGCACATTCAGCGAACGAATTTTACAGAATTCATTTGGGACTATCATGCCCATAGCCTGAAATGTCAGTCGCCTTCCGCCCTCGACTTAGGCCGAGGACGGGAGATGATTGACATTTGAGGCTATCATACCTATGAAGTAACCTAAAAAAAAGCATTTTTAAGACCATGACCAACAATGTGTCGAGTTGCTGGCAGGTTTCTATCTGTTTCTTTCTCCCAGCAAAATTGTGTCAACTTCTGCTTCCAAACAAACGCCCTTGTAAAAATTTGCCAGCCAGCGCTAGCAGACACATCCAAATTTACACACAATGAAAACACTATTCGGGGTGTGGTTTGAGACCCTTATTTACACCTTCAGCGGAGAGGATGGTGGTTTGTGAGAGACAATTTTAAAGCAATCAAACCAAATTTAATATAACGAGCCAGTGAGTGCAACCCAAGGAACATAACCAGATTCTGGCTTAGGGTTAGGCTTTTGACGGTGAATGGTAAAGTCTGCATACGAGCCAAGTGGCCCATCAGGCCGGAGCTTATCCCGGTTTCTGTAGCATGAAGCGAGTAGGAGTATTTCTACTCCCCCCTGGATGGGATGCTAGTCCATCGCAGGGTTACCCCCAGCATTAAGTTCGCCGGTACCCATTTATACACCTGGGTGGAGAGAGGCACTGTGAGAGTACAGTGTCTTGCCCAAGAACACAACACAATGTCCCCGGCCAGGGATCGAACCCGGACCGCTCGATCCGGAGACGAGCGCACTAACCATGAGGCCACCGCGCCTCCCTTTTGACGGGGAATATCCAGGGATAAATCCCAGGGGTTTCCCTGCCATCAAGAAATCGGCTGGGGAACTGACATTTCAAACAACATAGCCATGGCCTTATTCACACTAGTGGCATGACGACATAAGGACATAAGGGAAAGATCAGTTTTTTTCCTAATGCCGTTGTGTTGACGCTGTTATGTTGCTATTAGGTCATTATGTGAGGGTGTTCACACTGCAAACGTAACGACGTGACATCCTTCTCATGACGTTATGTTTACGTTGTTGTGTGGTTATGTCTCTAGTGTGAATTACGCCAAACTGATCACCTGACAGTGAGGCGAACTTACACTTGCACACAGTGTGCGAGAAAATAACATTTTATCCAGAAGTTTTAAATTTTGGATAAAAAGTGGTGTTAGCGTTTCCTGTTTTGATTAGGTGAACGTTTCTATGGCAATCTTTCTTCACAGGCCTTTAGATCTGCTCTCGCCTTAATGTTGCTGTTCCACTCGTGGATTGAATTAACAAAAAGAACGTTAAGAATCTTTAATACTTTGTCTTTCATAACATGTTTGATTTTCTAAACTAATCTTAAATGATTTCTCAATATTTTTTTTTAAAAAATCTGAAATCTAAAATATTAAATGACTGAGTTGTTTTAAACATATGTTGTCATTTTGATGCAATCTTACGTCATAATTGACTCCTGCCTGTAGCTAAAACATAGGTCCGCAGTGCGTACATGTGTGTCTTACAAGTTATACTTGTTATTAGGCTAAAACTAAATTACTGGGATTTTCAGGTTACAATTAGCGCTAATAAATCTGCAATTTTAATAGGGTATTATGTTTGCTCTGTAACTCGCAATGTTTTTTTTTTAATTGGTCCACATATTTTTTTTTGTATACAAGCATAATACAATATTGTAACAAATTACAAAAGAAGTGCAAAAAGAAAAAAAAAAAAGAGAGAGAGAGAGAGAGATGTTACAACTGATAATATTCTTAATGATAGATAGTAGATAATGTTTACGACAATAAATATTACAAACAATATGTCTCTCTAGCTTTGTACAAGTGTATATAGTTGGGACGAAGGGCAACATAGTCACGTCAAGTCATTTCCCTATTTCAAGTTGGATAATAAATTTGGATATGAATTCAGAAGTATCTTGTTTCTTTGCATTGTTTTGCAAGCATAATGGTACTGTGTTTGCATATAACAGAAAAAGACGCAATGTTATTAACTCACCATGTCCACCAATGAAATGTACACAAACATTCCTCCAGCAAGGGGATAGATCCATTCGACGGCCGATGTTTTAGTACCCAGTACCAAACCAATGACCAACCCCAAAAAACAGGAACATGCCGAGAGAAAGTTGAATGCCATTGCCATTTTGTACGACATGCCAGCATTGAGAAGAATCGCAAAATCACCTGAGAAACAATTGAAAATAATTAAAAGGAGCTTCAAATAGTAACAAGAAGTTCCAGACAAAGCTGCTGTCGATGCAACTCTTCTAGAAAAATGTTATACCGAGTGTGTGGCTTCTTTGACAAATAATCTCAGTGTTCCCATAGTTATCAGCATTCATTTCGAACGTAGCACTAGCTCTTGGATTGATTGAGCCTACGTAAATATTTATTCAAGGCGTGAAAATGAATTGTCTTCGCGGATGTTTAGTTTGAGCCAATTGATACATTTCAGTAATGGGACTCTCGAAGCATTTCTTACTGCAAGGTGGAATGGCGCTGTTAAATACACCAAATGCTTAGCGTATATCAAGTAATGATATTTTACCAAGTTCGTGTGGTAGTTCTTCACAGAATATCGCCAATGAGGTGCTGACACCATTAATTGTTGAACTGGAATATGATGCTCCAATGGCCAAGCCGTCAATAAAGTTATGAAGGGCGTCACCGATGATTATCATCCAAGCAACAGGGGCCACTTTTTTCTTTCCACCAGTGTTCACAATAACCTACATTTAAACAATACAGGGAAGATTAAGCTGCTTCTTCTGTCTTTCTTGTCTTCTCGCATTGAATTCCACGAGGTCGCGCCGATTTAAGGTTGATACTTTTTCCAACGTCATTCAATCAGGAATTTAATTATTTTAAGTCCTTCTCCCCCTCTGGGAAATAGTGAGAAAACATAACAAAAACTATGAAATCAGCAAGTATTCAACAATACTACCTGAGCCACAATAATGGTATTAGTTTGAGGTTATAGGCAAATTTAGTCGATACCATGTTTGCAAAGCCAGAACTAATAGGATTGAACTGTTATCGGAGCTCCCGTTGGGTGATCGCGCCATTTAGAGTGTTACCCCTCATTCTTCACTGGCCAATTGTCAGGGACTTAGTCTAATTCATTTTGGTTTAAGCAAGTATTCAAATGTTCTAAGTGGTTTTATTGTATGGTTGAACTGGTTCGCGATGAGAACGGAGAATTTTGATTGGTTCTCATTGCAGTCCAAATTTTGCATTACGGACCACTTAGATGGACTCCTCACAAATTAATTTCGGCGAAATGTATTTTTAATTCATTGCACGAAATAACTATTTTTTTGTTGTTGTCGAGTAGTAATCTTTTTACCCTCTTATTTGGAGGAATACTTCAATTAAATGTTCATAAAAGCGACGCGAGAAACGTAAATAACTGCTTTTTCGCGCGCGCGTCTACCCAGAATAGGTCGCAAAGACGCATCAATTTATCACCAAATTCAAAAGAGCCATTGTAATAAACACTTTATTGAACTAGCTTGTTCGGTCCGTATTGTGGAATCTTGGCCTTGTTTTTCTTTTTTTGTTTTGGTCTCGTTTTTTCGTTTATGGACCTCTCCCTACAAAAAACAGAACTTGACGAATACGATATTTCTCCAATATGGACCTCATGCGAGTTCAATAACGTATATCAGTTCAATAGTGTACTTGTAACTCGCTTTGTACCTCTTGCTGTTCATTGAGCCCCTTTTTCTCCGCTGACCCATTCTGGAAATCGGCCAAGTCAGTGCTCACTCCCATATTACGATTCGAGAAATGATGATCCTGGTTATAAAGTTGGAGCTGAACTTCGGCGATGGCTGTACCAGGGACTTCAGCCTTGGGATTTCTTGCCTCCTTAGGGAAAGACAGCACACATCTTATTCTTATAGGGTTGTCATTTCGTTAAAGTTCTAATTACTAAAAATGTATATAGAACAGACAAGCAAACAAGCAACCTTGAAGCTAGTCACTCATCTAGCCGAGAGAAACCTCTCGGCGACAGGTTCAAACTCACAAATCAATCACTTTATATGTACAGATTACATGCAAAAAGTCACTGGCTTTGAAAGCTGCCAAATGATGTTTGGGAAAGAGAAGGGATATGTTACAAACTAGGGCGTAGTTATCGCCACAATTCACATTTTCAGTGTACGTTTAAAACTACTAAGGTGGCCTCCTCTATCAGCGTGATGGATTTTTGGAGGTATCCTCGTCCTATCACAGTTTTTGTTATTGTACACTGTGATTTTATTGTGTCGCAGTTAAATAAAATGGTGATGATTGTAGTGAAGGTGATAATGATGATGATGATGATGATGATAAAAATAGCAGTCGAGAGATCCTGCGTTTTCCAAATAACATGTCAAGCTCAATGTCATTATTTCACATTGCAATCCCTTCAATAATTGTCTTCGTGTTCCCGTTCCTAAAAGAGTGTCACAGCTCTATATTCATTGCAGTAAAGTTAATACATAAATTTACTTACCAATCCTTCCTTTTTTTCCGATGCAGACTTCTCTTTGAATCTGACGATCATTTTCATGACATATTCGAGGAGAAAAAACAAATAGATCCCACCGACAATCACCAAACTTTTCCACAAATTTTCAAGGCCATGTAAATGAAACGTCTGTTAAATAAAAAGCAAAGCTGTCAACTAAACCAAAACAGCACAGCGAAATTATCGCAGCTCTAACATAAGTATTAGTTATGCATGTATAAATGATAAAGCCAACAATGTATGTATATGAAAAAAACGTTACTGTCATAAATTAGTTCATTTCATCACTGCTGACAGGTATTTGTTAATACTCACGTGCGGAATAAGATGAAAGAATCCATTCCCACTCAGTACACCAACAGCAAGCGACACCATAAACAACAGCAGAATTTTGTAAATTGATTGGTTCATGAATGGGACAACAAAAGTTCCAAGTAGAGATGCTAAGCTGATGATTGCCGCAGACAAGAACCCGAATCCCCATGCTGAAAAAGATGCATGTACAATGAGCCGTTAACAAGGAAGTGGTCCAAATGAATTGGTAAATAAATTTAGCAATTCGTCAATTCGTCAAAGATCATTCCAAAATCGTGAGAGGAAGCTTAAGGCTGACACGTACGGTAATTATTTGTTTGTTTGAAAAACAGTTAAAGAAAATCTTAATAGCACTGAAATATTTATTAGTGACCTTGCCAGCGTCAAGTTTGAAAGAAATTGAAATGGCTAAAATACAGACTTTGAAATACCAACATATGGCCCAGATGACCCAGTTTGTATGGATCTTGCAGGCAAGCCAAAAAATTACAAGTTTGCAGATTTCTGGTCTATCTTCTTTCATTTGATCACTTATCAGTATAGTCGGGAGTAAAGTCTAAAAACTTGGTTAATTTGCGCTTACATGATGACCCATGATATTGTTAGCTTTGGGTATATTAAAAAACGTTTAATTCAAATTCGTTCAGCACTGTGAACAAATTTAATTGGGCTATATACAACTGAACCTACAAAGACAAATTACACAACTGACAAATTCACGCCTTACCCCGGGCAGTATTTTCCGTTTTATCTTCTTCGTGTTCCTCACTCTCATCCAAACAAGCTTTACTTTCAATTTGCTGCACTATCGCTGGGCAGACTTTTTCAAATTTATCCAGATTCAATCCACTGGAGTCAACAGAAAAGGATTCAAACAGTTCCTTTGCTGTATAACACTGCGTCAATTAAAAAAAAAAAAGACAACAACAAACAAAAAAACAAAGAGTACAGATGTTCAAGACATTATTTTTATTTGAAAAAAAATTGAATTGAGATTTGATATTTTCACCGGTCTTTTTAAAGAGGTTTTCACTTGAGTGTTGAAATATTCGCGTTGCATTGGTTTAAAACTCGCGCCACTCAGAAGCAAGTGACTTGCTCCCGCGCGTTAATTTCCCGCACTTCGAGTCAGCTAACGCCAGTAGTCAAACTTAATTAAGAAGCCCATCAGTCGAAGCATCTCCCATACTCGGCAACTGATCTTCTTCTTTATTAATGTTTTAAATTCAAGGAAATTTTTCATAAACGAAATAAACATGAAAGCTATTCCAGAATCTCAAAAATGACAGCGAATCCATTTTCATAACGTCAGTACACTGAGTATGAACGGTTTTGTACTTTTTGGAAAACCTAACTCGAAGAAATTATTTTGGTGATCAATACTACAACAAAACTGACCCGTCATTACAATTATCATTCGATGTATTTTTTCGTCCTTTTCATTGGCTGAGAACCCACCTTGTGACCTGCAAATAACTGCCTATAAACATTGGTCTCCTTATGCATAATGACGTCAAACTTGCTGATGGAACGATAAAACAATTATTGAACTCTGCCTTGCAGATCAATTATTTGCCTGAGGCAAATAATTGATTTGCTCGCCACTGACAAATCACGATGCTTCTTCGCTCAGCCTCGTCCAATAATTGTTAATCACAAGAAACTGAAATTAAAACAAATAAGAAGAAATGGAAATTTCCAAGTTCCGAAAATTTGACGCAAGACCGTGCATGTGGCTTTAATATTAACAACCTCTTGCTTTTTAAGGTTAAAAAAAGTCAGCTGGCATTGTTACGCAGAGACCTAGACGACCTTTCAACAAAAACAGTACAGTCAACCATGAAATCTTTTGGTCTAGAAGTAGACGTTGGAAAAAGTTGTTGAAGAGATGTCGGGAAGTTTGGAGAGCAATTCGAAATGTTCGCCAAAAGCAACCCGACACAATTCAATCTTTTCCCTCCATGTTCCATAGCAGTGAACATTCCACCTTTTTATGTGATCTCATGGCAGACAAGACGAATTCTACCTTTGAATGGTCCCCGGCTGGGCTTCTAAAATTGCGTCACGGATGAGCCCAAAACAGGATACGGTATGTGTTTTGGTGAAAACCACCTAGAAATCGCTCAAAAGGCATACAGAGGGCAATACAGGTTCTTTGTATTTAAGAACGCGTTCGATGGTCCGACCTATGGTTCAAGCCCAGCTTGGGGTGCAAGTTATTTTCGAAGAACCTTCTAGGTACACATTGACGAACAAAGCATTCCACTCTGCTTGGCAAAAATCACTCTTCTTGATGAGCACAAGTAAAAAATCTAAACCAACAATTAACTTGCCTTCAGGAAAACTTTAACACTTGATTTACCAAACATAATGAACTTCAAATTAATTGCATTTCTCACGTAACTTTGCTATATATATATGCTTGCACTGTATTTATTTTGTAGTACTGTATGGTACTGCAAGATCTACATTTCAAGTTGTCGATAGAGAATATCGATGTGACCGAAAAGTCGTGCCTTTATCCTGATATTCCTTAGTTTCAAAAAGACTGACTCAGGAGAGGAAGCAAACCATCAATGAAACAAGAGATATTTCATGATCACGACGTCATAACTGCTCTTCAAAACCAAATGATTTATTTGTTTTTATCGAATGTTTTGCTTATATCATATCCGTCCTTTGGAAAAATAGCCGATTGGCATTTCACATACCTAAATGCCTCCTTCATAGTCAATGTTGTCAGAGGCACCCAACGACTGTTTTCTCTCAAATGCTTTTAAACGCTGTTTGAGGCCATCTGGAGTACTTTTAAAGCTCTGTAGGTTAATTTTAGGTTGCGCTAAGAATTTTTTATCTGTTCGGTTATTCTAGGGGAACTTGAGTATTCTCGAATTTATTAGGGCTTTTTATTAGGGCTTTTTTGTTCATTCCCCGAAAACCTTAGGTCTTATCGCCTTTCCGAAAATGATAGCTGACCTTTTTTCGGTACCCAAAACGACATTTTTTACAATCCGAAAACAACAGATATTAAATTTCCCATATTACGAAAGTTCGAGGGGACAATTCTCTTCAAAAAATCAGAGGGGATTAAAGCCCTTCCGAACAGATAATTTACCGAAACGATCTGTTGGGTGCCCCTGATGTTGTTTGCATACTCAATCTTTTTGGCTTATCAGTTTCACCCTCTTGTGCCTGATGTAGCTGAAGGCGGCATGTACAACGGACCTGAATGCTATCTAGTAATGCTCTCCTTTCCAATTGTTTTTTTGTTGTTGTTGTTGTTGTTTTTTTAATCTTTTGAATTGTTAGCAAGTTGATTATTTAATTTTACTGTCAACTTTGAAACCGGAATATTGAAATTCATTGTTTTCTCCTTTGGTTTCTTTGATTTCAATTTATCGATATTGTCGGCTCTTAACTTGGATAAACTCCACATAGCGCTTTCAGAAGGGCCTCAATGGGGTTAACGTCAACCGTCAAATGGCCAAAAACATCTACCATCGACCTTCAAAGCTGGGACCTCCCGCCGTTGAGACCCTTTTTCATATCTGTTATGAAACTGCGATAAATCTTAGGGTTTCAAGCGTTTTCCGCTGTGGCTAAATGACCGGCAGCCGGTCAAGGTTTTAAAATCTCTAAATGATCAGCAGTCTGATATTTTTCTTAAATTTTAAGGAATCGAAGGAACCCATCCAATTCAAACTACCATATGTCGATCAAGAACTGCCAAGCGATCCAGAAGAGCTGCATAGATCGCAAGTCTAACGCTCGGTTTACGCTCGGCTCAGAGAGTGATGTCATGGTTTGTGACACTTACGATTTTTTTAGGTCGACTGGCGGTCGCGGTTTTCAAATCACTAATGCTGTGTTTAAACTTGAACGGTTTACCGAGGTACCAGAGTTGACTTGCCTAGGTAAACATTTTCCGTGTGTAAACGCCAACTGATACTTTGGTAAATGCCGCAAAAGACAAAAGAAATTTAACCGAGGTAAAAGTTGTAAGTACCCTGTGATCAGGCATGGTTACAGTTGGTAACCAAGGCCAAGATGACAGATATATCCGCTTGTGGCGGCATAATATTTCACTTCCCGCGGTGAGCAGATTGTGCGATTGTCGACAAAGGAAAGCGTTTCTTTTCCAGTTTTGACTAGGCTATCATGGCAGATAACGTGGAAAGATTGGATCCATCTTCTTGCGGCAAACAATCCGTCACGAAAAAGAAAGCATTGTATTTTTCATTCTCAGTATTATTTACAACTTTCACTAGGCAAACTTCGATCCTTTGTTTTGTAATTATTGTCGATATACTTTGCTACCAGGGAGGAGGCTGCAGTTACAACGTATCCACGTTTCTGCGCGTATAACCGTGCATACTATGGGTATGATCAAGAAGCTGAATTTTCGCCGCGATATTATGGAATGAGGTCCTCGCCTATCAAAATGGTGGCACCTCAATTTGCTCCTGTTCCGCTGCGGTGGGATCCTCGTCCAAGTTCGATTTCATGACGTTGATAATGCAGCGCACGGGAATGTTGACAGGTAAACTTGAGTTATTTGAGCCGGTATAAACACTGGACGAATGTACCAGGGTTAAGCAACTGGACCTTAGTAACTGTTTACCTTGGTAAAAGCTCAAATGTAAACATAGCATAAATGACCGACAGTCCGAGTTTAGGGAATCGAGCGAACCGATCATGAACAAGCTATCTTACAACATGTCGACTGAGAAGTTTCAAGCGATCCAAAAAAATTTTTCTATATTATAAGTATGAGAATGGATGGGCTCCTTCGATGCCTTAAATTATTTTGAGAAAAATATCAGACTACCGGTCATTTAGTGATTTGAAAACCGCGACCGGCAGTCGATTTAAAAACATCGTAAGTGTCACAAACCATGGTCTCGCTCTCTGAGCCGAGCGTAAACCAAGCGTTAGACTTGCGATCTATACAACTCTTCTGGATCGCTTGGCAGTTCTTAATCGACATGTGATAGTTTGAATTGGATGGGTTCCTTCGATTCCTTAAAATTTGAGAAAAATATCAGACTGCCGGTCATTTAGTGATTTTAAAACCTTGACCGGCTGCCGGTCATTTAGCCACCTCATTTTCTGCATAGGTCTCTATGTCAGTCTTATTCCTATCCCCGCATTTCAGCGAGTTGACTGCCCCTTATCTCGCGGAGCTTTTATAATGCAACGCGCTAGGTGACGCAGTTTGTTGAAAGAAGGGAGCTGTGACGAAGCCCAGCTAAGATGTTAGCTGCCTCAACAGTTTAGGCTCGATTACCAGCCACTGTTTGAGAAACGTCCAACCGTCTTATCAGAGAGGAATGTAGAACGGACTCGAGTGAACGGCGGAAATCGAGCCTACCAGAGTTCAGACCCACACGAAACAGGCGAAGAAGGAAGACAAATTAAAAGATAACTATCATCATGATCATCAATAAAATAACTGAATATAAAACAATGCAAAAGTTCAATGAAGGAAAAATCGAACTTTAATTCGCCCTTACCTTGGACTTGCCATTCCCGCTGGCCTGTTCGCTTGAAGACGAGCCGATGTTAAGTTCCTTGAGCAGTGAGTTAAACTGTTGTGAGTTCATGGAATTGTTTGAGCCAAATTCGTCGAAGAGGCTCCAGATAAACGTTTGCGGCGCAGATAAATTTACGCTTACGGCGTGACATTCCCCGGCCTGAATAATCGCAGAAAGAGCAAGAAAAGCTAAAAACTGGTAAACTGCCTTAGTTGATGCCATTACGATTTTGTTTTTCATTTGAAGGCCACCAAATCTCAGAGAGAACACAGCCCGCGCTAACGTGACTTAATTCCCAAATGGCTACGGGCGTGATTATGCCACGTTTTAGCGCATTATAATCGAGTTGACTGATTCACAATATTCTTTGAGCCCCAGTGGGAGCTCATGTATATATATAGACCCCATGTATTTACATAATGTTTGGGAGAATTTGTTGAGGTAGGCTAGGTCTTAAATTTTAATTACCTTGCCATGCAGATCACATGAATGAAATCTGTTGCTTTTTTTGAGTTTTTTCGCCGGGAAGTGCAAGGAAGGGATTGAGAGCCAGAAAGATTTCTTTTTCTCTCTCCCCGCCCCCCCCCCCCCCTCCCAGTTCCATGACCGCCCAGCGAGACCAATCAAATCATGACGGTACGGTCACGACTGTTCATAAATTTGCATTAATTCTTAATGACAATTTTATAACTAAGTTTCGTTCAGTAATCGTATGAATGCGAGCTTGTGTAATAAGGATTTACACTACCAGTTACATTTGAAAATTCAAGACGAACCCCTCCGTGACAAGTTGATTACAAGTGGAGAGGAAATGAACAAGACGAGAAAGAGGTCGAGGATTGTTATCACTGTTGATAACATTGGCGACACAACGGGTAACGAATGAAAGGGTAACGATATATCGGCTCATTCTCTGTCAGAGTAACAGTCTTGTAAATGGCCAGCTTATCTATCAAGGGTAATTAAGTGTATGAAAAAGTAACGTAACATGATGTAATAAAAGAAAAAGGTTCTCTTGAAGGTAGCCTCAAGCTATGCTAATTACGGCCTGTCATTACGGTTAATGACCTCAAAGTTATTGTGAACAGCTTTGAAACTGTGGTCTTTAAGATTGACAACTGTAAACCTTTCTTAGCTCAAAACCAGTCTGGTTATTTAGGATAAAACCCGAACGTCTTTCATGTTGACTTGCATGACTCGGTGCTTTAGCTCGCCCGGCACTTTTAGGGCTATCGCTTTTCTGCATTTTGTGATGGGTTTATGAAGTGGACTATGACCTCCTTATTCTTATTGTTACTTGTTTCGCGTGAATGAAGCTGTTTCGTCAACAAAAAGAAAAAAAACAAACAAACAAACAAACAAAAGCAGTAGCGGAGTAGCAGAGAAAAGAATAATTCATTTATACCGAATCGTGCCACTCCCGAGCGCTTCCATCGCATCAGTCAGGCGAGTTCGGCAAAGTCAGACTCAAGTCACGCTTCGAGCAGACAAGCTCTGCAGGCCTCGGTCTAGCGCTCCATATAAATGACACGTATGGATCATTGAACGAGCTTGAGGTCAGGATCCGGGGGGGGGGCATAACTCCCATATAAATAGGACGGTGGTACTTGTTGAAAATTTGCAAAATAAGAACCGCTTAGAGGTACCGAGATCCTGTTTTGTTAGCATGGCTTGAAATTTTTTCACCCCAAAGTGGTACCAATTCTAAAACAAGACATTAACTGACACTTTCATAATTTTTGATAGCGATAAATACGACTGCTTCGAATTGCTGGTTTTCAGTGTCACGCAATTCAAAATAGATCAAAATAAAAATCAAAACCGGTCAATAGATTAAGTCCAGAATCTGGGAAATGAAAGAAGGTAAATATGCAAAGACTCTCGCCAAGATTCTGGTCACAGCAATTTTTCTTATGCGAGATACGTGGAGAAATTTTTTACCCAAATTTAACATGCCATTAGGGACAGCGCGTCTCCCAACCCCAAAATGCTTTGGAAACGAAAGAATATCGAGGTCGAAATGTATTATGGACCAAAATATAACAAGACAGCGGGAACCTGGTCTCTAACATTAGTAGGCCTGGTTAATTTTATCATTTTTAGCGGGTAAGGTAAATCCTGAATAAAATTTTTCACTTGAATTGCTCCAAGCATTGTTCAATATTTATGTATAGAATGATCCTTGCAAAGTTGAGCCGTCGACAGGGCAAACCCAGTGCTTACAATACTGAGATGAGGTGGTTTTCGAAAGCTTTTCGCCAGCCCAAAACTCGGCGAGAAATCGATCGACTAATTCAAAGCCATGATCTGGGACAATCCTACTGACGATGTGCTACCAAGTTATGGTAAGTTTTTTTAAAAGAAAAATTAAGAAATGACTTCATGTGGAGTGATGTCGTGATGTGTAGGCTTATTTTTCCAGGTATATCCTGAACCAGTACTGGAACCGGCTAAAATATGCAATAAAGTTTATGTAATTTTGAAGATAAACAAAACGAAAATGCGTGCACGGGCCCGAAAAAGTAAAATGATGTAAAATAGAAAATGGGATATGCTTATTTTGTAGCTGAAAAAATGCGATTAGGGTTTTAGACATGGTGTCGAAGGGTGGAAAGGGGGTTGGGGGGGGGGGGGGTTTGGGGGATGCCATCTCCAAGACAGTATCACAGTTTTGTTGAATTAGAAACCAGTGACGCTTAGAACTTTATAATCTTATATACATCTTTGTCCGCTAGCAGCCTACTCCAACTCCACTTTTTTAGGTCTATTACCCCACTCCCTTAGAAAATATTTAATAAAGCCTGATGAAAAGTATATCATGTTGTTACTAATTAACAGGATTGACTGCAGATGAGCTTGCCTGTCTTGCTGCATCGGGAATGCAAGGCTGGGTCTATACTGATCACGTCACATGGGTTGTAAAACAGCTTAATGACATGCAAAACGATACCATGCTACTATGCCCAATGTCGTTGTTAATATCTACAATGAGATGATGAGGAAAGCTAAGTTACTTAACCCTGGACCATTAAAAAGGCTGGTTTTCACTCTGAATGTGGGACATAGGAATGGCAAAACTTTCATTGGCAACCCTCAAAATGGTGGTAATCATTGGGTACTGGTAGATGTTGAGCTGCAACCTTTCATGAAGATCATATACTGTAAGATGCTGGCTTGGCAACCTCCCCCAGACATCATTGATGTCGTCAATGATTTTGCATGGTACATTCCACAAGTTGGAACGCACAAAAAGAGTCATTTGGTGCTTGCCCACTCTCCCAGTGCGACTAATTGGCAGGGTCATGAATGTGACTGGCGATGCCGTAACTATTCCCTGCAAAGTTGCACTGATACATGTGGTGTTATTACTCTGGTGAACGCAGCTGTGGTAGCCTTGCACAGCCCTCTTTTCTGATGGTTAACGGGTCCAGTGATCAAAGAATCGATCTTCTTGCAACACCTGACCCAATACTGGTTATATTTTGTGTCGCCCATGAGCAAAGACGAAGCCATATTCTTGTCAGTGTGAAACAAATTTTTAGTTTGTTTATTGTGGAAGTGCCACAACTTCCACTGATGACCACTCCATCTTTCCCTCACCCCCATTAGTGGTCATTATATGGTTTTACACATTGTGCTGGCATTATTTTGAGCATAATAGCGAGGCAAAAGAATCTAGCATTACGCGGGAATAACAGTGACAAAAACTGGCCAATGTCTTTTGAGCATAATATATAGTGAGATTTTTTGATCATCAAGCATTTGCATAATGACAACAAATTTGAGCATTATGTGTAAAACCCTATTTCATGACCCATTTCCAGTACTATTCTGATATTTACAACACATGTTTGCAAACACAAAATCCTTTAACAACAGAAAGACAACAATGTTGGAAAGGAATACTCCTTCTAACATGAACCAAATGCACTGCCCCATGAAAAATGCAGGACATGTGGTTAGTGTAGTACAAAGATAGAAGAGTGCTTTTAGAAACCTTTTGACCTAAGTTTTCATCTCTAAAATGGCCCTTGTGATATGATCAGTAGCAGGCTGTACATGTTTTCATGACGATTTGAACAGCTAGAGATAACTGTGTAACCTGACACTAGCCTTCTAGCAGGCTACTGCCATATTGGCTTATGATATTGGCTTATGTTATCCACAGGTCTTTAGCTTCCTCATTGTGAAGAACATCGTCATAATTTACTTTGATCAAAATGAAAAAGATCACCAGGGATAATGAAAACCTGGATCTACAGGTCCCTTGGCAAAATTGTTTGTTTGATGCTGTGCTAAGTAGAGAAGATGATGTCATTATTTAGAGCATTTAGTGCAGGAAACATTTTCACACTAGAAAATATATGAAATCATTACAGGTCAGACTATTGAAATTTTAAAAGCTGATTCTAACTGTTTCTGGACAACCCATATGGAACATGCCAGGTCTCTTTCAACTGAAATCATTTTGTTATTAGCAAAAAAAGGACAGAGCAGTCATTCAAGACTATTCCAGCAGCTTGTATTAATAATAATATTCGACCATGTTTTTGATGTTCTGTAAAATAGAACAGGGATAAGCATGTGAAATCATTATTGGCATGAGGTGAAACTAGTCTTGTGTTTCACACATTTAATTTCAGTGAGCTATCACAATACTGGGCATCGTGCTTTGCATAAATATTTGATCAATTAGCTCATTTCCGTAGGATTTTTATCAACTTGATCCCCACCACAGATATATGTATGTACATGTACATGTAAGCACTGAACGGCACAGTGCGAACTATATTGATTTTGCAACAAGTTTACTATTAATTTAATATTTTTTTGCCATACATGGCTCGAGTAACATTCTAAGGAAAATTGGACTCTGAGTACATGTCTGACATCTACTGTCATTTCAATATTGTCATATAGTTATTTCATATTGTTCTAGAGTTTTTACTGCTTTTAAAGTGCCTATGAAGTAAAAAATAACTGCTGCTTATTTGAAAGGCTTTTCAAAGTAAAGAAGAATGGCGTTTCCCTTTTTGGAATATCTGTTTTCGTTCTAGAGATATTTACGTTTTTGTATTATGCAAATAAGGAAAGTGATGATGTCATAGGTGGTTCCACTGGAACAGTAAAACACTGAATCAAGAATATCTCTAGAAATATTGGAGCAGTGTTCTTCAAACTTGGCACCACAAATGTGCATCACAAAAGAAACAGAATGACTCCTTCTGTGTTGTTGCCATGGCAACACTTTAGGCTCCAGTCTCTTTCTGTGAAAAACCAAATATGCCAATTTGCAACCCTTCGAAAAGGGACAGAGGGTCTTGCTTGGAACACTTGTGATTCTCATATTGTCTTAACTCTCCCCATTAGATTGTTGGGAGTGGATGATCCTTGTTTAAGATAAAATCTGGTAATGTTAGTTTTAATTAAAACAGGATCAGCAGGATAACTGCTGTCATGGTGACGGCACGACCGGTGTCATTTCGTTTCTTTAGTGATTTACATTTCTGGTGCCAAGTTTAAAGAACACTGCTTTAATATTTCTAGAGATATTCTTGATTGAGTGTTGAACTGTTTTAGTGGAACCACCTATGACGTCGTCACTTATAATACAAAAACGTGAATATCTCTAAAACTGAAAAAGATATTCCAAAAAGGAAAACGCCATTCTTCTTTACTTTGAAAAGCCTTTCAAATCAGCAGCAATTATTTTTTACTTCATAGGCACTTTAAGCAACAAATCTGAAACAAACATTACATGCAGAAACAAAAAAAACAGATAAATATTATTATATATTATATTATATATTTTCAGGCTTTCAATGTTGGTATGTGTGTGGAATTATAATGGGATTACGGTATGAAATTCTGTATTACTGCATTAAATACACGACAAGCCGTTATGATTATTGTTAATCAAATTAAAGAAACTACATATAATTTCTACATACACAACACAACCTAAGGTTCGTTTACTAGTAACAAATAGGTCAATGAATTGCAAGATAATAAATACCGTGGTGCACAACCGATCTGATGAGCAAAAATTTCTGTGACTGAGACGTTCGAGGGATAATTTGTGTTTCCTTTCAGAAATATTTCGAGAAAACGTGGGCTGGTGGTCGCTAACTGCGTTTTAAAGCTGAAATCAACCAGGCGTTTCAAGTGTTAGAGACCAGGCTCCCACTATCTGATTATAGTTTGGCCCACAATACATTTCGATCTCGATATTCTTTCGTTCCCGATGCATTTTGGGGTTGGGAGACGCGCTGTCCCTAATGGCATGTCCAAATTTATAGAGATTTGTATGGAGACGCCATGTTGGTGCCCATCCGTATGGACACCAACGGCGGCCGGAAACCAACAGAAACATCTGTCACTGAGTTTTGCTACAAAAGCGCGAATTTATCCCTTGAGGAACTCTAAAACACTAACATAATACTTTTTTCTAAGACATGAACTGTTCAGATAGCCAAGTTCCCCGAAATAAGTCACTTTTTTAACCATCATGACAGCTCTCTAGGCCGTCATGTAAATGCCGCGTCGCGCAAAAGCTTAGAAATTCAAGCGTAGTGTATCACAAAACCAATAACCCATTTGGAGCGAAAATTTGTATAAATATTAGTTTTCAGCTGCTCTTATACATGATTAAAGTGAAATGTCAGCAAGATCAATAGTTTTGGGGTTCGAATTTTAGTGACGTCATGTGAAAACCAGCTATACCTCAGTACTCGTAAAGTTGACTGCCAAATATCTAGTTCTGTCATACCTTTTTCGGCTCAATACCCTAAAAGGTACGGAAAAAGCTCCCGCTGTGGACCTTTTGAGGCTCAACACCCTAGGAGGTACCAAACCATTTTTTTTTACCCCTAAAAGGTACGGCGCGCAACCCGTCCTTTTTATATTGGAGTCTCTCTCTTCCCCCCCCCCCCCCCCACGGGGCCAAGATAGCTGGATATCGGCTAAGTTCTTTCTTGCGTACGTGTTACGGACTGAGACGTCAGTGAGAAAACATGCTAAAAATATCAAGACCAATATCCAGCCTTCTTGACCGAACGGCAATGGAGAATTTACTATGTGGCAGAATGAACAAACTCTTCTTGCGGGATACATCGCCCAGTCCCGAGCGGCAATGATACGTAGCCAATCTTAGCTTGCAATCACAGCACAGGACTGGGATATGGTTCATCTTGCCCACTCGCGCGTTCGCGGAGCTTGCCAGATATACATATGTTATTAAACTATCGTGAACGGGTCCGTATTGGACTTTTTTTTTTTGTAGGT
>NC_138154.1:24112178-24192178 GCF_964199315.1 Orbicella franksi
TTATGGACCGAGCTGCAACCTGCAAAAAGAGAACGAGACCAATGTTCTCCAATACGGACCGAGCAAGCTAGTATTATTATACTGGCTCTTTTTGAATCTGCTAAAAACTCTTACAATATTTTATCTGTTTCACCTACGGTGTTTGAAAAGTCCCGCGTGACGTTCTCAACCCATTGCGGTCAAAAATCCGTGACCTTTGAAGGTTACAGTATACCTTCAGGGGTGTCTCGCGCGCAAGCGATGTAGCGCGTGCAGTTTAAGCTGTAGATACCTAAACCCCTATATCAAATTAAAGCTTATGGGGCTGGCTATCAAACTATACCAAGAATTTTGAAAGAAAATGAATTGTCGAATTTTTCACGACCACTAAATGCGAGCGCCCGAATCACCTTTCGAAAGCTACAAGTCAAAGCGAATTTCGTTTTTCGCCAATTTAATTTTTTCCTCGGTTTCAGGGCCCAAAGCGCTTAAAAACCGTGTCTGCGTTTTGGCATATTCAATTGCAGTAAAAAGTTACAGAACATTTTCGAAATAGGATTAAAAAAATGTGGAGTGATCGTACAAAAATCGCTCTCGAAGAAAAAGTATTTCGAAATTAACAATTCCCAGACACACTTTTGTAGTTTATATGTTAAACTAGCCACTGTCCAAATTTAAGAGCAATTGAACAAATTCCCTTTGAGTTATAACTCTTTAAAGTGTCTGCTTCAAGTGAAAAAATTTATTCGAGAAAACAGCGCTAAGAAACATTTTCTGCTTCGTAAACAAACTCCGCCCACAAACGCCTTCAACTGGGTTCTCAGATAACTAAGCCAATCAGTGCAGGGAAAGTTTACTACCGTTAACCTCCTGGTGAAATTTACGCGCGAATCTCTAAAAAACTCTTGTGTTTCGCAATGCGCTCAAGGAACCGAAGGTAGAGAGAGAATTTTTCTGTAGCTCGGTTTTTCTTGAAGCTGGTCTGGCAAAATGGAGAAGACTAAAAAGGATACGAACGCTAGAGTGGCTGAGCGAAGGAAACAAACAAAAGAAAGCGCAGAGAGCAACTGTGTGTGGGCAGCTGTGCATGGATAATATTTCAAATGGTCTCAATGAGTCCGACGATTCGTCGATATCGGACTCATCAGAAGAGTCTCTGTCAGCATCCCTGTTATTGCTGTCAAGTTCCGAAATTTTTACAGAACCTTTCTTTTCTCTTACCGCGAATATTTGCCCGCCTTATACGATAACTATAGCTTCATCCGCGTGGCGAACTTTCGCTTCTTCACTCATTGAGGTATTTTCATTCGTTCTTCGCTGTTTTCGCTTTTTCGAACTAGTCCCTGGTTTAAACGTGGTCTATGTTTACTTATAACTTAATAGAGACACGCCTAATACCAAAGATGCTGGGTAGTCAGAACAACAATGCTGATCAACTGAGTAGTCAATTCGTGACATCCATATAGGTAATTCCCGCGAAAATCGTCTCGGTTGATTGCATACGCGCTATAGGGCTGTCAATCAAGAGGTAAACTTTTACTTCCGGTGAAAACGTAAAACCGCCATTTCTCCGCCAATATTTAGCCTTTTTCAAATTTTTTTTTCAGAAATTAGAGATTATTCTTCGACCACTATTTTGACCCAAAAATCCAAATTTGAAGAAAATTGCCGACCCGAAGGTATACTGTAACCTTAAACAACTCGAGATTTTCTCGTCATTTTGTAACAACACGCTCAACCCGAGCTGAGTGTCTCGTGAATCGTCCCTGTGACTGACGCGTGGCATAAACGCTTCTGTAGAATATTTTCCCAGTGAGCTCTGTAGCACTGATCGAGTGAACGTCGCTTCGATGGAATCAGCGAAAGTCTGCAGCGTGGCAACTTTATTGTCCTTTTTGGCGTTAATTCCGAGGACAGATTCTCACGTTTTCTCTCATGACGACGCTCGTAGCATCAATGGACCGGCAGCCGAGTCTTTTGTTGATAGTTTGTTCAAAGAATATGGTACCGACAAATCTATGAGTTTAAAACAGTTCAGTTCTCTGATGAAGGAACTTAAAATTGGTTTCACTACAAGCGAAGCGAAAACCAAAGCTGGATCAGGCAAAGAGAATGGAGTAAAAAATGGGCTTTTAGAGGTAAGATCTCCTAAAATGAAAAGAAACCAGGGGTGGAAGGGTAAAGCGCTCTGTTTCTGTCCACTTAATTTGTGTTTAAAGCTTATATAACTTTCACTCTCCATAGCTGGCCAAAATTTTTCCTTTTTGCTTAGTTTTACTTACAAGGAGAAAATGCAAAAAGGTTTACAAATTACAATGCCTCTGCCAACATCATACGGAAATCCGTCTGACAAGGCGTGTGTTCAGAGAACTAAATAGACCCTACCCTCGTGCTTGCCCCCTACCTCCCAAAGCGAAACCGGGTTATCTGCTATCATACCCTCCCTTTGACTAAGAACTCGACGACCCTCATGTAAAAATTTGTTTGGTCGTGCAATCTGTCTTTGAAAAACCTCGTTCAATACTGATTCGTACTTCAGCTTTCCATACATGACCATTCATGAATCGCGGGTTTGCTGAATGGTAAAATGAGTTCCATGTTCCAAATACAAGTCTCAACGCATTCCACCTCTTTCAAGAGGAATAAAACACCGGAAATGCAAAGTTTACGATAACGTCCAGATGCAGGGATGGCGGAGCGTATTTTGAATTGAAGGGGGGGGGGAGGGGGGAGGGGAGGGGCTTAAAAGCGGGCGCTAACTCGTACAGGTCTGGAGATATTTGTAAAACTATTATTTTATGTATTTTTTTTTTTATTGAAATTGGGGGAATGGGGGGGGGGGAGCTAAAGCCCCCCAGACCCCCCGGCTCCGCCGTCCCCGAAATGCTGTGACCAGAGTTTTGTTTTTTTTACTTGCATTCGCTACCGTTTAATTAACACTTTCCTGACTTGTATCTACCTAGTCTATTTCTAGCGCTCTTTCTGTCTCACAACGCTAAGGTCTCGGTTACGTTGAGGTTGACCCTCAGGAAATAATCGTGATTCGGGTATGGGAAGCTGAAAAGGAATATTTTCATCCCTGAACGAGGCATTTCACTGGGACAGATCAGCTCAAACAAGACCAGCCATCTTCTGACCTATACAATAGACGGTCTAAAATAAGAACACTGGATAGAGAGTATCGGTACGTAATTCGTCACCTACAACCCGAGACATGTAAAGCCACATTACGTTTCTTGCAGGGCCTTTCAAGTTTAGAACTACTTGGTGAATTAGTTAAGAGTTCACAAAAGCGACGTGAGAAACATGAATAAATGCTTACCTTTCGCGAGCACGATTACTGAGAATTGATCGCGAAGACACATCGATCAATGAATGAGTTGCCAGTAATCGGATACCCGTGTTTGCACAAAGAACTCTGGGATCGTCAGGGGTAAACATTGCAAGTCGCTTGAAGGAAATGTGTGGCGAAAAGTTGTTTCGACGCCCGAAAACATGGTTCTGGGGAGAGATCAACGCTTTTTCGCCGTTGTTTTATCGCGAATGGATTTTGGCAATGTTGATACATGGAAAATGTAAGTTTTTGTTTGAATAACCGTGAAATAAGTGATAAAATTTACCGATAAACTCCCTTTTGCTTGCGTGAGGTTTATTGTGAAATACATTGAAGAATATTGAAAATTTCAATACACGCCTGATCTCGAGAGGCTACCCGGAGCAAATGGTAGAAAAGACCCTCCGAAAAGTTAAATATAAAGACAGAAAAGAAGCTCTAAAACAGAAATCGAAAATTGCAGAAGGAACAACTACCCTTTGTGTCGGGCAATTTCACTCAACCGTCAATACCAAACTTTGGAAAGGATAATCACGCAAAATGGCACTTTTAAAGACCAATACTCAGAGATATATTTAAGAAGCCACCCTTGATCTGTTATAGAAAAGGAAAATCACTGAAATACGTGCTTGTAAAAGCAAAACAAAGGCTTTGAGCAACACAGTAGCAGCATGAGTCGCGCGGACTCATTTGTCATTAAATCAACCCCAGAGAGTATAATGATCACCAGCGGGCTTATTTCCAGTATTACTTGAATGACCGAGCTTTCAAATAAGCCAAAAGTAGCCTGTACACAACTTAAAAGGCTTTACTGGGTTATTTCTTCTCGATTTATACCTAATTAATTTTGTAATATTTTCAGACCATTACGCGATGTAAATTTCACAATAAACCTCACGCAAGCAACAGTGTTTATCGGTAGATTTTGTCACATATTATGCGGTTATTCAAACAAAAACTTACATATTCCACATATCAACATTGCCCAAATCCATTCGCGATAAAAACGACGGCGAGAAAGCGTTGATCTCTCTCAAAAATCGTTTTCTTGTACCTCGAAACAACTTTTCGCCATACATTTCCTTCTAGCGATTAGCAATGTTTGCCCCCTGACGATCCCAGAGTTCTTCGCGCAAACACGGGTATCCGATTACTGGCAACTCATTCATTTATTGTCGTACTGAATATTTCATTGAACTACAGTCGAACCTCCCGTAAGCGACCACGAGAGCTTAGATCACATTGGGTCAAAATTTTGCCTCATTAGCATATGGTAACTGCAGAGAGCTACCCCATATTTTAAAAGTTTTATTCATGTGAAAAGTCAATTTTGAGAAAAAGTCCAGTACTTCCCAATGAGAAATTTCCGTGTCTTGTACCATCCAGGAATGCGATAATGTTATAACACCTTATTATCCAATTTCTGATCTATTATCTGTCACTTACGAGAGGTTAAAAACAATAGGAAATTTCAACTTTTTAGCTCTTAAAGAGATCGCGGTCGCTCACGTGAGGTGGTCGCTTACAAGTGGTTCCAAATACAGTTCAACCCCTATTAAACGGCCACCCCCGGGGAAATAGATAGTGGCCGCTTAAAAGGGACTGGCCGCTTAATAGAGGTAAAAACAATAGAAAAAACATTATCGGGACTTTGATTACTGGCCACCTAATAGGGGTGGCCGTTTAATAAGTGGCTGCTTAATAGGGGTTCGACTGTATAGTGATTTAACTTGGAAACTTTTGGTATTTTTGAAAGCTGGTCGTTGAGGAGAGGTGATCGCTTACGAGAGGCGCTTACGGACCTTACGAGAGGTTATCGCAACCGGAGGTTGGACTGTAGTTAGCTCATTCGGTCCGTATTGGCCGGGCCCGCCGGAGGGAGGGGGGGGGGGGTGGGTACTCTCAGAAAAATTTGTTGGGGGCCTGCTGCCTGCTTCCCAAAACCATTACCCTATTCAAGAGCAAAATCTTTGATTTTGCCTATCGGGTGGCCAGACAAAGGAAGATGATTTTTTTTTTTTGTATTAGCGAATATTAGTCGCTCGCTCCAGGGGGCGGTAAGATGAGAGACCCTGGAAACGAGGTTGTCGTTAATTTTTTTGACCAATATTTCTTCAATACGGACCTCACTCTAGTTTAGTTACATATACAAATATATCAAAGCTGATGTAACGTATTCAAATCATAATAGAAGAAACGTGTGAAACAAGGGCTGTGTAGCTGGTAAAAACAAGGGTGAGCCTGTTTATGGACCACACATTTAAAGCTAGAGAATATTAACAGTTTCAAACGTGGCTTAGAAATGTTAGCATTTAATAAAGAATTCCATGCTTAAGCGGTTTTTGTGGATTTTACTTCTACATGTGAATCATTGACATCAGGTACAAAAAGGAGTTAATTACAAACTATTAGCTACAAGTCAAATGAATTCAAAAATCCAGAGATCGATTTAAGTATAGTTGCATACAATTGAGCCCCACTAATTCGAACTCAGCAGTTACTCTGAACTCAAACCCATTGATTTCAATAACTGCTTTTCTGTTTGAGCACCAATTTTAGTTCTTCCCTTGGCCTAAGTCAACTCCATTTATCTGTTTTATTCCCAACTACATTGATCTGGCTGGCATCAGACTACAGACTGATGCACCTCTAACGCTACAATATGTGATTTAAAACTGAAAAATTTTTGCTAACTGAACAGACCTTGTATTCAGTACGGTTTTCACACTGAAGAAGGGCTATGCCCGAAACTTTTGTGATTTTTCACAAGATACACTATGACATTTTAATTTTCTACCTTTTCAATTTTCATTTTTTTTTTTTAATTTTTATATCTTTTTAAGTGTCACGCATCAACGAGGGCTGAGAACAATCTATTTAATTCGTTTTTTTTTTTCCATCCTAAACATTTGTCCTTGTATAGCTGGTTTTCACATGACGTCACCAAAATTCGAACTACAAAATGATTGATCTTCCTGAGATTTAAATTAAATAATGTATAAGAGCAGCTGAAAACTAATATTCATACAAATTTTCGCTCCGAATTGGTTCTTGGTTTTTTGATACACTACGCTTGAATTTCTAAGCTTTTGCGTGACACGGCATTTACATGACGGCTTAAAGAGCTGTCATGATGGTTAAAAAAGTGACTTATTTCAGGGAACTTGGCTATCTGAACAGTTCATGTCTTAGAAAAAGTATTCTTTTAATGTGTTAGAGTTCCTCGAGGGATAAATTCACGCTTTTGTAGCAAAACTCGGTGACAGATGTTTCTACTGGTTTCTGGCCGCCATGTTGGTGCCCATACGGATGGGCACCAGCATGGTTTTGATTTTTATTTTGATCTATTTTGAATGGCGTGACACTGAAAACCAGCAATGCTAAGAAAGTTTTGTCTTTTATGCTGTTGAGGAAATTAAGGATTGCGCTAGGTCAGTCGGACTCTGTTGTCTAGGAACGGAAAGTGTATGCCATTACAAGGCTTTTTCAGAGAGTTCAGTTCATATTTGGAGACCCAGAGGTATATTCCCTCTGCTTTGATTGTATTAAGAAAAGTTCACCAGTTTTCTCCTTGATCTCTTTTACCAAAAGAATGAACAGGTTACACCGCTCGATTTGGGAGTCTGGGTTAGAAAAATGAAGGCCTGGATACCAAGCTTACACCTTCGTGACCAGCAGGGTTGTGCCTAAATCCTACCGCTCAGAAGGACAACCGAGAAGTACTAGGAGCGAGTTTCCCAGTATTAAGCAAACAAAAATGTGCATGGACTTAAGTCCAATTACCTTATACACAAGCTGTCCTTCTGGCTGGTAGTATTTTCAAGATCCTACCAGCCAGAGGGACAAGATCACAGAAAACTGAAAATATTTAACTGTAGAGTGATTCTAGTGTAGTATAAAACTAAAGAGTAATTTATCAAACTATTTTACAAATAAAACTGTGCATGGACTTGAGTCCAATTACTTTATACCCAAGCTGTCCCTCTGGCCAGTAGTATTTTCAAGATCCTACCAGCCAGAGGGACAAGATCACAGAACACTGAAAATGTTACTGTAGAGTGATTCTAGTGTTGTATAAAACTAAAGAACAATGTACCAAGCTATTCTACAAAGAAACTGTGCATGGATTTAAGTCCAATTACCTTATACACAAGCTGTCCCTCTGGCCGGTAGTATTTTCAAGATCCTACCGACCGGAGGGACAAAGCAAAGGAAGTTTGAATTCAGGGATCCACCGAAGCAAGAGCTCAATAAAAACATTCGTCCTCAAGGAAAGACGTATTTAAAAACTCTTGTGCCTAAGTCACAGACGTCTGCAGTGTTAGCTTACAAATTTACGGTTTACGAACTAGACGGGAAGAGACCCAAAGAAATATACAGCATTTGCCAAACAATTCACTGCTTTACTCTCTACGCATTATTCTTAACATGTCAGGTAAATAAAAACGTACTTGTATTGTTGACCAACATAGTTTACCACTAGCAATTCGCATATTATCTGATTGGTATAGTCCGCCATATTGGAATAGCCGACAGTTTCCGAAACCTGCTCGACTCGGAAACTCGCTCCTAGTACTTCTCGGTTGTCCTTTTCAGCGGTAGGATTTAATTACAACCGACCAGCAGGGTCATCCTGGCATTTTCACGTGTACATTACATGCATGTGTTTAGAAACGTCTCTGGCATAATTTGGTGCACTGTAGTATTGATCAAACATAGTTTCGATGGAATCAGCGAAAGCCGGCTGCTTTTTAACCTTGCTATCCATTTTGGCGTTAATTCCAAGAACAGATTCTCACGTTTTATCTCATGACGACGCTCGTAGTATCAATGGACCGGCAGCCAAGTCTTTTGTTGATAGTTTGTTCGCAGAGTATGGTACCAACAAATCTATGAGTTTAAGACAGTTCAGTTCTCTCATGAAGGAACTTAAAATTGGTTTCATTACAAGCGAAGCGAAAACCAAAACTGGATCAGGCAAAGAGAATGGAGTGAAAAATGGGCATTCAGAGGTAAGGCTATTGAATTTTAGATCGAATCTCTTAGAGCTCTGCTCTTGTATTCGTTTCGCGAACTAAATAATTCAAACTTTATGTAACATAAAGAAATATTTCTACTGAATTACATCTCACTTGTGTAAAGCCAAATTGTCCTTTTTGCTTCGTTCAACTTAAGCTTAGGTTATATGAAAAAAGCGCGTTGGTTGTAAGAGTTTTAAAAGCGTTAGTTTGCATAGAATGTCTAAAACATCAAACTAACTTGAAACTTCTGCTTTGCAGACGGGACGTTTTCTTCATTGAAGTGTAGTGAATATTAGCTCAAGTAACAAAAGAAAGGATAGCTAAGGATGCAGTAACGAATCGGTCTCTGGGCTTTCGAATTCATTTGACGTGGAACTTTCACATGTAGTTTGTAATTAATTCCGAAACTGCGGATCCTTTTTGTCCTTGATGTCAGTGATTCACACGTGGCACTGAAATCCACAAAAGGCCACTGCATGGAATTCTTTATTAAAATCCCCAGAAACCAAGTCAAGTTTGAAACTGTTACGTGATTTCTGGATTGAAAAAAAAAAAGACTTTGCTTGATTATAAAACGTGACTTTTTCGGGTAATCGATTGATGATATTTTCTTGTTTATGCAGGCGGTGCAAAACTTTAATTGGCAATGCTCCACCTTAAAAAAAAAAAAAAAAAAAAAATGATATTTTCTTGTTTATGCAGGCAGTGCGAAACTTTAATTGGCAATGCTCCACTTTAAAACAAAAAAAAAAAAAAAAATTCCTTAAGGCCAGGTCTAAATCCGCCCTTTAACAGACTCTGCAAGTAATGTTTTGAAGTAGTGATTCTTTTTGTTTGGAATTACAATTTATTTATTTGTATTTTTGTTACAATGGTAGTCAAATTTCAGTGGATTAAAACTCAGTTGAAAAAATTAGTGTCTTCATTGTGAGGGAAGACAAATATAAACCCCCTCGATTTTGAAAAACCTGTTCGCCTATGAATGAGGCTCCTGATTGGTGCGGTGTGGCCATCTTGATTGACAAGTGTATCAAATTTACTTGAATGATTTCAGGAATAACTCAAATGTGACTTGCACAATTCTGTGGGGGAAGTTTTGTGAAATTGGACTAGCCCCAGCAAAGATTTGTTAGACTTGAGGTGAATGGTATTTAATTTTATTCAAAAGATACCATCTTTTAGAGAGTAAAGAGTTTGTGGCTGTATTACCTGCTGGATTCGACAAAGGCTTTTAAAATCTTTCAGCTGCTGTTTTAAAGCAATAGATCAAACAGGAACCAGGGAAGGAGAGCCAATCTTTGATAGTCTTACTTGGCAACCCCGCTTAGCATTACTGAGTTCTTTTTCTTGTCTAGATAGCGTGAGTCCGAATTTTAGAACCCAGCGACTGGTTGTTGTTTTCTCTGCAAAAGCGAATTAACTCACACTGACAATTTTACAACAAAGGCTTCTGATTTCCAGTCGGTTCTATAATTCAACGGTTGATATTTTTGTAGCAGCAAGAGAATAAAATGACTGTCCAGCTAATGAATGGTTAAAGTTTAACCACCGGAAAAGCTGGTCTTAAGCTGAACATTTAGTTATTATTGCCCTCCACACAAGTATGTATATAATAGACAGGGGTGTGCAGGCAAAATGTTCCCTCCCTCACGCCACCACCCTGTGCCTCATCGATTTTTTTTGAACAGGAATGCTTGCTACACAGGCTAAGCTTGCATGTGCACAAGTGACTCATTTCCTTGCTGGACCCAGTTGTTCAAAAGGGTACATGTAGTTAACCTCACCATGATCACCTGGATAAATCATGTTGAACATATGTCTGAACACTAATAGATTTATAAGTTATATTTACATTTAGTTTATATTTTGGTTTCTATTATTTTGTTTCAGTGTTACCCAGCCAAAGTACTGTTTGAATCGTTTTCTGTTGATTCTAATGGGCTGAATCCAGAGAAATTTGAAAAAATATGCCCAGCACTTGTGGAGCAAATTGAGAGTAAAGCATGTTTGGTGGAAAAGGAAGTAGAGGAGGAAGAAGATACAACACAAAGTAAATCTCAAGGTTGGTATCCTGTCCAGATTCACCATCACTTCCTGATCATCGAGGCATCTCTCAGATACAGACAATATTCACTAGTCTCCTAGAGTGGTTGTCGAATTTCCTGGATATTAAGGAAGAAACTGTATTCTTGTTGCATGTGTCTAAAGAAGGAGTTTGGGACTTTTGTTGAATTCTTATGGTTGAATCAACCCCAACTTTTTCACAGTTGACTATTTTAGGGGTTTGACCAGAGGTAAAGCTAGATGCATACATGTAAGCCATCACACTTCACAGAACATTGGCAATCGTAATTTGGATTTAGGCTGGTGTCTTGTGGGTAACAACCACCTCTCTACAATGACCACTTGCCATTGTGAAGAGGTTGGACTATAATTTATTAATTTTCTTTTTCAGCATGGGGATTCGGGTTCTTGTCAGTAACCATCATCAGCTGTGCATCTCTACTCGGAGCCTTTGTTGTCCCATTCATGAACCAATCATTTTACAAGATTCTCCTGCTGTTTATGGTGTCCCTTGCTGTTGGTGTGCTAAGTGGGAGTGGAGTTTTCCACCTTATTCCCCACGTAAGTATTTTCCAAAAATCTCAATTAATTTTAAGTCTTAAAGTCTTATTATTGTTAGAATGATCCAACTGAAAATTTCTGTTGCAATTTTACCCAATTTGCTAGAGAATTTTAAATCTCACATGTACATGTATGACAATCTTAATCAGTTGCTTAACATTAGGTGATTACCAGTGTACAGCACCATTTATACAGCTTGGTTTTCAATTGGGTCTTGTAAAGCTAAAACCAAAGTGTGTGGTCCAATCACTCAGTCAGTGAGTTCATGCATGTAGGTTAATACCGTTTGATCTGAAAGAGAAAGTGCGACATTTGTCTAGAAAGTAGTTCACCTTATTTTTAGTAATCTACTTTGAGTGTTGTTTTCACATATTCTTTCAGAGCTTTGGTTTTGGTCTTGATGGTGATATGTCATATTTATGGAAATGCCTGGTCATCGTCAGTGGGATTTATTTGTTCTTTTTCCTGGAATATGCCATGAAAATGATTGTCAGATTCAAACAGAAGTCTTCGTGTGATGATAGCGAAAAACAGCTAGTACATGTAAGTTAACAGTTATTGTGGACACATGGTTAAAATACATGTAATTGTAACACTTGGCAAATCTTACAGTATTTAAAAGGTGAAGAAGTGTGTGTAGGGTGCATGGGAGGTGCTTTATACAGTTGGGATGGATGGATGTATGTACAGTGTAGCAAAAAGAGGCAGCTTAAATGGACCATCTTGAACCTCCTTGTCAGATTAGTAGTTTACAACGAACACGTGTCTGTCAGGCCTGCCATGTTTGTTTGCAAACCAATGCAAAATATGCACCAGTGATAAATATTAAAAAAAAAAAGCTGTCAGTAATGGCGTCTGATTGAGTGTCATGTCAAATGTAAATTAGGCAGGATTTTCTCATGCATGTTCAATTTCCCAAGTAGTTAACACTTTCGCCCGAAACAATTGGAATTTATATTTCTCTGCTAGTTCAGTGGGAAACCAGGTGCAGTACTGGGACTGAAAAGGAGGAAGTTTTAGTTGTCAAACATTTGCTCACAAATGCGTGCAATCTTATCAGTTGCATTTTCGAGACCTTGTTTTATTATATATTTTATATCATATATTATATATTTATATAAATAACTAAGCTAGAACGCTGTCTGAATAGAACTGATGAGCTATCATATGATCAAGCATTAATGTCCATGAGCGAGTTAATGATTAACCACTTCATAAATTATACCACTATTGGTCAAATCCAATACCATACATTTAGCAAAAACTTAGACAGGAAGAGGTAAAAGCATAAAATCACTTTCATTGTAAGTCTTAGGGAGCCAAACAAGGAAATGTAGTTGTATTGCATAGAGTTTATGGAAATAAAAATGGAAATCTAGAAGGAATGACGGGGGGGGGGGGGGGGCTACTGATTTCAGATTTCAGGCATGGGGAGAGTGGAGCATTTTGGAATTTCTGAAGGCAGGGGGGGGAATATGGAAGCTGTATATGATTGGGTATGGATATTTTCTGGAATCACCCATTTTATGAATGAAGCACCTCTTTAAGCCCCAAAAATATAATTGCAATCTTTATTTTACTTATCAATTACTACATGTACACATGTATATATTTCTGTTGATGATAAAAGACTGCTGTTAAGTTTATCCACCAAGCTATAATTTAAGCTTCAGAAATGTTAAGCTTCTTGTTGATAAATACATGACTTTGTTTATTGTATATCAAACTAAACTACATGTACATTGTAATGAGGGGGACATGGGGGACTCTGGACACTACAACACCACAAACAATTTCTTTAGCACCATGATACGAACATCTACACTTGACATAATACTTTTATACTTCAACAATTTTCCACAAAATAAACACATCACAAAATTTTGTTTGTCATTGCCTATGTGATGATACTGCTGATGGCTGGACAAAAACAGCTTCGTATTGGATTCTTAATCACAATGGTACTTGCTTGCTATACAACTGTAAATCGCATGCATTGGCAAAGTTTACATGCAACATTTAGGCCTGAGAAAGGTCAAACAAGAAAACACTGCATTCCCAAATTAATTCATTTCATTAAACACAGTAGCGTGAAAAACACAAACATCGCACACTGTAGGGTTGGAGATCACCACAACACTGTAAGGTGAGACTTTATTCACCGCATCACCACATTAGAAAAACAACCAACACTACAACACGGCAAAACCCCATGTCCCCCTCTGTAATAAAACCTACTAAGAAATAAAATTTTCTGAACTAAGCTGAAAGTAATAAATACTCAACATCATGTTATTTCAAGCTTCTTGTCTGAGCAAGATATTTTGATAACTAGTGTTTGTTAGTGATTGTTGAACCATACATGTACCATACCATACATTCATGAACATCTGCATATATTAATTATTTTATTGTAGATCCTTATTGACTTGGTTAAGATATTTTAATTGCTTTTCAAGGAAAATGCCAAGCCAAAAAGTGAAATTCCTGGTGCCGGCATAGCCGATGTTCAGCTTCAACTTTACAAGGTCAACCAAGACAATCACCACACTCTCAGTAACATGTGCATGGGTCATGATTTACCAGAGATCCATTTTACTGGAAATGGAGTGAAACATAACAGCAGTTCAGATGATTCCAAGAAGGTATTCATGTGTATACATACACTTTGCCTTGCTGTGCTGAGCATTTAATATAACAGTACATAATTAATACAATCTTATGTAATTTATTGAGTTTGAAAGAAAATCATGACCGTGACGGTGTTTGGATATCTGATCTTAATTGGCATAGATTTTGACGATTTTATTTCTCCTTAGTTTTAGTTTTGATTGAGAAGATATATCAAACATTCAAGAGAGTGTTTGATCACATTTCCAAACACCTCAAAGTTCCTCTGCACAAATACATGTACTCTGTCATATTTTCAACTCTCTTCCTGGTGTTTCGAAATGTGGTCAAACACAGTCTTTCGTGTTTGATATGTTACATATACAATGCTTTTGGGACACTTACTGCCATTAAGTCATGTGAAAATACTCTATATTAGCCGTGGTAATTAATACTCGTCTGACATAATAACATTAGGCACCGTTTTATTTCATACTACTGTAAGTGGTTTGCTAATGTTGCCAATAAAATACTGTTAACACAGGTTGTTGAGGAAAATGGTACATTATCTCTGGAAAAGAACAAAGTGGCCCCTGTTGCATGGATGATAATAATTGGTGATGGCCTTCATAATTTTATTGATGGCTTAGCCATCGGAGCATCTTTTTCTGGGTCAACATTTGTTGGTGTCAGTACAGCACTGGCAATATTCTGTGAAGAGCTTCCTCACGAACTAGGTAACAATAGTTAGATTACAGTTACATACATGTAAGTATTGGGAGGCACAGTGGCCTCATGAGTCATGGTAAGTGCGCTTGACTCTGGATCAAAAAATACAGCACAATGTCCCCAGCAATGTTATAAACCCAGACCAGTTGATTCTGGAGTCGAGCACACTAATCATGTGGCCACTGCACCTCCCTTTAGTAGTAGCATACTATTATCATGTTAGTGTTGGGTTGTACATTAAACAGAGCCCCTTTTCCCACAATTACAACTTCCCCCTCTATTAACCCTGCTTAAGTTAAGTGTACTTGACAAAAATACTGTAGGCCCTCAGGGAGATTTAAATACAGGACACAGGTGTACATTGTATACACTGTACAGCAAATACCCAGCATTGAAGGTGCTACAAATTTAGTTATAGGTATATATGATGTAGCCAAACAATAATTTGAATCTTGAGTTACTTAAAGTTCGTAATATTTTAATGTTTTGAAAGGCAACTTTCATTTTATACTTAACTTTGAACATCATACAACTTCCGGATTGCTGCTTTTTGTTTTTACTTCTGTCAATTCTTATGAATCTTTGGATTTTCCTGGCAGGTGACTTTGCTGTTCTCCTTAATGCTGGCATGTCTTACAAAATGGCAATGGGATTCAATTTCCTCTCAGCCTGTTCTTGTTATTTGGGACTTGTGATTGGCCTGTTGCTTGGCTATGCGACATCAGCAGTCAAGTGGATCTATGCTCTGGCTGGAGGGATGTTTATCTACATTGCTTTAGTTGACATGGTAAGCTGTGCGTGCATGCGAGGTTTTAATTTTCCTCAATCAGTACCCTCCTTATACTAGAGATGCATAATCTGTCCTCGGCAATTATGGGTCTGCTATTTTATGGATCTAGTGCAAAGAGGAGATGCACTTTAGATCAGATGCTATAAGCCCTCAGTTCAGTATTCAAGGTGTTCAAAAGCAGAATGATAGCTTTTCTTGTTATGAATTATCTGTCTTCTGCGTAACATTTTCTGACATGCATAACATCCACATGCATGATAATTATTCCGCTAATGCCCCTCTTTATACATGCAAACAGATTATCTGCCTCAGCCAAGGTGTCTCTTGATTACGTTTAGTTAGTCGTTCAAGACACACTAGTAAAGCAGATAGGTCATCTTGTGCCGGTCTTTATGTAAGACACATAAAAAGGCACACTAAAAACACCTTCCCAAGACTGTTTGTCAAGACAGATCAAGGGTGTAGCCAGAGGGGGGTCCTGGGGTGCCTGTGACTCCCCCTTTTGTAACCCTTTTAGCAAACAACCCACAACAGGTGGCAAATAAGCCATGGCAATCTGGTGAGCCCCCTTTGAAAAATCCTGGCTATGCCCCTGCAGACTGTGTTCCTGAAGTGTAAAAACTGCAAATTTTTTGTCACAATTTAACTCGATGTTGAACAGTTTTATCATTTTATCTTTACAGCTGGAAGAAGCTTCTGAGATGTCTGTAAAGATTGGTCAAAACTCTGTTCGCAAGAATCTCAAGACCTTTGCTCTGCAAAACTTTGGCATGTTGTTTGGTCTTACAATAATGTTTATTCTTGCTTTATATGGTGGAGACATTTCTGTGGGATAATGTTTAAAATTGTTGCAGTCAATTGATGTGAGTTTTTTTAAAATTATTATTTCCTCAAGACTAATGTTTTTTTATAGTCTTATAACAAACACAACAGGCAAAATAATTTATTTATTGGGAGATTGAAGGGTTTTGTATCTAAAGAGGGCAAAGCAGCCTGGGCAAATTGGGTCTGTTTCTTTACATTGAAAATATTTTATATATAAGAAGTCTTTCATCATACACTCACCTGAGCAATTGAAAGGAAGGAAGTGACAGATTGGTCAATTGATGGGTTGTTTGCGATATTTTCTTAATTCGGAAAAAACCTAATTTGCATTCACTTTCGACACACTAATCCACGTATGCGATTTACAAAACTAGTTTTGTCTAAGACCTCTTCAGTTGATTGCTATGCAATATTTGAATATAATATATTTATATTCAAATATTTATATTTATATTCAAATATTGCATAATGATCAACTGAAGACGTCTTAGACGAAACTAGTTTTGTAAATCGCATATGTGGATTAGTGTGTCGAAAGTGAATGCAAATTAGGTTTTTTTCCAAGTTTAGTAAACTTTCTTGGCTTTGACAAGCAGAATTTCTCAGAATTGCGATATTTTACTTTGGTGATATCGCGAAGTCAAATCAAAGTACAATGTAGTTTCAAAATGTTTGTTAAGAATCCAATTGATGTCCATTCTTAATACTGAAAGTTCTTGTCATGACAGTTCTGAGAATGTGGTGGTACATGCACATTTAGTTTTTCAATTTTCTTTATTCTCATTTCCTGTTTGCTTGAGAATGTATTGGTATTGTGATGAGAAATTGCATTTTGACGCTGCAGGTCCCTCCTGGGATTTAAAGAGTTAACCACCAGAGTACCCTATTGAGTTTTTATCACCTCTGTGGTGTTTATATATTAAGCCTTGCTTGCCAGTCTTTTAGATGTTTAAAACTTTAAAATCTTTGTAGGACTTTCATTGTTTTATTGACTTTTAGGACTTTTATTGTTATTTTAATTCTACTTTTAGTTGTCCAGGACACCCCATGTTAACAACATTTTCTAATGGGTTTACCCTGGTCAAATATGTTTACATTATTGTTATTATTATTATTACTATTTATTATCAATATTATTATTATTATTATTATCAATATTATTATTAATATTATTATTAATAATATTATTATTATTATTATTGTTATTACAGTTGAACCTCCGGGTGTAACCACCTCTCTTAAGCGACCACCTCTCATAAGCAACCGTGACCACTTCAAGAGCTAAAAGTTTGAAATTTTCTTTTGTTTTTAACCTCCTGTAAACAACCACTTGACAGATGATAGAGTGTAAATTGGATAATAAGGTGTTGTAGCATTGCCGCATTCCAAGGTAGTACAAGAGACGAAAATTGTTTCAATGGAAAGCACCGGATTTTCTCAAAAATGACCTTTCACATGAATAAAACACTTAAAACATGGGGTAAGTCTCTGCAGTTACCATATACTAATGAAGCAAAATTTTGACCTAATATGGTCTAAGCCCTCATAAGCCACCAGGCTTGACATTTTTGGTGATCGCTTATGGCAGGTTTGACTGTGTTATTATTATCATTACTATTATTTAGTTCACAGATGGCAAGAAAAGTTTGTCCCATGCAGATATCAATAATAATATCAAGTTATTTTGTGTTGTTCCAGAAAATATCCATACCCCTCCCATGGAAGCTTTCATAGCTTGAACCCCCCCCCCCCCCACCCCTCGGGAAATTCCATTCTAGTGTCATACTTTCCTTTAAAAAAATGGGCTTTTGAAATGCCCCTCCCCCTTGGAATTTCCATTAACCTTCCTTGGGGTGGGTATGGATATTTTCTGGAACTGCACATTATTAGTTTTAAATTTATAATATAATTGATTTTGTTGTAATTTTATTATAAATATGGTCTTCCAATGTTTAAAGCAGCATTTATTTTACTAATTCACTCCCAATCCAGTCGTGTTTAAAACTATTATTTCACGGGCGCACACTGGATATGAGATAATAGTTAGCCAACAAGGCATGCAGCACTGAGTTGACTATAATGTCTCATACCAAACAAGCCAGAGTAGAATAACGCCCTCAAAATAAAGGAAACTAAAATATAAAAACATCCCCCCTCCCCCAAGAGAGAGAGAGAGAGAGAGGGGGGGGGGGGTTTGCAAAATTATATGCCTGCTTACCATAAATTATTTGTAGAGCATGGCATAGTTTCTCATATGCTATGATGGCAAAGCCAATGGAAAGCCTTGAATTTCATTATCCAATATTCCAGTTTGCAATAATTTTATTTACGTGGGAGTTTAGGTACTTTTAAAAATTCGGTAATTTGGTTTCATCTGCTATTCTGTCTTCAAGTGAAATAATAGATTATGATACAACCCAGATATAATGAATTCAATGGGTTTCAAGCTTTTGTGATCAATATAAATATCTAATTTAGATTTCTAATTCAGATTTTAAGCAGAGGGCTTGTTGTTATGTGGTTCCATAAACTATCCATACCCACTCCAAGGAGGGTTATTGGAAATTTTAGTGGGGGGGGGGGGAGGGGTGGGGGGAAGGGTCTCAAAGCCAATATTTGTAAAGGAAGTATGACCCAAAACTGGAATTTTCAGAGGGATTTTAGGGGGGTGGGTGGGTGGGTGGGGGTTCTAACCAAAAAGACCCTCTGTGGGTGGGGTATGGATATTTTCTGGTTGTTTTGGTGATTTTTTTACATAGGACAGTTACTCAGGTGAAATCAAAAGTTACAGTAACGGAGTAGAGTGGTTTTCTATTGAGTGTCGTAAAACCAAAACCAAAGAAATCACTTGAGCCAATCAGAAAGAATACAGACAATCCAATGAACCAATCAAAGCTCGAAGTAAATACAATTGTAGCCGACGCGAAGCGCGGGAAAAGGTGTGCTAGTGAGTCACGATTGGTTTTTTTAACTTCTGATTGGATGAAAATATGACGTGAACTTTTTTTAAGCCAATCGTGTAGCGTAGTAATACGCAAAACACAGCAAATGTGAATTACTGTACTTTTGATACTCGAGTGAAAACCACACTATTTATATAAATAAAAATATACTCACTTGATGTCTTGACTTGAAACCATTTTCATTTGTACAACAGACCATCGTTCGTGATAAAATAAGGACTTATCTAGTAAAGCAGCATTCAAATACCTTTAGACCGCGTTCAAGGTGGCCAGGGGCCCGTTTCTCGAAAGCTCCGGAAACTTTTCGGGCCCGCAAAGCCATTTTTAGTTAATCGGTATTTAAAGACAGAGAGGTGTATACGCCTGAAACTCCTTATATGAAGAGAACATCTGTTTATATTAAGAATATGTGAATAAAACAGCTCTGAAGTCATAAGGTTTGAAATTTTGCAACGGCTTTTCGGGACCTTCGAGAAACGGGTCCCTGGTCGGTTTTAAACCGGGTTTAAACCAGTGCACCCTCTTTTTACTCTACGTCTGAACGCGCGCGTCGTTTTACCTGAGCTGTGGACCATCCACGATGCATTTTTAAAGTATTTAAGTTCAGCAAACTAGTAGCTTACATAATGCCATATAAACCTTTGAGCCTACACTGAAGGTAGGCCGCCCTTGGTAACTTAAAATTGGCCCCCGAAAAAAGGTTATAATAGTATATTTTTAATGTATTTATTTACAGAGCTAATTTGTATGCCTTTTTTTTCCCGAGAGGCATAAATTTTGCGAACAATTTGGAAGCTTGTATCTGGAACAGAGAAAAGAGAAACAACTGATATTTATGACGATCCGACATGTTTGTTGAGGCAACATGACTTAAGCTCTCCAGATATGATCTTTTACCGTCATATAATCACAAAATATACCCTAAATCGCGCTTCTCGCGAAAAAAGGCATTAAACCAAATTTTGGTTCATGATGAATTGACCTTTTACATTTTACTTATGATTCACAAATATAGAGCCAATTGCTCGAAATAATGTTACTCCTTTTCTGTTTGTCGTCCAATTTGCTATCGGTTTTCAACAGCCAAAAGACTGCTGTTGTTTTAATGTTATTAGTATTTTTAATAGGCTTCAGGGTCCTCAGGGTTGCCAAGAACACGAAGCAATTTTTCACATACCGTTAGGTCTTCAGGTAAACCAGTTGAACGTCGAGATACGTTGGTTTCACTCAAAGAAGATCCAGCGATCGATAACGAGCAAATTGTGATACTTACAGTGCGACTACTCGAACTTGGAAAAGAGTTAAGTCATTGAACCGAACAAAGGATAGCGATCTTTTTGTCAATTCAACCAATAGCATTTTAGAATACGAACAACAGATCTTAACAAATTAAAAACCCAGCAAAGTGCGAATTGTTGCGAACCTCTCAGGAAACTTTTCCATTTGTTGATTGGTTAGTTTCGATCCAAAATTTTGTACGCTTTTCAACGGTTTCGGTTTAGTTGTCGCAAAATGAGTTTTCAAGCTAAATCTTTCGAGTGAGATGTACAATTATGATAATTCACCGTCAAGGACTAAGTCTCTAAGAGTGAATATAACACGGAGGAGTCGATAGCATTTACGTAGTCATATCAAACAGACCCTTATTACTTGCCGTCGCGAGAAGCTACCAGTCCATTGTTGTCAGTGTACGTTGTGATTGGTTAGTTTTAATCCAGGTGGCCCGGTTCGAGTAATCGCACTCTGACTATTAAGTGGCATAACGTGGATAGGCTAATAAATTATTTTAAGTATTTAGGATAAGTAATAGAAAACATGAAAGAGGAGAAATGTAACGTTAACTATGCTATTTTTGCCAGTATGTCTGCTGTGGAAGGGACCTTGGCCTTTTCAGTTTTAATTTTTTTTATGTGTTTTAATTTCACGTGACATTTTTAAAGTGTGAAATCAAAGAAATTGTTATTGAAAATTGTGAAAGATTTTTTTTCAATGAAGCAATCCGGGGCATTACATTTGAATTTCTTGCTGCTGAAGATTAAAGAAATAATGAAACTGTGTTTTCACTTGTCATGCTTGTTGTTCTGTGAAGTATTCCAATGGTTGCAAACAAAGGTTGAACATGGCTACACTTAGGGAACGCCAAACCGATCCTTTTTATCAGCTCTTTGAATCTTTCTAGTTCCAAGTTAGAACTCGAGTTCAATAGTTTGCGTAGCCGGCGGTTTCGTCGTAGCCTTGGTTGCGCGAAAGATGGCGTCCCATCCAACATGCTTCTGATTCTATTTTCAATGTATATTTCGTTTTATTTACTATGTCCTCAAAAAGGACAGCACTGTTAAAGACATTGATACTTAATTAAGTCTCAGTTACACGTTATGCGCGGAGACCCAGGGGCAAGTTACTTGGGAGCAGAACGAAGGAAACCCGGATGAATTGTAGCAGCAACCTGGAAAAGTTTACAACAATTTGTGCCAGATTTACTTCGGCCCGCCCTAAGACATCTTCAATTTTAAGTTGATCAAATCCCATCTCCTGGGAAAAAAATGTTCAAATGTCCTATCTTAGGGTTATAGTAAGGCGATCAAATGCCATTACCTTCCGACACATTCATGACAAAAATGAATAATGGGGAAGAAAAAGACTGAAGTTCAACCTTGATTCTTCTTTGAACTTCCGCTGTGTCCCAAAGATATTATTGCAATAAAAATAAGTGAATAACTGTTTAACTTTTTTTTTTTTGGATAGAGCGCCCGCGCGGCGTTCGGGAGGTCATGGATTCGATTCCTGTCGGGGACTCAGAATTTTTCTTTGTCCCACGCTCGTGTCATGTTGATCAGTCCACTTTTCACATTTCATTACCGAGCTTAAAATAAACCATTTTTATTCACTTATGTTTATACTTACTTCCCGGGCCGCGCTTTTCTCATTTTTTTCGTGCTCCGTTGTTTCGCGCTGCACCCCAACTAACCGAACGGCTGGAAGAGTCGAGAAGTGGCCACTTAGGACACAACACAAAGCTTTCCAAGGAAAAAAAGAGGAAGAGTTAGGTCTTATATATAGGGTAACCCGCGTTTTTGTTTCTATCACTATTGCTCAGGCTGCCCAATTGTTCTCAATTCCTGAGCTGTTTTGTCCCGAGAAATCTGTTGGCACATATAGTAGTGTGTGTGTCGAAGTTTGTCACTTTGGTGTTGGGAAGAAGAAAAATAATTTTGTCAAAAGAAACCTGTTGACACTGGAACCAGACTTGGCTTGGAGTCAAAAGCGAACCCCACAGTGGGTATTTCTGAAGAAATCGAAGACGCAACAATTACCGCCGAAAAAACGAAGATCTCAAGATTAAAGCGAAGAGTTAAAATTTGCGTTATAAGATGGAATATTGACCAATAACTATATTAATATTAAGAACCAATTTGCCTTGGTGTTGTTTGAATAGTCGGTTGTTTTGCTTTTCACGAACGTGTTCAGTTATATATGCTGAGAAATGCGGCTGTGAAATACACTCACGTCTAAATAAACTGCCAGGCTATGATTATAATCAAGAGATTATCAAGGAAAGTACCTTAATAATCCCTTGTTTCAGTCTATAAAACGATCTGCTTAAAAATATTCGAAGATTTGGAAAAAAAAAATGCGAAGAAAACGAAGCCATGATACAGAGTCTCAAAAGCGGACGACCGGTAGGGGGATATCCCAGGAGGTCTTGCGAGGGCAACTGTTGTCAGTACATCCGGGATACTCTGTGCTCCGCCATATGGAGAAGACTCCATTACTCGAAGGACAACGGGAAGGTTTAGAGTAAATACTTCGCATTTAAACGACAAAATGGTCAAAGGAGGTACCTTAGGAGATGATATTGGGTATGGTCAGTTTTCTAAGGAATACATTTTATTACAGAAATTACTACGACTGAAAGTTTATTCATGTAGTTTTACGTGTTCGTGTTCAATATATTTTGGGACACGTGGCCACGAGCTTAACTTTGTTTTCTCTCCTTTCAACCTGGAAGGAAAATCTTCGTTGGTGGATTATCACACGAAACGACTCAAGGTATGCTATTAATGTCGCTTCTGAACTCCAACTCCACACTGGGCTCTATAAATTTGTGTGAAAACATTTCAATAAATATCTGCTGAAGTCTGCTGAAGTTTGGGATATCGCACAGACCAAAAAACTTGGACCGGGGGATTGTCTTCTTTATTTATCTCCTATTAGATCGCATTTTCTTGGCCAGTTCAGCTCCAGTAGCGGGTGTAGGTATAGCTCTAGCTTTAATATGCCAAAGACTGATTGAAGTCTTTCCCTTATTTCTGCAATTCTAGCAGGCTCATTAGATAGCATTATTTCTTTTTACACGTGAATAAAAATGTTTACCATTTTTGCACAGAGTCTTTAAAGAATTATTTCGTAAAATTTGGAGAAGTAACAGATGTTGTTGTGATGAAAGATCCAGCCACCAAAAAACCAAGGTAAGGAATCATGCTACATGTAGCTGACATATTTAGGGATGAGGAAGGCCTTGCACCATGGGCATATGGCACATAAAGCTATGAAATGGCGCATTATGAAAGCACTTCTCAGGCCTGCAATGTGCCCTAGCTGCGAAACAGCTAATAAAATATGCACTATTTTGTGGAAAGGAGTTTCATTTGTGAAATTTTCAGTGTAATGACAAATCAACAGGCCAGAAATCATGATGCCTTGCTTTTTAATTGACGTCATAAAAGCGTTCGCTTTGTTTTCATCTCCGGACCCCTTACTTGGACTCTGCTGCCAAATAAGGTCCTTGCTCAATCTATAAACTTTCTGTTTTCAATGATAGAATTGGCTGCTTTGAATATGTTTTGCACGCTGTAATTAGCCAAACAGTATGCCTCCAAAAGCAAAAGTTCCGAAAGTGGACAAGACTTGGAGATTGTTGCCATTTTGCACTACCAATGTCGAGTCCGCAATAACAAATTGTGAACCTGAAAGCAACAATGAAGACGAAGCTTCCAAGCCTTCTAGTTCTGAGGAACAAAAATTTCAAAAAAGTGGCTAACTTTGTGGCCTTGGCTTATTTACGAGGGGATGCTATGCGCTGTACAGTCTGCTTAAAACATGGCAAGAAGAACACTATGACTGCCGGTTGTAAAACATTTAAAACAAGCAGCATGACAAGACATGAGGATCTTCCAGATCACAAACATGCATTAGCTGCAGGAGAGTTAAAGGCAAATTTTGATAATGTCCTTTCCAAAGCATTGACTGGTATTGAAGAGGATGAAGCAATTAATTTTTTTTTATGGCCCATTTATTTACCTAATGGACCAAACGTTTTATAAATGACCCATAACTTTCCAATGCCATGGGCCATAGGATCATTGCCTGTTTTACCTTCCCAATCCCTGCATATTGTTGTTATAAAATGATGGAATAAATTATTACAAGTGAGCCTCAGTATTCGGATATCCTTTGTTCTGTGTTTATGTCATGCATGGAGGGTTCCAGATAATTTTTCAATGCAGGCTGTCAATAAGGAATTCCAACGGGACAATTCACACTGCTTCCCCCAAATCATTATAAATTTAATTCTATTAATTTGTTGGGTCAAGTAGCTGACCTTGTCGGATTTTTGACCTGAGACCCCTCATTTACCTGGAACACTGGCGTGTTATAAGTAGTAGTGTCTTATAGAACATGTGTGATGTACTAAGTATTGAGCTTGTCTGGACTATAATTATTGGACTAGTATATTATGTTGCAGGTCAAAATGAAATTCAGGTTAAAATGAAATGCCTTTGTCTCTTAACCCTAATTATTCATGGATCATAAATAATTAGGGTTACAAGACAAAGGAAATTGAAAATCAAACAAGGTTAAAATCATTTTAACCTGCAACATAATTATATATGTAAATATTTGCTGCTTTGTATAATCAAGACAGTTTCATGTCATTATATTTTCATCTGTGAAGGGGTTTTGGATTTGTGACATTTCAAGATCCTAACTCGGTGCAGAAGGTAATTAACCATCATGGGCCCCATGTGGTGGATAACAAAACGGTAAGTTTATGTTGTCATGTTAATACCTGCATGTATTTACTTAAGAAATTATAGAAAACATGAACTGTGTTTCTATCGAATTATAGAAACACGAGTGGAAGTTTGGGAGAATGAGAAATGCTGTGGGAACATGAGCTGCAGGTGTGTTTCCACAGCTTTTTTGAGTTCTCCCAAACTTTCATGAGTGTTTAAATTTATAACTCGAAAAAAACATGGAGAACATGTTTTCTATATCTTTTAGAAAACACTGCAATGAAAAAAAGGAAAACAACTTGTTAACTTTGATTATCAAAGTGTAGATTATCTTTGCAGCCACCATCATTATGTCAACAGCTTGTGCTAGGTCTGTGTTTCCATTGAGTTATAGAAACACCATTTTTAACCAATCAGCTCTCTATTTTCTTAGGACTGTTTTTTGAAATGTATGTAAAGGGTGTAAATATTTTTCAGTTTTGAACTGTTTGTTCTATGTTCATTGTTAGATTGATCCAAAGCAGGCAGTACCTCGTGGCCCAGGTCAAGCAGGATCGATTCAAACTCAGCAAACTGTAGGTTTTTATATGTTGTTCTTGGAACATTTCCTCTCTTGGTTCTTGCAAGACAGTTCAAAACTACATATAGTTCACTTTTTATATTTTCAGAGAGACAACAATGCTATGAAGATTTTTGTTGGTGGGATAGCAAATGGAACCACAGAGGATGATCTGAGAAACTACTTCTCTGCCTATGGAACGGTAAATACATTGCATTTCGTACGTGTATGTGTATATTGCTGAGATGAACTGGAATTTTTGCAATTTTGTGGCAGCCTCTTTACAGAGCTTTTTTTTTTCTTATAACTTGACTTAATTGATATCCCAAAAAGAAAATAAATCCTGAGCAAGGGAATTGATACATGTAGGATTCAAATGAAATGACTCCTGGAAATGCAGGGGAAGAAAATATGTGATGTTTGTGGGTTACATTCCATCTGTTTTTCTTGAATTATCCAGGCAAGATCTGATCAGCAGCCTTGACTGGCAAGAATTTTAAGAAGGTTCACAAATGACATCAGTAAAAAGAAGTATTTCATTGCCCTGAAAGGTGTTGCTCTGTCACAGTTTTATTGTGTTCAGAGTGTCAAACGAGGCAAATAGTGACCCCTTTAACACAAACACCAAGTTAGTTCAAAACAGGGTTTTTTGGTTCACTTGGTTGTTCTTTGGAGGGAACAGCATATCTAATATGATTATGTCTAAAGAGTTCTTTACACCAGTTTAGTCCAGCCCACATTGAACACATGCCTGTAGCAAATCAGTAACTGTCACACTGTATGCAGAGGTGGGGTGTTGTAGACAGTGCTCATGTGGTCTGACTATGCTTGGTTTCATCACATGTATCTTAAGCTTGCGTTCATGCTACATGCATGTATACGCAATGTTACAGTTTGGTAAAATAGTTAAGATTTTAGTAAGCTTTGGTTTACATTATATGTACGTGTAACTAATATCAGTTTGTGGGACAATTAGAGAATAAAAATAAAAATAATAATAATAACAACAATAATAATAATAGTAATAACAGTTTGGAGGTGACTGGTGTGATATTTTATGCTAGTTGTGGCGATGATGACTGAGAATTTCTTAACATGTTTGTCTAGGTAACACATGTGCACTTGATGTATGAGAACAATCAAGTGGATGGGACAAAAAGAATGAGAGGTAGGTTTATTTGTCATGGTTGATGCTTTATACCATCACGAGTATTGAGGAACTGTGTCAGCTTCTTAAAGTTCATGGCTGTGCTTCTACCTGTCCTAGTTTTGGGCTCCTCAGTCAAATTTGAATCCTACATGTGCATTAGGGAGTTTTGTAGGGGTTGCTTAATGCTTTGAATGAACAATGGAAGTCATTTATTCTTTCATATTATTTTGTAGTTGATCAAAATATACAGTATGAGTGAAAGGAGGTGGTGTCAAAGGCTAGTCCTTCATGGATTAATTTGTAGTACTAGTCATTGAATTTGATTGCTTCAACCAAGAGTAACAAAACATAAAAAAGTATCCAGTTGTTTGTTTTCTTTTTAGAGTGCTTGGCTTTCCTTTCTGTGTAAATAAAGACATACATGTATTGTAGAAATGGCAGCTCAAGCCCTTTTTTAAGATGACACATTTCTCCAATTTTTTTATTGTGATAATAATATAGAAGAAGTATTTACACTGTATATTATAGTCTGTAGTTCATTGCCATCTATAAGCCAATAAGTTTACTTAAATATTCAGTCTACAGTCTATTTGATTGTATCCCCAAAGACCAATTGAAAATATATTAAGTTATAGGCCATTAAAATCTCAGCTTGGCATGTTTTAAATTATGTGACACAGTGAGCACTATGGCATTTTTAATCCAGTTTTTATTGAGGTTCAGATAAATTTTATAATCTGGTATAAGTAGTGCAAAGTGTTTAAGATACAGATTTGTTTAGTCAAGGTCATGTTACTGTGTCATGCTAGTTCAGTCTTATGCCCTTACTGCATGTTAGAAATATGTACTAATTTTATTTAATTATTTCTACTTTAGGTACAGCTATATACATTTCAACCCATATTTATATGTTAGTACTGTAGGTAGCAGTGTTAAGTGGTGTAATGTAACAGTTGTTGGTATTGGAAAAGCAGGGTCAGATACCACAAGAACTAAATTAATTTCTAGTTCCATATTAATTTTATAGATTCTTCTTATTATGAGTATTCTAAAAAAAGCTATGTTTACAAGGCTTCTTATTTAGAACTTGGATTTTTAGAGTACCATACTGCTGCAATCAGTAATACTACTTTACCAAGTATTTAATTAGCTGAAAAGTTTATAGTTAATTAGTATTAAATTGCTGTGAAAAATAAAAATTGGACATGTAGCTAACCTTACCTTAAAAATGTTAGACAATTGCAATAATTTGGCGTAATAAATGAAATAAGATTAATTAAGTTATTATAATTGAGTTACGTAAATTAAACTTGGGAAATCTAGTGTTATCCTGGCCCTGTACCATTGTTTACAGTGTATGTGTTTATCTGACTGTTTATTTGTGTTAGAGGCGTTCTGGTTTGATTTGAAATTATTACACATTTTTAAACAGTAAACAAATGGATTGAGGAGGTTTGATCGCTTTAATGAATGTAAGCAAATACTTGATTTGATTTGATTTGATTTGATTTGGTTGCACAAATGCAAACACACAAGACATGTAGTGCAACTGCTTGTAAAATTGATTAAGTCCTAAAACATTATAATTAATAGAAATGCATCTCTCTGTGGATTATATACTTGAGACTGAGTTTGCCAGTTTGGAGTGTTCAGCACATCCATCTTATTCTCTGTGCATAAAAAATCAAACGGAGAATTAGAGAAATGTTCATGTACATGTACATGTATGCTTATGCAACATTATCAATCAATTGTTATGCCAATTAGAAGGAAAACTCTCATAAAAAAAGACATTTTCAAGGTCAAACCAAAACTGCTTATTTGTGCATGTGTACAAATAATTATTGTGTAGTAGTTTAATAGAAGTTGTTTTGTTTTCAATTTTTGTCACTGTATTTGGAGTGTCCGTGATCTGTCTATATGTTGTAACTTTTCTGTATAAGTGTAAAATACTGTGTCGTTTGTGAAAAAAAAAAAGGCCAATGTACATGTGCAACTTGTAAAAAAGTCACTTTGAAGATTACAGCATCTCCACCATAAAATGACCTGCCTAATGCATCCTGCAGTGAAGTTATGGATCTGGTCATCAAGATGAAAGCTCTGCAAGTAATTGACTGCACTAGATGACGTCCAGCATTGGGGATTGTTTGTTTCATGTGTATTCTTGTGTCACATGTTGTCTTCTGTTGAGGTGGTTGTGTTTTGCAGTCGTGTTGTTAGTGTCTGTAGACTTGTTTTATTGAGGAATTAACTTATTTTATGATGTTATATTATACTATATTAGGCTTTGGTTTTGTAACGTTTGAATCAAGCCAACCAGTTGAGAAGACTGCCAATATACATTTTCACCAAATCAATGGAAAAACGGTGTAGTTATGGTTTAGTTACTTAATATTAGATATTAGTACACGTATGTGTGTGTATTGTTAGTGGTTATTGAGGGGTCTTTTGTTGCATCCCCAAATTTTGTCTCCATGGGAAGGCATTGGTTAAGTTAATACCATAATTGGGTTAATTAAGAGGAGAAAGTCAGAAGGAAGTTTAGTGAGCCATGCTTGCTGATGAAGAATTTCTATGACTGATGGATACTCAATGAAAGTTTCGAGGCCAAAGCCTCAAGTGACATTGGATTGCTATCAATGGCTCAGACTAACTTTATTCATACCACATAACTGTGCTTGTTGTTGCTCTGGATGTATCTCAACCCTACTATTTCTTATATTTGCTTCTTCTTAGGCTTAAGACTACACAGATTGCCAAGGGGTTTTGAACCCTTGCAGTTTATCATGAATATTACCACCACAATATTATATTATTGGAACGCCAGCTGTGAACATCATGTGGGTGGGCTTGACAGGAAAATTGTGCCCTGACTATCACCTAATTAGGAAAACTAATGCTCCATGTCATTAATGTAAAGATTTAAAATTTGTCTTACCTTTTTTTAAAACATCAAATTCAATCATACTCTGATTCATCTTGTTCATCTAAACCAGTTTTCTATATAGACTGTATTTCTAGTTGCTCGTCCTTATTTTGTTTTTTTGTTTGCTCTCTTCTTTATAATTATTTTCCAGCTGTTGGTATCAGAATCATAACTTTTTACCTTTAATTTAAATTTCCTCTATCAGAAAATGTTAACACTACATTCAAATGAATATAATTTGTTTTCCCTCTGTACAATTTTGCCATATAATTTGCATTAACTGGTGTTGCATTATTGATTGATTAAAAAAAGTTAGCAAACACTAGCTCTAACAACCAATATTATGGTAATATGAACACTTGCATGGTACAAGTGCTATCTCAAGGATTACAATAACTACTTATGGTTTGATGTGATGTTTGTCTAATGTCTAGTGGCGTCTTCAGTACTGTGGTTTCGTGCAGTAAACATTGATAAAACTCACTGCAAAAGGAAATGTTCCGTTGGCGACACCTTTTTTTTTGCTTGATACTCGTTACAACTTGTACCTGTTTTCTTCCAACAAGAAGTTGTTAATAAGTATATTTAATTTTTCCTTGCCCCCTTCATTGCCCATTGATGTTTGCCTGCAATTATTATAGGTACCCCATCAAAACAATATTTATTAAAAAAAACAACTGGCCATGACCCCATGAGTGCAAAATCTAGTACTGTATATCATTTATTCTAAATCTGTGAATATTTTATGTGAACTATTTAGCTTCTTAACGTTTTCTTGGTTTTTTGACTAAATAATTTATGAAGAATGTCATAGAGTTTAAAGCTGGGGAAATGTACTCCCTTACTCCATAATTTTTATTTTTTCTGTTATTTAACAATTTTTGTGAGGTTCATTCTGTAAGGCAACCAATTTTGCCATATTTATGAATTTTATCCACTGAAATGATTTTAAATTAGAAAAGTGGCACATAATTACAAGCTCTGGTGTATATTGTTTGTGGTTAAGAAGAATTTTATTAATATTTGTTCAAAAGTTTCTTTGATGAGAAAAATAAGATACATACACTGTATGGGCCACTACAACTTGTGGGGCAAAACTTTCTGCACTTTTCTTAAGTACTAAATTGCAACAAAGCAAGTGAAAATGAAATGTGGATCTGATAATACTTAGGAATACTTTGAGATTTCCACAGTGGAAAGAACTTGAAATTTGATAGAAATAACTTTCTGTCATTATTTTGACCTTTAGTTTATAAAGCAAATTGCAACTATCTACACAGTTAATTTTTATTTAGTGAAACAAGTGGGTTTTTTTTATGTAGTTGTATTAAGTATGTGCCAACACTTCCGACCTTAACTTTGGTGAAGTGTTTCTTCCTACGTGCTCTGTCTACCCAAGTCATATTAATTTTGTGAAGACAAATCAATGTTGTCATGAACTTAATTATCCACTTGGTCAGTGGAAATCGTCTAAGGATCTTGCATGACTCTAGCGGATCATAGAGGTCTTAAACTATTAAAGCGTGCACAGTAAAGTCTAGTCTCTCAGTTGTGTGCTGACTCTGGCTCCAGCTGGCTTGGCTGTACATGTGTCTCCATTCAGGAGAACTCTCCATTCAACAGCTGCACACCTTATTCTTTTGAGTGAAAGCTCTGATGTTAATGTTTGAGTAGGATGATCTCAGGGCATTCTCATTGCTGGTGATAGTTTCTCTACCTCATGTTATACAATTTCTAATCTGGGCTGTATTGAAAAGTCTATAAATGATATCCTTTTAGTTAAGGTACAATCAACATTTTATAGTTTCATGGACCAGGGGAATTTGATATAATTCTCAGCATAATTATTTTTAAAATTCTAATATGTAACTGTGGGTCACTTATTACACTTAACACCTGTGCTGTACCAGTTGCCTGTAATGGAATCAAAAATAGTTGGCAGTAATATTTTATTATTAAATACTGGCCATTACTCTTCTTGTCTGAGCCTGTTACATGGTCTTATTGTTCTTTATTGTTGTGTGTTTTAGGTGGAAGTGAAGAGAGCAGAGAAACGTGATTCCAAGCCCAGCGGCATGGCAGGAGGAATCCCTGGCATGAATGCTTATCAGCAGCATCCTGTAGGCCATCCTGGTTATGGTGCAGGTGCATATCCACAGCAAGGTGCCACAGTTTGACTATACCTTCATTTTTAGTTAGTGAAAGGAGTGACAAGGACTTACAGTAGCATCCCTGTATACTGTACTTCTAAATTTTTCCTTGAAACACCAGTCTACACCTTGTAGCAATGTTCCATGTAGTCCTGTAATTGTAGTGATTGAAAGGTGAAAACAAAAATGGAATTTTGGTGCTTCTACAATACTGTATCCAATCCAAGTATGAACTAGCTGGTTTTCCCCAAGCAAATAGCCAGCAATGGGTGATTTCAGAAAATACATGTATCCATACCTATACCATGGGCAGTTTTCTGGAATTCCAAGGGCAAGGGGGTGTTCTTGGACTGGAAATCGAAAGGCATTGGGGTACTTACGATTGGAATTCCGAGGGTATGGGGGGTGTTTCTAGGGGGAGCAGATGAGAGTGTGAATGCACAAATGAACTGACAACACTGTTGACGACCGCGGAAACCAGGATACAAGACACGCATCGATCGATCACGTATGTGTGCACATTTATTTACAAAAGAAAACTGATAAAATCTGGGTTGTACATTCGTTTCCAGGGGCCTTAAAGTTGATGAATTTCTTGTCAGATTAATAATTGATGATTAATAATAACAATTAGTGTTTGTGACAAATGCCGACCTGCCGACCGACTTGCCGTGTTTATTTACTATGTGCCAGTGATGTATACTCGTAATAAACCACTGTAATGACATCTCATCAAGTGAACGTCGTTTGTAATATTGAAGGTAAATTAGGCAGGTTTTGGCCATGCATTTTCTGATTTCCATAGTAATTAAAACCCCCCAAAATTGAAAATTTTATTTCCTCACTGGTTTAGTCAAAAAGAAGTTACGAAATTGTGACTAAATAGGAGGAAGTTTTAGTCACAGAACATTTAGCCACGAATGCATGTGACTGTATCGGTCACAATTTCGAGCTCTGTAGACAGTTGTTTGATGGAAAATTAGTAGCAAAAACTTCTGGAAAGATGCAGGAGCGTAAAATCTCTTTTTTTGAAAATCGTAGGGAGTCAAACAAGGAATTCCAGAGGGTTGAAGTAACAAATGGAAATCGGGAAGGGAGGGGGAATTAACAACTTTGGAATTCAGATGGCATGGGGGGTACAGCCTTTTGGAATTTCCAAAGGCAAGGGGGGTTGAAATGTTCATGCCACCCATGGTAGGGTATGGATATTTTCTGGAAGCACCCAATCCTAAGTGTTTTGTTATTTAGTGCACCATGTTTCATTTTAATTTTTTCGTACATTATGTTTTCCACATCTGTTCTGTGATACAAACACCTGGTGTACCAGTATGACAACAAGCCGTCATTATCCTGGACACATGTATATGATGCAGTGATGCAGATTTACACTCGAACTTTTGCAAGTGGTAATGTTTATCACCCTACCAAAGAAATTAAATAAATGGTAGTGGTTTATTTGTACCACTCAGTGTAATGTAATGCCTAAGTACATGCATGTTTCCTGAATTGAAGTTACTTTACACTTAAGTTATAGGAAAACTTCTATCAAAAAGTTAAGTGTGGATATTGTAAAGATTCTGATGGGTTTTTGTTTATTGTGGTTACTTTAGCCTCTTACGGCATGCAGCATCCCATAGGAATGGGTCGTGGTTTTCCTGGTTATGGTGCCATGGGTCCTGGTTCAGCGGCTGCTGCTACCCCTGGTTATGCCGGAGCACCTGGTCCATCACCATATGGCTATGGTATGTACAGTAGAGGCAGATCAACATAACATTCTTAACAATGATTTGTATTATAGTTACAGTACTGTTCAACCTCCCATAAAGTAAACTCTTGTGAGACTAGTAAGTGTCCACGTTAGAGCTTTGTCCACTTATGTGAGGTTAGAAACAGTGTGTTTGAAACTTGTTCGTGACATCTAAGTTTGGCAAATATTTCACTGCTTAAGCTGTTTGGAAGGCGTCCTTAAAGAGACACCGCTGAATCTTCCAAAGATTTATACCCACTTTGTCAAGCCATGGTGTGTTGTCATCAGAAGGTTATGGTCATACTTAGTGTTTTTAATAGACTAGTTTTAAGACATAAATGTAATGACTTAAAACAGCATGCAAAGAAAGTCCTGTCCAATAGCCCAATACTAATGGATTTTGTAGTGGGGCTACCTGATTCTACCCTTTGCTTGCCTGATGGGCAACTGCAGTTTTGTGGGAAAGTTTCTGTGTAAAATCAATTACAGAAGTACTGTAAAGCTTTTGGAGGGCTATGTTTAGAATGACTGGGGCTACAGCTTGCAGGTGGAGTGGCATGTGAAGACCAAATTAATAATTTTGTGCTAGTCAAAATAATGTTAGTCTCATATTGAATGGGTTTGTTGTTGGTAGGAGCTGCAGCACCTGGTGTTGCTGCTACATACGACCCTAATGCTGCAGCTGCTATGTATGGAAGAGGCTCTGCACCAGGTAATGATTATTATTGTTGTGATGTATTATGTTACAATTTGTAAACAGCATATGTGACAGTAGTTTCATCACTTACACAGAAATCAGACTGAATGGTTTATACCACACTATGAAGCTCCCCTTCAAATAAACCCCTTTCCGGAGCCCTTGTGTTGTATAACTTGCCAACATTTGGCTTTAAATCAAATAATGCCCCCCTCTCCTTAAACTCCTCTTATCTATTAACCCCCCCCCCCCCCACCTGTCTTAAACAACCTGTGAATAAATAAGTCCTGGGGGAGTAATGTAGGGTTAATTTACCTTGTCCTGTGTCCATTTTCCAAGGTTATGGAGCAGCTGGATATGGTGCAGGAGCAGGGGTGACCAGCCAGCAACCCACCCCAGCTTCAGCGGCAGCAGCAGCTGGAGCACCACAGCCAGGAGGCTACCCAGACTACAGCCGCATGCAAGTATCCCAAGCTGGACAGCCTGGGGCAGCAGCTGGAGCACCTCATGTCGACAGTGCAGGAGCACCTGACTACTCAGCATACGGTTAGTTCAGTTGCTTTTGATCATAAGTATGTAAGTGGCCTGCACCACGAGTCTTAGTAGGAGGCTTACACATGTAGTTGAAGTACACAAAGCCATCTTATTATTCAAACAAGGTCGAGGGAGACTGGTACTGTTGGGAGGAATTTTGATTATATAATTCTGCTTTCAAAAGTTCACATAATATATTCATCATGGTTGTTAAAAGCATTTCCCGTTCCAGCAAAGTTACATGTACTTCGGTGAAATTTTAGCACTGTCTTGACCAAAAGTAGCAAAACTGCCGTGATGGTGGTATGATATTTTTTGCATGTACTTCTTTTGCTCACCAGTTCTTTTTTTCAGGTCTGGGTAACTATCAACAACAAGACCTGCAGTACGGCCCGACCCGGACCTCCTTCTCATCTGACAGTGGTTTTGGAACCTACGGCTCTGCTGAACCTGCCGGGTACACCGGGGCAGGCCCAGGCTATGGGGAATCCTTCGGAAGGGGAACCGCAGCGTCCCGGGGATTTCACCCCTACCGATAACTGACCACAGCTTGGATCGAGAGTTAGCTACTGTTGTTTATTTGAGTAGTACATGGGGTTTATTTGAAAGCTTTAGTCTGCGTTTTATTGAGTTTTTTCGTGCGGCATCTATTTGTACAAAGCTGGAAGTGACAGACAGACCACAGAAAAAAAGATTCTCGCAGTATGTCGTTCCTCTAATTTATTGCAGATTTTAGTTTCGATGATAAACAGTTTTAATGGAACATGCATTTGATGGAACATAGAGAGTTCATCCTTGTATGCTTTAAACCTTCGTCCAGTTTACACAGCAGGTCGGGGTTTCTAAAAAGTTGCCCTTGATCAGACGCTCGTTCTTAGAAATACGTAGAGTCATTTTAGACAAATTGCTATTAAAAGTTGTTCAATCAAATCAGATGTAGTCTGGATCTTTACTTTCACAATGCATACATGTAATTTTCCCCTGATGGTTGTTTTTATTCGAGTGTTTGGAATAAATGGCGATAAAAAGTCCTAGTTGTGACCAGTCCACCCGCACACTATTCGCAGCGTAAGTTGTACATGTTTTGCTTGCCCTACCGACTTTTCTTCCTTCTGTGATTTCTTCCTTTTTTACCCAAAATAAGGGGGGTGGGGGAGGAGCGGGCCCCCCGGCCCCCTCTTCTAGATCCGCCACTGTAAAAGGGAAGGAACCCTTGGTCAAGTAACACACGGCAATGGCAGTTCTTTTACCCAATGGAGGGCCTCAGAACGAACTTGTAATTAACGGGACAATCTTGAACATTGACTGAATAAAATTCCTAAAATTTTGAGGCTTGAATTACACGCTGATATCTCGGGTTACCAGAGTCATGTCAATGGCGCTATTCTCCCAGAGGAAAGCTAGGAATTAGTAGTAGTAGTATCTCAGGTTACCACAAATTTCAGTAACGTTCCATATCTCTACATCAAAACCGAGTATCGACGTGGATAGCATTTTCAATGCAGGTTGCTCGTGGCAAAAATTAGTACGCACGTTTGTCGACGTCTGAAAGGACACTGTCACGATATATTTGCTCAAAACCGTTCAGTATAAATTCACGAATTGGTCCCTACATTTATGTAATAAGAACTTAATTAGTTCTAACTAAATGATTTAAAGCAATTTCGTGAAGACATCCACGCTGCAACATCATTTTTGCAAAATTTCAACGATCTTCGAGTCAAACTTGAACTTTTGAAAAAACTGACTGCCTGACGCTTTTCCAAAATCCATATCACAATCCGTTTCCATCCTCGCCATCGTTAGCCATCCTCAATTCCTAATGGGTTTTAATCATTTGTCGGATACTGCTCTACAAAATAAAACCATTATTGTTGAGCTTCCAGTGATCGATATATGTTTTTGAGATATCCAAGTCATGCTAAAAATGGTGCCACTGCAGTGTCCCTTGAAGGTACAGCAAACTAGCTTCGCAGGATAGAGGGGTTAGGTTTTGACCTTGATTAGGTAACTCGGTAAGTCTCAGACTTAAGACTTTGGTTAAGTAGTTTATCTATTAGCCTTGTTAACATTTCATTTTCTTGGCTTCTTTCATTGCACGGTTTCCGATTTTATTTCATTTTACATTTAAGATTCATACATTGTTATCTTATGACATTTCCTGTAGATTACGATGAGTTTACAATTCTAAGTAAAGTGCGGAACTAATTTACGATAAGGACATATACAGAAGAGCAAATATTACGCGTAAACCTACTTATATATATATATATATTTTTTTTGGGGGGGGGGGGTGTTTCTCCTCTGTGACATACTTGCGTAAGTCGGATTTATATGTATGCGGTTCGATTTATATTTGTGTAAGTTGGATTTTTATGTATGCGATTCGATTTATATTTGTGCGGCTCGATTGATATTTGTGTAAGTTCAAGTTTATTTTTCGTAATTTTGTTTCCTCAACACTGAATTTGCCGCGATTTCAGTGCAATAGATAAAGTGCAATTTGTTGCCGCGATACACTGCGATTCGAGATGCATTGTCGCAGTTTAATAATTAAAAAAAAAATCGCAGCAAAATTGTATCAAGTTTCGAACAAGTTCAAACCCCCTGCGACATCGCGGAGACAAATTGCACTAAAATTGCGTAAAAATCGCACCGAGTTTCCACATGCGATTTTGAAGTTGGAACTTAGCGCGACAAAAGAGTATGGCCAGACTGTTACTACCCCGTGCCCATACCCTCTCCTCCCCCCTTAGTTGACCTTCCAGACCAATTTTCCGCATTTTGCTATCAGGTGATCAACAAACGTCTGTCAATCATTCCTCCGGGATTGAAAGGCTGCAATCAACTGCAGCAATATTTATGCTCAGTAATCTATGATTTCCCTGGATTTGATCTTGAATCGCGGTTGCTGTCTTACTAGCAAGTGCTTTCTAGGTAAGGAGTAAAATGATACAAAGTAATGATTTCTCCCATCCAATGCTTTGTTTGCTTGATCTTTGTTTCAGTTTGTTTATCACCTGATGTACTTAGGGGCAATTGTACGCCCAGTTAAAGTGAGAGTCTGAAATTTTTATAACGGGAGCCGTTAGCCTACAGGGACGAATAATCCGAATGGGACAAGCTTGCGCAATCATCTCTTGTGCTTCTTTTCACGCATTTCGCAGTTCCTCTGGCGTCTGACGAACACAAGATGGCTTACTCCTTGAAAACGATCCGCTCCACTGCAGCGCGTTTGCGAAGATCAAGATGCATAATCAGTCTTTTTTAAGATCAAGAAGAATAACGGTCTTTTTACCGTGTTTATTCGAGACATTTATTATGTAGCACAAGTTGTCTCAGACGGGTCATGCCGCGTCTTCAGCATAGAACAGCAGATAATACTAATCTGCTGATTACCACAGTAACATTAATATTTAAAATAGAAACGAGCGTTCATTTTGGTTCTCAAACAGCGCTTTCTCTATATCGCTTTATATTTTGCCGACAGGGAACTATATGCAATGTACAGTTTTCCCTTGCTTTTTAATCGTGGACACCCAAAGAAATGAATTAAGTCTCTTAACTGATGGTGAGACCCCTCGGGGCAGGTTTGGAAGCCAAAGCGATATTTGCATAAGAGCTAATCAGTGGTGTCACGGTTTATTGCGTTCTCGAGGAACGAGAGAACGCATCCTAATTTCATTTCGGTCTGTCTGCAGTCGTGAGAAGTCGAGATTTTTTTTGTGAAGACTGCAAATTGGCCACCCCTCTAAGTTTTTTTAAGGGACTTTGGACCTCGTTTTCGTGTCCATCTGCTGCGTCATTCTTGTTCTCCTTTGTGGCTTCTCTCGTTGTTTTCGATGTTTTGGGGTTTTCCTTGAACGACTTGAGCTGGTTTTCACGCAAATTGCATTGGACAAAAAAGGGAATGCAGTCCCAATGCAGACTGGAGTGAAAATTTTTGGCTGGACGAAAACAAATTACATCATCGCAAAGCACGTGTGTACGAGACGATTTGCTTTTTCGATCGTTCGCGATCGCTCGTTTCTATTAAAGTGCACATGAAGCGAAATTTTACTTCCACATTTTTTTTATGCAATAATATAGTTTTTGTGAAGGTGAATTAATCAACATGACACGAGCGTGGGCCAAAGAAAAAATTCTGAGTCCCCGACAGGAATCGAACCCATTCTTTGGCCCACGCTCGTGTCATGTTGATTAATTCACCTTCACATTTCATTTCCGAGCTTAAAATTCACCATCTTTATTAACTTATCAATATAGTTTTTATCCCCCTTATTTCATTTTTTATCGTTTTCCTTCTCTGCGTGAAGACCATCAACTTTTTTCAGCCGTTTGAAAATTCAGTCCGCGGAGCGAAATTTGCGACATTTTTCGAGCGGCCAAAAATCCCTTGTGACGTTATTCGTGTGCAAGGTCGCAGACCAAAATATGGCGGGAAAGAAGCATGTTCCGGGGAAGTTTTGAGTAGCTGGAGGGCCCAGAAAAAAGAGTTGCACTAATACCAATGCTACTTCAGATGTGCCAATGCATCTATTCCCAAACGACGAGGCCGTGAGAGGAAAGTGGCTGAAATTCGTGCACAAACATCGCCCTGATTTTAAGCCCACAAAGACTTCTGTCCTTTAATTTTGTTCTGTCCATTTCGCTCCAGAATGTTTCACACGGAGGCTAGATCTAGCCGACTTAAGGGAGAGTTTTTCGGGTAGTCGCCACTTGGAAAGGGGTTCCATTGTGACAATAGATCTGGCAGTGGAACAAGAGAAACCAGAAACAAGAGATCGAGAGCACTTTCCAAGGGTTTCAACCCCTAGCTCAGAAAGTTGTGTCTTGCAGTTATATCTTGCGCCTAAAAATGTGCTGTCACGTTGCTCAAGACCCATCAAGTCAAGAATTCGTCTCATTGTACTTTCAGGATCACAACCAGATATACACAATCCTCAAACATCCTTATAGTGATAGACTGCAAAAGATTGAAACTTGTGTAAGCATGAGCAACAAATTAGCCTTGAATGCGAGAAGACTGAAGTTGTCCACATTCGTTCAAAGTTCTAAGTTTGTGATCCGTCCAGCCCTTACCAGTCTGCACATTGGGGACTGACATGTTAGTGTTGCACTTGCCTAGTTCCTAGGCCTCAATATTTCGCCGCAATCAATCGTTTTGGGTCACGTGGTCCGGGGCGAAAAGTGTGAACCCAAAAATTGAGACAATTTGTCTCAATTTTTCACTGAGTCAATTTCGGGTCGCGAAAGTAGTTCTTTGGGCATTTCTGAGACACGGACTGCTAGAGAAAAGCAATTTAAACTCTTCGCTCTTGTTTTAATGTTAAGCGGTTAAGGTAAACGACTCATTTTGATCCAAACGGACTATCGAGTCAGAAGCATCACCGCTTTCAAACCACAGGCAAATACTGATTACTCAAAATATCTAAGCCTTTGAAGGTTTCTATTACATGTGACCGTAGCGCCTAAACAAAGAAAACGAAAATATACTAAAATTTTCTTAAATTTTGGATTCAAGAGTAGCCTTCTAAGTTTTCTGGTAGGTAATAATTACCTTGCGAAATTAAGGAAGTTCGCGCTAATTGTTTCTGCGCATCCTTACTGCGCACGCAAATTCACACGCCACGTCAGAGCACGCGCTGAGTAATAAAATGAACAATGATATGGCAGATGGCCATTGCCATAGCGTTTCCTGGATTTAGCGATCTTGGACGTTCGGTGACTTCTATTTTGCTTTTGATGGATCATTTTCTCTACCGATTTTCTACGTTTAGCGAAAAAAAATGAAAGAAAATCTGTCGACTAGAAGTTTGAATTTTTTCAGAAATGCACCATCGAATTACCTTCTTTTAGCTCTTGCTTTATCTGTGCGACGGTTTCAAATGCCTCTTGAAGGCTTAAGTTTTGTGAAAATGTTGGTAACATTTAGAATTATTCACGCAACAGACCCACTTCTACAAAATATGACTAAGATCGTTTACCTCCGTTGACTCACCTTCGATATTTTTAACTATAACCCCTGTGGACCACGCTGAATTACGTGCGCCAATTTTTCAAAATCAGGGTAGTTTTTCACACGCTTTATCTTTACAGTTTCTCATTCCTACGAGTTGTAGTAATCAGCATCTTCTCCGACTGAGTTATTTGGTGAGAATGATTGAAGCTGTCCGAATAGCAAAATCGATCGCGTAAATGAGCCCCTTCGGTTTCTTGCTGTACATAAAAAGATTCAAAAGACCAGGAACTGAAATCCCTAAAGCTCAGCCAAAATCAACAAGCATTCTGCTAATCCAAACTCATGCGCAGTCTGTTATTGTCTAGGTTACTCCGGGCCGTTCGTCTGGGCTACGTCACCGAAATTAGTTGACTGCGAAGGCCTGGGAGAAAGCCGTATTGGAACTAGGTAAGTGTTGCACCTGAAGCTCGGAACCTTGGCTTCATCTTCGATCAGCAACTTACTTTAGGTACGAATCTAAGTAATATTTGTAAGGCTGCTTACCTTTCTATTCGGGATATCGGGAAATTACGACGCTCCAAAGCTACAACCGAACGTCTTCTTCATGCTTTCATTTCTTCGCGCCTCGATTATTGTAACAGCTTGCTGTATGTCCATGGCCTTCCATCACACCAAATTGACAAATTACAAAGAGTTGAAAACACGGCTGCAAGACTTGTCACAAGATCCACTCGACATGAACACATAACACCAACATTGCGTGACCTCCATTGGCTTCCTGTCTCAAAGCGAATTTCATCTAAGATCGTGCTCATCACGTACAAAGCTTAGAATGGATTAGCACTGGCGTACATTTCTCAGCTGCTTAATTTTTACCATTGCCATCGTACTCTGAGATCCTCAACACAGAATTTGCTCCCATGCACCCAGGACATGCACCGTTAAGGACAAGACTTTCTCTGTGATCGCACCCCGCCTTTGCTGTAACCTAGCTGCTGTAACCTTTGCAATTCTTAGAGACTACCTCTTATATACGCATTGTTTTATTGAACAATTTATACATGCCACGTATTTTAATTGTATATTCATTTTTATTATTCCTTATTTGTAAATAATTTTAATTTTTTTTGTTGTGTCCCCAATTAGTTGTGAAAACTAAATACATTGACACATTAATAAAGCTTTTACTTTACTTTACTTACTTCTTACCTTAGATACGTTTTTAAGAACCTTAATATTATTATTATTATTATTGTCATTATTACTATTATTATTATTATTATTATTCATTAGCGATTGATTTTCCGTCCTACCCATGCATGCGATTTGTGCAACCACTGTCGATTGTTTGCTAAGGGGAACGATTAAACTTAACCACAATTGATTTGAATTTTTGGCACTACCGATTTGTGGTTCGGCTGAGATTTGATCGTCGTATTTTTCGACTTTATTTGAGATCTAGCGTTTCGAGTTTTGGATGCCGGATTTAAAATATAATTGTATGAGAAGAAACATCCGACTTTCAGCTTTGCTGATACATGGTTTAGAAGTTGTGCGATGGAATTTGTTGGCAAAAATCGTCTGGAAAATCAAGAGTGAATATATTGAATGCCTCATAATTGAACTGCCGATTTGAAATGATTTTCAAGTTACAATGATCATCGCAATTGCAAAGAAGCCTGAATTCAAAATAAAAACGTGTACTGCTAGTGTGATTGTTTTCCTATTTTGTATATATACGCTCTTATAAATTCGACTGTGTTCACTTTGACCGCGGTTCAAGGTTTGAAATGATGTTTTCTCCGGACCCACCGTATTTTTACAACTGGCTTCGAGACTCCAAGCGAAAATGCTCGCGACTGTTCCTTTATTTCTATGAACTCGCCTGCCTTCTGGGTCCCTCCCGAACAAATTTCCCAGCTTGCTATTACCTGAACATTCTAACTGGAACCTTCATCTATTCTCGATTGCAGAACACGAAACACTGAAGGACAATGCCTTACTTCCGCTATGTTCCATCGGATGAATTTACACCCGAGAGTCGAATTAACTGGCTCACTTTAGGAAAGGTGGAGAAATGGACTCAAGAGAAGGAAGGACAAGTGGATCTTGACGGCAACCAGAAATTGTACATCTATATATTGTCACCGGCCAGCTTTCGTGTGCGCTTCAATCCAAATCCTGAAGCTCCTCTCGTGAAAAACCGCTCACCTGCAACTATTGTGGACCTGATCGAAGAATGCAAGATTAAAGTAACTGATGAACAGGGGAAGCTGATAATAGTCACCCACAAGATCGAGGTATGTGGCAGTTTCGTAGGTCAAGTATGGCGAGTTACGGATGCTATCTATTTTGTTCAGTTTGGCATTACTTAAAGCCTTTCTAGGCTCGATTTCCGCCGGTCTCTCGTGTCCGGTCTACGTTCCTCTCCGGTCTACGTTCCTTTCCTTCGGGGGAGGAGCGCGGGCTCCTTTCCCGATCAGCGGCTGGTAATCGAGCCTAGAGCCTTTCGGACTTAAATAACTCTCCTGGAAAATTGTACGTATTCAATGTCTTATAAGGGTTTACGACTTTTTGGCATGTCAGTGATCTAACTAAGTAAATCAATATACTGGTTTTTTTTTTTTTAACTTTCATTTTCTTGTTAATCAGTGTTGTTTTAGTTTTTAGCAAAACATTTGTGTTTTTTTCAAGAGTCAGTCAAGACCGATCAGTATGGCTCCATGTTATATTTGTGATCGCATCAGAAAAAAGGCGTTAACCAGAATCTCTGCGAGATCCAATGACCTTACTTTGTTAGAGGTGCCCCTAACTAAATGCAAGACTTTCGGTGATCGAGCATTCGCTTTTGCTGGTCCATCTGAGTGGAATAAGCTTCCATTGACAATCAGAGCGGCCCCGAACTTAGATACTCTTAAGGCCCGATCCAAACGCCACTCCATCTATGTGCCGATCGTAACTCAATAAAATTCGACTTTAGAGCGACTTCGGAGCAACGATAAATTCATCCGTCATACCTTTGGGTAGCACCAAACTAAGGATCAGGTAAAGGGAAAAAAGGTAAAGTGTATTATGAGAAGATTATAAATTATCTTAATTTATGCGTTACGTTCGGCACATGATCAGAACGCCCTTTGAATTAGCCGTCGATCCAACGTCGCATAGTTCGACAGGACCTGACGAACTGCCGCTCTAAACCTAACCTGACTAACCAAACTGATTCAAACGCTGCTCTTCTGCCGTGCTTAACTCATCAGTTTGGATCGGCACCTGACTGGAGCGGCGTTAGGATCGGGCCTAAGATCAACTTAAAGACATTTTTGTTTAAAAAAGCAGATGATATTTAGTTACACTCACATTTTTATTTATTTTTATTTTTTATTTTTCTATTTGCTGTTTGGTGATTATTTATTTATCCTTTATACTACATTGTTCTTAACTACACCTTCTTTTTTTTTACGTTGTAAAGCGCTTTTGAGTATCTAAAGCGCTCTATAAATTGATTATTATTATCGATGCTTGTGGACTGCAAGTTTAAAAATTTCTGTCCCTGAACAGATCCATGTTAATTTAAGCAAGTATGCCCTGTCCGTGTACCGTTCAGGGCAGCTCATCCACTCTGATCCGGAGGACTACAACCTTGTCTACGTTAACCGCGAAAATGGCGCGGAAGCTGTTGCGCATTTTAAGAAGGCGCCTACGCATGCTAGGTACTATGGCTTTGGAGAGAAAGCCGGTGCTACCCTCGATAAACGTCGTGTACCTAAGCAACACTTTAATGGCCAGTATGCCGGAGGCAGTGAGAAAATTGGTGCCGCCATGACGTTCTTTAACTTCGATAACTTTGCTTACAACGCACCCGATCTCACACCGAGGGGGGAGGTGCAAGGGCCGCTGAATCCCAACGCCCCGCTGTACCAGTCATCGCCATTTCTGATCGAATACAGCGCAAACCCTGAAGGAGCATTCGTGGGGCCCGCATTCGCTAACGGCATCCTCTTAGACAACACTTCGCAGACTTTCATAAATTTCCGGCAGGGTGACCAGTACTACTTCGGCGCTCTGCACGGTGTTCTTGATTACTACCTCTTCACTGGCAATAACGTGGCAGATATACTCAATGAATTTGCAGTGCTGACTGGACGCACTCGAATTAAACCAAAGTACGTGTTTGGGTATCATCAGGGAGGCTATGGTCCCCGCTACAATAACAAAAAGGCTCTGCTGGAGGTGGCGTCTAAGTACCGTCAGTGGAAAATCCCCTGCGATGGGATTCATATAGATGTCGATTTTCAGGTAATTAAGGCTCTTTGAGCCCTACCATCCTCACACCAGCTGCAATTTTACAATACTAGAGTGTTTTAACAAACAGAAACACTGTTAATTAGCTTGATCGATCAAATTACGTGTAGCCAATCAACTAAGGCAACCCAAACTCGAAATCAAGCATACATGTAACTGGAGCCAAGCGAGACTCGCCTGAAACAACAGAGAATTTTTTTTGCACTGCACATTTGATAAAGACAATTGACCTCATCCCAAAAGGGAGAGACTGGACTTTTGGAATCCTTGGCAGTAAAACAGGTCGACAAATAGATTTCAGCCTTAAGCCTTCTTGAGACGTGAATGGCAGCAGCGTAAATTAAAGCTGTTGTGTTTTCAGCTTTGCCACACTTTTAAATTACTGTATATGAATATCGCTGTTCATAACATTTTCTTAATGCTTCGGCATGTGAGAATCACTACTCCCACTTCCCAAGGCCACCGACTTGCCTTTTCGCACGAACATCGATGCCGGTAACAATTTTACCTAATGAAAACGTATGGCGGTGTTACACCAGGGAAAAGTCTGTCCCATTTATCTATCGTTGCATTTCAAACTCCAGCACTTAGATGACATAATTTTCCCTACGACCACGCCGATTGGACGCCGGTGAGTTAAATAAGTTAGAGCCAACCTTCACAGCAATAGTGAAAAGCCCAATTTTTCTATTGGTGAATTTACATCAGGAGCTTAGTGACGGCTGCATGCACTTGGTTTGCTCATTTGATGTTCTCTGTGTCCTGATTGGCCATTTAAAAACCGCTGTAGTTGAGTCTAACAATTTAAGTGTAGCGTTAGTAATAATAAATGACTAATTGAGATTAATTGCATACGCTATTTGCAGGATCACTATCGCACATTCACGAATAGCGAGAAAAATTTCCCGAACCCCAAAGAAATCTTTGATACTCTGCATGAGCAGGGCTTCAAATGCAGTACCAACATCACACCCATAATCAGCTGTAACGTTGATGAAAATGGCAAGAACAGCCCGTACAAAGCCTTGGACACCGGCAAAGAAGACGGAATCTTTATAATGAATACCCGTGAAGATGGCAGTGGCACCCATGACCCATACATTGGAAACGTCAACTATGGGGTGGTCACCTTACATGGGGACACTATCCTGACCTGGGACGGAAGGACGTACAGCAGTGGTGGGGCGAGCAGTACCGTGACCTGTTGGAATGGGGGTTGGATTTTGTGTGGCAAGATATGACCACACCTGCAATGAAGTCCAGCGTTCATCAGCCAGACTGTCCATTGTTATCTTTTCCCATGGATTTAATGCTTAGTCATAACGAAGAATCCAGGTAAGTTGCAAGTATAGGGCATGGCTTAGGACTTGTGAACTGTCGGAGCAATAGTACGATTTCCAAATATTTCGTGTTGTATTAACTTTATAGGACGGAAAACGCTAGCGATGCTGAAGACAAGGTACCATTTGCAAAACTCCGCTGCTTGTATAGTGACAACCTCTGTAAAGCCACCTACCAGGGACTGGAAAGTCTGAAGCCAAACAAACGTCATTTTATCATCACACGGGGCGGCTTCGTCGGCATTCATCGCTATGCTGGACTGTGGACAGGTATGAACCTTATGAACCTCCATTGAACCTACATAAGCGAGTCATGTAGCAGTTCTGGTAAAGTTACATCATTGGCTTGCTTTACTGTGGCTCACAACTGTCACGGCAAAACAAAAGGTCACGGCACTGCAAACTTTACTCACGGCAAGACAATGTTATCTGAGAGCAAAACAAAATTAACCCACGGCAGAACACCATTAACTCACGGTAAAACAAAATTGTTTTTGAGTTGATAATTTAAAAGAATTTTACTTTTACACGAGGTTAGTTGGGCTAATTTTAATACCAACAAAATCATTTTTAATAGGCAACCATTTATGAATAGGGTCTGTAAAAGGGCAGTGAATTACTGCCGGACCGAGCAGTTTGTCCGACTTCTCACGTGCCTATCGTTATTCGAAACTAAAAGAGATGCAAATACGAATACTTTAGATTAAGAAACGTACCTTTACCGGAGCCTTTGCAGAAGTAGGTATTTTGATTGACCAACGAACCACAAGCGCTGCAAAACATCATGAGCTCGAGATAAGGGACAATGCACTGAAAATGGCGGTTTCCGAGCGAGCGGTGCGTTACTGTTACTCGACGTACCATTTCAAATGCAACTAACAACCGCTGACCAACCGCTGACCAACCGCTGACCAACTCGCTTTCTTTGCTTTGCCGTAAGTAAATTTTTTTTTTGCAGTTAGTAAAGGTCAGTAAACTTTGTTTTGCCGTCAGCTAACGGTCTTACCGTGAGTAAAGTTTGTCGTGCCGTGACGTTTTGTTTGTACGGTAACTTGTACGTGACTTTTTGCTTTGCCTTGACAGTGGTGGGCCACCTTACTTGCTACCCTTCAAGATAACAATAAAGCAAATGACAGAAGCAATTCATCTATCCCTAAAAACAATAGCATGCAGTTGCTACACCAGAGGGCCAGTTTCTCCGCACCCTGTGACCGTCCTTTCGACTACAGCACAGCTTGAAATCAACATTAGTGGTCTTACATTACAATGAGGCGTCAAAATGCCCCCGCGAGATCATCGGGAGAGTGGTAATTTTTAACGGAAGTTTTCGACTGTGCACCCGTCTGGTAAGTCGCAGTTGTTACGCTGGAGCGGTCGCTATACCATAGGCGAAAGGACGGTAACAGGGTGCAGAGGAAATTTGAAAGCTCCAGTAGCGAAGCAAAAACCGTTCGAATTGGAGCGGAAAGGAGGAAGATTTTTCTAAGCCAACGGGAAAAGGGGACAAACAGACTATCCTTCTTTGCGTTAGAGGGGAAAATCGAGCAGCAGATCCGAATTTCGGCGAGAAAACGGCCTCGCGGTACAGGTCTTTCGAAACAGCTCTGTCCAGCCTTGACTTCCTCTATAGAGTGTGTGCACGTTTTACGTCATGATGTTTTTACAGAGCGAGCTATTTAAGACGAGTTTTTCCCGCGTAAAGTTCAGTTCCAGCCCGTACGCGTCCAAACAATTAATTATGCAAAGCTTCTGATTTGCTGGCGAGGCTCCTGTGAGAGACCAAGGCTCCTGTGGGAGACTGATTTCGCGGTAAAATCAAACTAAAACCAGCTTGGTCTGTGAGAAGGCCTTGACTCACATACATTGCAGTTGTACGTTCCCGGTTATGGGCTCCTGCCACCATTTATATATTCTCATCACCCCTTCATGTCTCGTTTAAGGCAAAATTTTTTTGAATTTTGACGTAAGAACGAGGCAAGAAGGGCTGATTTGAATGCAAACAATGGAATATTAAAATGACAGCCATTTTGGAATATGACGTATACTTGTAAGCGCATGGGTAATTCAGGTAGGTCGGCGTTAGAGAACATCGGGTGAAATCAGATTTCTGCGCCCGCGAGAATCACAGCCCACCACCAAACCAACTGTTTTCACTTTGACCGCTGGTCACTAAACCAGTGATTTCACCGGATGTTATCTCATGGTAAACGCACAGGTGACAGCAGATCAAGCTGGGAATTCTTGCAAATGAACATTCCACTGATCCTGGGTATCGGATTGTCCGCTCAGCCAGTTTCTGGATGTGACATTGGTGGCTTCTGCGTAGCATGGGAGGTAAGGTTTTGTAAATAGCTTAGAGCTTCCTTTAATTTACTCCTAGATACAACACTGTTACTTATGGGAAGTACTCTCTGCGATATGTAGGACCCAAATTATGGGGCAAACTGTCTATGGCTGACAGACCAGCCAAGACACTGCAGGCTTTTACAAACTATATTCGCAAAAGGGATATAACTCGCTTAATGGACACCGGCTGTAAGGGCTGCATCCTATGCTGCCCATAATGCCCTTCAAGTCATTTGTTTTTTATTGTATCAATATTAGTATTAGTATAGTTTTTTAGCAGTGTCCCCTAATTAGTATGGTGTATTATTTCCAGGCTATAAGGTTTTTGACACTTAAATAAAGTTCTCACTCACTCACTCACTCACTCACTCACTCACTCACTCACTCACTCACTCACTCACTCACTCACATAGGGTCATAAACACTTGTTTGATACACTGTGAGGGCTACTAGAAGCTGGGCCACCGGATAAAATTGTGGGGAAGGTGGCAATTAGTCAAATTTACAGCTACCGATGTTTTACGAATTGAACCCGCGCAAGAGAAAATTTTCTCTTGACCCGCGCTGATGGCCTGATGACGCTGTCTCTCTCTCGTGGAAGATAACCCGGACCCTAGTGAGCGGCGGATATCGAGCCTACCGATCAGAACTGTCCCAATATGACTCGATTGAAGCTACGATTAGTGCCAAGTTAAAAGCTGTGTGCTTGTTTTTTTAGATCAATTGAGGGGTACGGGATTAAAACCCCCGAAAACTTGAATTTGGATCATTAAGTCTATTAAGCTGACAAAATCGCTAACTGCCTTTTTCATAGAACCAGATCGTGGAGCCTGAGATGCTCATCCGTTGGACCATCATGGGCGCTTTCATGCCATGGTTCCGCAATCATTATGATAATTATTCCAAATCGTACCAGGAGCCTTACATGTATGAGGAACCCGTACCCAGCATCTGCCGCAAATACATCGAGATTCGCTACAAGTTGATTCAATACATCTATGATGCTATGTACGAAAACACACAGTGTGGAAAGCCAATATGCAGACCCATGTTCATGAATGAGATCAACCCAGGTAAAAACTATTGCAGTTCGAGAGCAAAATTTCCCACCCCATCTTCAAAACAACGCCATCCTGAGTAGCATTAAAATTTGATAGTAAATGAGTTGGTAAGGTCATGTACTTGGGCGACTAGGGCAATTTCAGTAACGTCTGAAAACGCACGTGGTATTAATTCAAATTTTTACGTACTTGTTGTTAACATTTGTCGCAAAATGGTCGAATTTCCTCGAGAATCTCGATCTCCTTCCCTTCTAAATTGGCGAGGATATTTGTTTCAGCAGCCCACTGTATGAAACGCCCCTTCAGTACTGTTCGTTTTTTCGTGTTTTCATTTCCGCTGTTGCCTTTTTAATTCTTAAACATAAGCTTCGTCAATAGCCCTTTTCACGGTTAACTTTGCTCATTTGCATTACAATAAAATCTAGCATGCATGTGAGGCAATTTCGGGCTATTTTGTAGTTTTAGCCCGAAATTGCCTCGCACCCACGTTGGATTACATTGTAATTCAAATGAGAAATATTAACCGTTGACTGTTCACAGTCCTCTATTTTCCCGTGAGACCGTAGATGTCGATCGTTGAGCTCGACTGGCCGTCATTTTGATCTCTTGATGCGAGCGAAACTGGAGAGAGTACAACATGCCCGTGGGTAGGGGTGGTGCAGGGCACAGCTGGCGGAAAAAATAGGGAGACTGTAACAGCTTCACTCTGTCTCGTGTTCAAGGGGCGAGGCCGCCAGTTTGGCGCCTCCGTTAATCAAATCAATCAACAATCTCCTCCCCTGAGAAAAAACCTGTCAAATCAGGGATGATGATATGAATACATATTACTGTGTTGTGAATTTCGAAACATTTTGAAGGTTTACTAAGTTGAGTCGACTGAATGCGGGACGGAAGAACTCTTCTCTGACTCCGAAAAAAAGCGGCAAAGCCCGCAGAGAATTCCAATTATTCAGATGCGTGCCGTCTTTGTGGCATTAACTGTAAAATTTCATTTGGAAATAAGAACAATCAACGGAGCTTTCAGCCATTTCCTTCGCCAAAAAGAAACTTTGATATATTAAACTCTTGCCAAAACCAGTTGGAAGAACCGCCAAAACATCTTTTCCTTCGAGTAAACGAGAAACAGCCTCCTTTTGCTCGCGCTTTAACATCAATCCTCCAAGACAACAAGCAGACAGACGATCAAAATCAAAATATTTTTCAGAAAATTCTCTTGAAATCGATGCCATTTTGGCCTGAGCCCGAAGTGATGAATGTCACTTTCTGTCACTCAAGTTGTCAACGCTCTGCTACGCTTTGATGAACTCTATTGTCCCTTCGACCAATCAGGTGTTGCCGTTGCTGGAGCAACTAACGCAGCGAACACCAGACAGAGTGAAGCTGTTACAGTCTCCCTATTTTTTCCGCCCCGTCACGCCCACGCTATTAACCCCACCGCCTCTATCCACGGGCATTTTGTACTCTCCCCAGTTTCGCTTGCATCAAGAGACCAAGATGGCGGCCCATCGAACTTAACGATCGACATCTACGATCTCACAGAAAAATAGGGGACTGTAAACAGTCTAAATTAACCGTGAAAAGGGCTATTGTCTCGAAATGTGACACCATACCCCCTTGCGCGCTAGGCCGGAAGTCACAAGAAAGTGAGGGTTAAGGGCTACCATCGATTTCCCGCGAGTTTTGAATTAGTAAACTGACATGGCTACTGAAATGGCAGCAAACGAGCCAGACCTTGGTAAAATAAGCTAGGATTTTAAAAATTGACTATTAACGAAGAAACAGTCCAACTGCTTTGTACAGCCATGCAATGAAAGCGGGAAATACCTGATCAAATATATGCCAAGCCTTGAAACGTTTCAGTTAATTATGGTTCCTTTCCTGACATTTGCATTGCTCACGGTTTGAAAGCACTCATCTTTTGAGGACTGATCTTTCACTGAATGCCTCTTCGGTGGAATATTCAAACTTGCGCTTTTCAAGGCCATGAGATCATGTCTATCAAAGCCCTTGTCTGTGGGATACTTATCCCAGGTTCGACGAGTCGACCGTGTGTAGAAGTCACTTTTTATAGATGCAAACCGTCAACTGTTTTGTACGTTTTTGATCGAGAGTTTCCCAACCGAGGTCATTCAGAATATTAATGAATCGACGTTCATAACCTGAACAAGTATTTATTCTTGCGGCTCTGTTTTGTAATTTCTGGAGTCTGTCAGATGAGCATTTTCCTAAGCAGCCCCACGCCTCACTATAATAGTCAAAATATGGTAGTGTGAAAAATTGAAAGATTCTAATTAATGTCTGGCGGGGTACAAAATCACGAACCATTTTATTGCTCCAAGACCTGAAGAGATCTTCTTTGTCATGATATCAATTTGAGTGTGCCAGATGAGGGTCTCATCAACTTCAATTCCCAAATATCCATAGGAGCTTACAATAGACAGGGACTGATCAGTAACATTAACTTCAAATTTATGCTTCATTTGATTGAGCAGATATTTACTAGCTATTATTATCCAACTGCAGCGAATACCGCTCAAATAACAGTACAAATATACAGCGATATTGTACAGTTATTTGTACAGTAGAAAACCTGTTTGCCGTACCGGTCGGCGCGCGCGCGCAAAACTGTCACACTCTCCCTCGCTCACTGATAAATATATTTACTACAGTAATTGGATAATAAATCTCTTATTAGATGTTTTGGTGTGTAGCATCGCTTTATATTTTTACTCGTTGTTTGTATTTTGACTCGCCCTACGAGCTCGTCAAAATACTGCACAACTCGTAAAAATGTTCAGCGATACTACAGCGATACTTAGTCTCTGTGAGCTTGTTGGCATGAAACCAAGATCGTACGACTTCAAGATCACGATTTCATTTAAACTGTAACATATCCGGATCTTGCAGACGTCGTAAGGCTTGTGTCATTCGCATACAACTTGGCACAGGATGAGAGGGAAGTCTTTAAGGTCATTAATATAAATTAAGAATAATAAAGGCCCAAGAACAGATCCCTGAGGGAATCCACAAGTTACCAATTGTTCGTTAAAAAAAGAGCCATTTACGCTTGTTTGTTGCGTACGGTTCGAAAGATAAGAAGTAAGTAAGTAAGTAAGTAAGTAAGTAAGTAAGTAAGTAAGTAACCTTTATTTAAACACGATAAGTAATTAAGCTTGCAGCTTGTGGGGTCGTGTATAAATAAACAATAAAGAATAGTTACAAAATAAGAATTAAAAAATTTACAATGTAAGATATAATCTAGTTTACATAAAAATTTGCAGCTAATAATAATTACCTGATTACCTAATAATTACCTAAAGTGAACCATAAGAGTGAAGGTGTATCTTCTCCATAATATTTAAGCTTTTCAAGTACGATCGGCAGTGTCGAAAGCTTTCTTCAGACCTAGAAAAAGTACACCATTCAGCAGACCATTGTCGATATTTAAATACCAGTCATTTGCAGCTTCAAGTTTTCACGTACTCCTAAATTGCCATCAAGGTATCATCATTTGGGAAACCTGCGTAAAAGAATATGTTAACGTTATTGCTGTAGTAGAATATCATTAGTTTTTGGACTGTATATGCTTAACCAGACAATTCCGTAAGATTCCACGAATTTTGTAACATTGCAAAGGATTACACTCGAACTACACTCGAACTACAAGACTCGACCTACACTCGAACTACAAGACACAACAGCGTGGCTGCTCGAAACAAACGCGCAAAAAAGCACTTTTCAGGAACACTCGAGAAACTACAATTACATCATCGCGCACAATTATCGCTACCTTTAAACCTCTCCATACCAAATTTTGAAAGCTCTTCTCAGTGAACTGACGTTTCAAAACAGGGACAACCTCTAACAGATCTTTGTCATCCTTCTCTTCTTTTGCTTCACAGCGGCGTCAAGAAGATCATGTTCTTCGCCGCGCCACTAAAAATGTTATTTGAACTCGTTTCCTTCGCTTTTGCATCTCTCCCTTTCCTTCTTTTGTACCGCTCTTCCGAATCTCGCTGTCATTCTCCTTGAGTCGATGGAAATGTGAGGGTACAGCCTCTGGCCGTAGATGCTTTCTCCTTCCAGTTAGACTACATCTGGAGTCTCCCGGTTAAATGTTCTTCACAGCAAAATAAGGAAGTGTTCGATTTAAACTTATCAGAGCGTTTCATCTACACTGACCATGCTTTCCTTCGAGCAAGATTTGTTGAAATGCGTGAAATGTAATAAATATTCTTTTATCTGATCGACTGTTGCAAAGTGTCGCGGTACCACATCTGTGACTTTATTTCCTCCCTGCCATCGAGAATGTCTAGTCCGCCATGTTATTTTTGGTGGCCCTTAAGCCTCACTTTCATGTGACTTCCGGCTTAGCGCGTAAGTGTGTATTACCACAAAACAATTTTTAACAGCAATTACTTGGTAGTGTGAACTGTTGCTTGGAAACCTATGACACACGGTACAACATTCGTTCGCAAACAAATAAATACTGCGACTCTTGTGCGACAAATGTTGACGGAACAGTGTGTCATGCCAAATTGAACGCTGAACGTTGTTGAACAGTTGAACGGAAATAGAGATAAGCTGTATTCCGTTAAACAAGGAAAGAAAGCCTGGCTTCGAGGTATTTAAAAAAAAAATGTCACGCGTAACCAGTAGTTAAGGTATTTATATTGAGAATTCATATGCCCCGACATAGCAACACAGTTTGCGTAGCGTGACGACTATACCGTGACAATAAATTAAACTAATTAAAATGCTTGTCACACATTCCACAGGAGAGTATCACAGTGATCAAGCTACTCATGAAGATCACGGTAGCGGATTCAATGGGTACACTGCTACTCGCCATGATGATCAGTTTTTCTTGGGGAAAGACATTTTGGTGGCTCCAATTATCAATCCAGGTTAGTTGATAACGGAGGAGTGGAGTAGCTATAGACTTGACCTGAGCGCATGCATGCATCTTTTCTCAGTAAAAGAATCCTCATCCCAAAGTGTATATTCAGCTGTATTTGTCGCGCTGGGCCAACTTTCTCATTTTCCCAATCAACGAAATCAATATTAAAAATGCACTGATCATTGCAAAGTCGGCGGGAGGAAGGAGGTCATAGGGCGGGGATTTGACAGTTTCCATTTTTTTATACGACAAATTTGCTACCCTCGCTCAGATCTATGATATTGTCAAATATGCCAAACTTTCCCCTCCCTGGAGCTGCTCATTGTGATGAACCAGGATTACTACTTCGTAAATTTATGTAGCAAAGTAACAAAGAAGTCTTACTTCTTTACTTGTAATTCTACACTAAAAGATCTCAACATTGTTTAGAAGCAAACGACCATTCCAACACGAAGAAAAAATAGAAAGAAGTCTGTCAAATCAACGTACCTTCGTATTTCCTTAGTTCTCTATTATCGTAAACACTTAAAAAGCATTTTTCTACCCTATCGATGTCGAACATGACCCCCCTCCCCCCTCCCCCGCGTCGCCAATAAAAAGTCACGTAGCCCTTCCTTCAGGAGAGCATGGTGAACGAAAAGCCCTACTGGACAATAATGAGAGTCAAATCCCTGTGTAATGATAAGCTCGCATAATTAATTTTGCATAAATTATCTGTGCACGTGTTTTTCTGATTTGTGTCGTGCAATAAAAATCCGTTGAGTCAACATGGCGCTTTGGTGCGTGGTCTAAACATTATATGGTGTCAGAAGTGAACCATGGAAGTTTTCAAGCCTCCAGTAGCTTTGTGCTTCAAGGAAATCTTTCCGAAAATTGGAGAAGATGGGTTCAACGGTTCAACCTTTTATTTGACAGCGTCGGGAAAGAGTGCTGAAGATGAAAAGGTGCAGTGTGCTATTCTGATCGATCGATCGGCGAGGAAGCGCTCGAGATTTATAACACGTTTCGTTTCGCTACTTAAAAGGATCGTAACAATATTGCACACCTAAAGAAAAAGTTTGAAGATTATTTCAATCCCAGAAAGAACACTGTTCTCGAAAGATACAAGTTTTGGGAGCGTAAACAACAAGAGGGTGAATCTATCGACCACTTATCACTGAATTGAAAACGCGCGCGAAGTCATGTAAGTTGGCGACTAGCAAAACAGCCTGATTCAAGGCTTAATTGCATTTGGTGTGAGCGACACTCGTCTTAAAGAGCGACTGCTTCGTGAATCGTCCGATCTTACCCTAGAAAAAGCGGCAAGTCTTTGCGGAGCAGCTGAAGCTTGTGCAAAACAACGAAAGGAAGTGCAAAAAACGGAAAAGAAACCCGTGCATGCGATGAAAAACAAACCAAAGCCCGCTAAACCTTCGCGCCCACAGCAGCTGTTGAGCCAATCATTCACTCTCCATGAAGAGCGCGGTATTCCCTGCATGAGAAACCAAAGGCAAAGCTTAAGGAGTTGGAAGAGAAAGATCTGGTCCAGAAAGTTGACAGACCCACCAAATGGGTGAACAGTCTAGTCATCGTTGAGAAGCGTAATGGTTCGTTGAGATTGTGTTTAGATCCTAGAAATTTTAACAAGGCTATTCGAAGAGAGCATCATAGAGTTTCCACGGTAGAGCATATTACAAGTCGTCTTAGTGGCAAGAAACTGTTCTCTATGGTAGGATGAAAACAAAAAAAGATTTTGGCAGGTGCGCCGAGATGATGAGAGCCCCCACCTCTGTACATTTCATACCCCATTTGGCCGCTATAGATTTAAGCGTATGCCTTTTGGCATAAACTCAGCGGCAGAAGTGTTCCAAAAGAAGAATGAAGCCTTGGTTGGGGACATTGATGGTGTAGAGGTCATATTTGGTGATATTATTGTTGCAGCCAGAGACGAGAAGGAGCATGATGAAAGCATGGTTAAGCATCTGGAAAGAGCTCGACAAGCGAATGTCAAGTTCAACTCTGCAAAGCTGCAATATAAAGTTAGTGAAGTCAAGTACATGCCCGGGGAACATTGTGCCTGAATCAGGACTGAAACCTGTTATTGCGAACGTGCGTGCCATCACACAATTGCCTTTACCTCAGAGCAAAGAAGAGTTGCAACGCTTCTTGGGAATGGTGAATTATTTTTCCCAGTTTATTCCCAATCAGTCAGAAATTACTGCACCGTTGCGTAATCTAATGAAGAAAGATGTGATGTGGATCTGGTCACATGAGCATACTCAAGCAGCGGAGTGTCTGAAACAAATCTTTTCTTGTCAGCCTGTTTTGAAGTTCTACGGCCCCACCAAGCCAGTCCAATTGCAAGTGGATGCCTCTAAGCCAGGTCTCGGAGCCTGCGTCCTTTAGGATGGACACCCAATCGCTTACGCTTCGCGGTCTCTCACTCAAGCTGAGAAACATTATGCTTAGATTGAGAAAGAACTGCTTGCGGTTGTATGTGGCTGCGAGGAGTTTAACCAATATGTGCACGGGTGGCCTGTTGATGTGGAGTCAGACCACAAGCCTTTAGTGCCTGTTTCCAAGAAGCCGCTGGCTAAAGCATCTCCAAGGCTTCAAGGGCTGCTTCGCAGAAATATGAAGTAAACATCACTCATGTTCCTGGCAAGTACATGTACGTGGCGAGCACACTTTCAAGAGCTTATTAAGATGAACCACCCTCCGATCAAGAAATGAGAAACGACATGGAAGTCATCGTACACAGCCTTGTGGAACTTCTCCTTATGACTAAAGAGAAGCCTGTGCAGATGAAAAAAGCTGCGGCTTAAAACGAGAACCTGAAGATCTTTAGTAAAGTTGTGCGGAATGGTTGGCCTTCTTATAAAAGCAAATTATATCTGTTGCCCAGTACTGGAACTTGCGTGCTGAAATGGCAGAAATTTGGTGCAGACATATTTGAACTGAACTCTAAGGCACACTTGCTTGTAGTTGATTACTGTTCCAAGTACCCTGAACTTTGTCTCTTGAAAGACAAGACAGCTGGTCAGTGTTATAACTGGCATGAAATCCATGTACGCCAGGCGAGGAATTCGATATGAAGTTATTGATGATAACATGAGCAAAAACTTCCGACAGTTTGCAAATGATTTGGGGTTTGAAGTCACCACCTCTAGTCTCAGGTACCCTCAATCGAATGGAATGAGTGAAAGGGCAATACAAACCATCAAGAAGTTGCCTCAAAAAGCATTTGAGGATGGAAATGACCCATACATAGCTCTACTTGAATATAGGAACACCTCGGTCTCCGGATTAAAGGAGTCGCCTGTTGAAGTCCAAGTTGCCTTCCATAGCATCCCTCTCAAAGCCACAAGTGGTTCACAATGCCTGTTCCAAACTCAAGGAGCGTAAGGATAAACAGAAGATGTACTACGATCGAAATGTGAAGTTATTACCTGAAATCAAGTCACATCAAACAGAGCGTATACGGATGGGAAAGACCTGGAAGCCAGCTACAGTTACTGCGCAGCACACAACACCGAGATCCTATATAGTGTCAACGCCGGACGGCACTGCCTACCGTCGCAATCATCGACACTTGTTGCCAACAAATGAGCCCCCAGTAGTGAATACTGGTCCATCTCTCGACGACACAGTGACGTCGCTTGACCTGGTTCCTGTTGGTAATTCTGTATCAGCCCAGCATGTTACTGAGGAAAGCAGTTCTCCACAGACACAAGCAAATTGTACCTCCAGCGGCCGTATTGTCAGCTAGATTCCGGGAGGACTATGTTATGACCTGAACTGTGCTGTTATAGTAAACATAGGAACATTGCGCAGAGTCTTTTTTTATTGATACCTATTTCGTTGATTGGTTGTGTATTGTGACTTGTTATTCAGCTCCAACTTAGCCATGAACTGAACTGTTATGACCGTAGGCCATGGAACTGTTATTCTGATTCATTTAAGATTACCCTTGTTAAAGGAGAGGTGTCATGATAAGTTTCGCATAAATAATTTGGCATAAATAATCTGTGCACGTGTTTTTCTGATTTGTGGCGTGTGATAAAAATCCGTTTAGTCAACACGGCGCTTTTGTGCGTGTCTAAACATTATACGCTTATATACTTCCCTCCGCCTCCACCCGTCGGCTTACATTGATAGGCGCATAACAGGCAAAAGAAAAGGCAACTGAAATTATTCTAACAAACACCTCCTCAATTCAGTCAGACTGGTTGTTCGTTGATTGGTCATTATTGATAGGTAGGATGACTTCGTAAGATATTTTTTAGAGTTTAATATTTATTCAGAGTTAAAAATCGAAAGAAAAATTCACACTTTTCTTCACAACAACGTTCCTACGAGACATTTTCCAGACCAAAGTTCAACAGTGAAAAGAAGTCACGTGATAAATTCGGACAAAGCTACCACAGTCATTTAGACAGGGATTGTCAGTCAGTCAGTCGGTTACTCCAACAATGATTTCATTATCATCAGGGATGTTATTTTAAAGGTAGTTTTTTTGGCTGCAGGTCAGACTAGTAGAGCTGTGTACGTCCCCACTGGAAGCCAGTGGTATCATTTCAAAATTAACTTGCCGCTTGATGGTCCTGTCGATGGAGGGAAGGAGTTCGACTTTTTCGCTCCATGGGACGATCCCACCAAAGACAACTGTGCCATTTACATCCGAGAGGGAGCGATCATTCCCTTCCGGGAACTGGAGCAGTACATTGGAGAGCTGTATTCCCAGGGCAAGGTGAACCCTATTACGTTCAACATCTATCCAGGCCGTGACAGTAGCTATTTGCTGTACCTCGATGACGATGGCGTGACTAGTAACGCTGAAAGGCAAGAGCAATACCGCTTGACTCAGGTCACTCACAAAGGTATATTTTTCCCGTATAGAGCTAAAATTTCACCTGAATCTAACAATCAAGAACAAATGTTTGACGATTTTTGTAGTGATTCCCATCGGTGTTAAATTACGCGAACTTGATACTGGCCCAGACCACGACATAATGAAGTCATGCGTTGTTACGGTGACATGGTAATTTTACAACTGTCACTCCAAAAATCGTTTTCCTCCCAGAATCGTTTTCCTCCCAAAATATTCCGCTAAGAAGACTAGAGTACAAACCTAAACACAATTTTAAGGTCAGAAACAAGGTTTAAAAGTATAAAAGCGCTTCGATGTTTTTTTTTCGTGTGGCCCTATCGCCTCCTGTGGTCACAGGTAGCCAGGCTCTCTATTTGTGTCAAGATACTGCTCCAAGACAGGTTTTATATGGAAAAATAAAGGGCATATGAGGCGAAGTGTGTAAAAAAAAAAATGCGAATGAAAATCGATGGAACTTACTATAAGGCTTGTTGTGGCTGTCTTTAATGTTTAAACGGAGTTTCCGAAAATAAGGTCCACTTCACCCTCCATACAGGTAAAACGGAAGGCTAGGACGCTGGAAGACGCGGAGAGCCTTGTGGCGAGTAGAATAAGTCCCTGACTCGAAGTGGATCAAAGAGCCAATCGGCGAGTTTGCTCGTTCATCCGCTCCTGAGTCGGGGACTTATTTCACTTGACACCAAGCGCCCCGAATTCAATCGCCATTTTCGAAAGCCAGTTTGTGATCTCCACGGCTTCGGAGAGCGGAGAGACAATTTGGAAGGTTGATGTGCGACTTTCACAGAGCCTGCTGGCTTTGCTTAGCCAGCTGGAGAAGCTTGAGTGGTTTCAGGGTTTCGAGCAACTCGTATTCTACGAGCCTGGCGTGTTTGTTAACCGATTGGATTCGATTTTCGTGAAAAACGTCGTGCTGGAATTGGGTCGATTGAAGCTAAGATATCAGTGCCAGCCTCCTACTTTTCCGTTTTTACTTGTATGGAGGGTGCAGTGGACCTTACTTTCCGACACTCCGTGTGCGCATCAACCCTTTGACGCCCAAGTAGCCATATACGGCCACTTAATGGTCGTGCTCTTTGTACCACTTGTGACGTCATCAATTTAAATGTCACAAGATATTCTTGATAAGTAGATGGTAGAGCTAGGATAGATTTAGCTGTACAACAGTCGTTTTTGGATATCGACGGCATTCTGACGTAGCAAATCGAAAAACAACGTTATCAGTTCTGGTGCAAAAATGGTCGTGAAATGGCTCATTATACCTTATAATAATAATGATAATAATAATAATAATAATAATAATAATAATAATAATAATAATAATTTTTTTCATTTTTTTAATAATAATAATGTTTATTAGTGGCTTATAAAAAATTACAACTGTAAAAGTTCTTAGGATAATATATATGTCAGGGAAATACTAACTTACAAACGAATTACAAATTACACTCATTCTTTACAACCGTTATAAATTTGTCTATTGTCATTTGTCGAAAATATTTAAATAAGAATAGTAAAAAATACTCTACACATTTAAATGGCAAAAACTCTACTTTAAAAATACACTGTAGCTATATGCAGGTCCACTTCTTGGCTCAGTGTTCGTGGCTTCGGCTAGAGTTCCCCAGAAATAGCATTCTCAATTGCCTTAACGAATATTTGCATGTCCTTTTTCGATATCTAAATCAATGTCCGACAGTTCTAAGTGGACTCTCCTAGGAGCTCACGAGCCTCTTAAACAAAGTAATGCTGATCTCAGCAGCACAAAAGATACTCTTGCCCTAATCCATGACATGGTAGTCGCATAACTTTCGCCCTTCTTTGTAACAACTAACTCAGCAAGTCTACTATGGTATCGATTACATTTCACTGCCATTCCACCCGTCGTGCTAAAAACTAATGGCGTGAATGTAGCTTGCTCTACTTCTGACACACGGCTGGCATACTGGCGCTTCTTCTCTGTTTCGTGCTGCCTGAATATCTGGTCTGGATCCAAATCTCTATAGGAGTCTGCATTCGGATGGCATACTCTGACATCAAAAAAAGCCGACCTCTGCCTCTCCCAGAATCCCCTAGCAACTATATCCAGCCGCGCATCAGGGGCGGTGTTGGCTCCCCTATTCAACTCTTCTCCTGTGATGTCTTGCAAAATTGGTTCGGTTTCGACACCATTGCATACCATGCTAAGCAGTTCCGCCTCCAAATCCCTTAGTTCATTATGACGTTGGATGATAAATCCGCCTCTTTTGCATATCATAGCGTGATCCACATTGAATATGTCCCCGCAAACACAAACAGAGGGAGTATCAGGAACTTCCCAGTCGTACCTGAGTTTCACAGCGTCTCGGAACTCACTCTTGTTTAAATCAAAATTCATATCTCTAATTGGCAAAACAGTAAGCCATCTAGAAGCACCTTTCTGAGTGGCAAGGTCGACAGCTCTCAAAGTTTTTCCAGAAATCGAGCCCTTCATCTCATCAAGTAATAATAATACTAATACTAATAATAATACTAATACTACTACTACTACTACTACTACTACTACTACTACTACTACTACTACTACTACTACTAATAATAATAATAATAATAAAAATAGGCAGTGAAGGACTGCATGTGGTTACCTTGGATATAAATAATGAATTAAATTTAGGGATTGGGGTAAAATTTGATCGGTCAAGAATCAAATTCATGTAGCCAAACCCGACCCATCGTAGCAACCTTCTACTTAGGTTTGAATGTACTGGCCTCCCTATGTGGCTGAACCCTTCATTTATCAGTAGCATGTCTTCAAAATTCTGTCTCAGAAATTTGATTTGAAAAAACTGTAGAGAGCAAAAAGAGGGATAGTTAATGATTAGCTAGCTAATTTTAGTGGGGCATTAATAGCATACAAGTGCTGCACAATGCTCAAAACTTGAAAATAGTTTTGCCTTTCAACATTTTCATAGAGTTCAAATTAACAATAACGAATAGCTTTAAAATGTCAACTGAACAACATTTGGCATAAACTGGGCAACCAAAGGAGTAATTTCTTAGGCAGACTAATTACTCTCTTTACTTTGAAATGCATGTACACTGTAAGAGTGAATTTATGAGCTAGAAACAACGTTACGCAAATTTATAAGCTGGAAAAAACTCATGAACTAAAGTTGTGAATTTATAAGCTGGAAACAACCATACGTAAAGGCAGCAATTAATTAAGCAGTAAAATGTGTAACTATAGAGTGAAAGTCCTGTTAAATTAAAGACCTCATATTTTCCTGCATTGGATATAAAAACAGTTGAAATTTGATTGCATCGCAATCGGTAATCATGTAGGCACAGATTTCATAGAACGACATCTCCTGTTTCCCGAAGAGAATTGTGTTCTTGAAAGACAAATTGCGTTTTCCGAAGGATTGTTCGCGATTTTAATTTCGAAAATGATTTTACGTTTCCGAATTAAAGGAAATTCAACGTTGCTTAAAGGAAAGTTTTTTTAGCCTATCAGAAAGCTTATGAAGAGCGAAAACTAGATTCACACAACACCACTGACGGCGTCATGTGAACATATGCTCAAAATGTTCACCAAACAGTGGTCGTCTTTCTACGATAGAATTTCTATAAAACGTCAAAAAACTTAAAATTCTCATTAACAAGCACTTGGCACATTTATCTAATTCTTTAACTGTTTACTGATGAAAAAAGGCTCGAAATCATTTTTCAACCCAGGAAAAAAGTCGCGTCAAAGCTCAAGCACATGGAAGATCAATAACAGGTCGAAAAGTCCCGGGAGATCACGAGCCGCTAAGATCGATGCTTCGATTGGCCGCGAAAAGTATCCCGAAATTAGGCTCCCGAACGGTTACGAAGACCACGCGAATATTAATTAGGGTTGCGGACGGACTTACACAAGACGATAGCAACAAGCTACACCTACTCGAAGCAGGTAGCCACTGAAAACTACGCGGCACAGTGTTAATGAAGAAATGCATTGACATTTCGTAAAAGAGTGATATAATTATTAGCCCATGCACCGGTGGCACAATAAAGCACTTAGAAATTCATGATCTTCCTTGGTGCACTAGAATCATTCAAACTATTGATACTCGTTATTTTTTCTTCTTAGGAATTCCTGGAGGACAGCGTATACAGCTTGAACGCATGTACGACAAATTCACCCCCCGTGAGACGTTCTTCTTCCTTAGTTTGTTGGGAACTACCCCTCCAAAATACGTGAAGGCGGCGGAATCAACTCTGAAGCAGAAGATTGGGGGGACTGATGACGATGCTGCGAAAGCTCTCGCAGAATCCCAGGACACACCGGGAGCATACTATTACAACAACTTCCTTAAGACCACCTTCATCAAGATCTTTGACAATTTCAGTGATATCACTGTAGAAGTTGTCTTCTGAGATGATCTGCTGTAACAAAAACTGAGAAAAGAGGTTTCCTTATCGGTGTGGGATCGTTGACATGTAAGTTACCCACTCAACGTTCACTGGACATTTACGTAGAGAAAAAGGTGGTAAAGATGTAACAGAAAAAGGCAGTTTTGGACGTTTTGTAGCGAACACGAAATGATAAATTTTTAAGTAAATTACTGTGTCCACAAATAATTAATTGTTTAAACCTAAGAATAAGTTACGTACGTCAAGCCACATCATGGAACGGTTTTTTGGCATTTGCAGTGTTTGTTAGCAGCCATATATCTCTTGCGAAACGCATTGAATAAAGAAACAAGTAACGGGGGCCGAATCATTTCGCACATCCTCGAGACCAAAGAAAGCCAGTTTGCTATTTTCCAACGGTTTCTATACACCATCATTTCATTTCATTTCATTTCATTGTCCAGTTTAGTTTTTTTTCCTTTGCTCATAATTTCATTTTGTTGATCGGGTGATTGAGTCTTAGTACAGATTGAGGATTAATACAGCTAACACTCGCACAGAAAAAAAAGTGGATTTAAGAACACCCGGCCCAGGCTGGAATTTAATCAATAAAGCACTACATATTTATGCTTCATGCTGTTTGACTGAAGGCCAAACCTTGCCGTTGGCAAGGTGTTTAAGTAAGCTCCGTTTGTTAGGACAAAAGTAATTGAACCATAGGTATGAGATTTTTGGTCAAGCCCTGATGGGCACGGCCATTTATTAAAATCCAGCGTAGTAAGTTGGGCCTGAAGAAAATATAAAAGAAGTAATCCCAGCAAAGGTGAGGGCACACCCGTCATATACAAAGCACAAAAAAGGAGGGAGGGAGGGGGCATATTTGATCGTTACTTGCTTGGAGCGTGGACTCATGTATGTTCTAGTTGTATCCATTATAAGAGATCCTACTGAATTAAGTTCCACATGGTGGGAATGCCCCAACCGGAAGCTGGGAAATTACTGACAAGACGTCGCTTTCACATAAAACAAGTTAATTCCTTTGGAAAATGAATTATTTCATCGACTGTGGCTCAGTTTTTTTTAACAAAATGATATGGCAAGAGAAGGAGCAAATAACATTCCTATCATTAAACAGATCATGTTACCCGAGCGCACAGAATCGAATGAAAAGTATGCGACAGAACGATATCGGAATATCATATGAACGCTAATTTAATACAACGTGGGCCTCAAGACGACTCAATTTGACTAAAGTAACGAACTATATTTCCCTTTTTTTTTTTGTTTTTTGTAAATTTCATTTATCTGTTTTATGATACTTTTGTTTCGTTTTATAATTTTAAGCTTGGATGACCCAAAAGAGGGGGCGGGTTGCTTGCCACCCAATCCATCCCCTGGATCCGCCGCTAGTGCGGCCGTTAGAAAGTTAGCCTTGGTTGATAAGCAAAGGCACGCAGTTAAGACACAGTACAATTACCAAAAGAAAAAAAGCATCTGACACCAAGGGCGAAGCTTGCTAAAAGAAAACAGTGTTGTAGCGAAAGCATGTAAACTCGTTACCAGTCTCTGAGAGAGTGGTGCAGTTGGAGTGATCGGTCAGTGCAGCCTCCATGTCTCTTTCCTAGTCTTTAACATCGGTTTTGTATACCACCTTGTGTTCATTTGTATTTGCAAGTTTCAATTTTGTATTCACACTCGGTGTATAATATATTAATTTCTCTAATTTTATTTAGGTCTATCGTGTGTTAAACTCAGTTATCCAAAAGTCCTGTGTCTCATAAAGGGGAGTAAGTAAGTAAGTCACGGTATGTAAAGAAGTAAGGAAAAAAAAAAAATAGTATGCGAAGCAATCCCGATTTGAAGAACTGACTAGGCGCACAAGGTGGTATCGGGTAAACGACCAGCCCTTTTGGACAATTGTAATTTTTGGTAAGTATGAGGTTTCATATCTCTGCAAATTTGAAACAGATTCTTCTAAAACTTTGAAGCCTCAATAAAGTCGGTATAATAAGTGGATCTGTGATATTGTTTTTTGTTCAAATAAAAAAAAAATATACATGATAAATTAGAATATTGTGTAACACCTTGGAAAAGGTTCAGACAACGCAGTCATACATGTCAGAGTACCTTGCATCACAGCAATTTCTTGGAGTTCATGAGATCAAAAGATTTTCAGCTGTACTGGATGAAATTTGTTGGTACCGACGTTGATTTGTTAGAAACAAATCATCAACGGGGTCGACAGACTTCATCCAGAAACCAGAGGTAATCAGATCAGAATGACAGCATTTAATGATAGTTTTCGCATTCGTCTCAGTTTAAAATTCAAATGTTTCGGCGACGCATTTCATGAGTCTTTTTGCGTATTAAAGTTTCCTGCGTTAAAAATTCATTGTCTGATAAAAATGGTCTTTCTTATAATATGTCAAGCTGAGAAACATTTCAAATGCTGAAGCTTACACGATTAGAGGATTAACTATTACTAGTTTTAGTGTCACTCCCTGGTCTACATATGTTCTAAATCAATTTCTCAAAATAATGGGAAACGAACATCCACAAAGTTTCAACTGTCCTATGAATTCTAAGAGGAATGAGTTCTTTATGCTAAATTAGCTCTTCAGCGAAAGGTACGCTCGAACAAAATAGCTCGTCGCAGTCGAGGCGTGAGTGCCATTGATTGGATACATTCCAGCTTTTAACGAACGCTCACGGTGCTTCGGCAAAGAACGTTTTTCAAGAGACCAGCGAAGTCGATAGCTTTCTACTTCTTTTCGCTCTCCAATCAATCCACTAAGATTTAGTCCTACCACGGTCAAGGCAAGGTTTTTAAATGCCATTAACACTAACTTCAAACTTTAAATAAACCACATCTCCGCTACAATCCACAATAACCTGCCTCGACGCTCGAAAGTCTGCAGTAGTGCTTAACACTCGAAAGAAAGCACATGGACGAACAGGGAGATGACGTCTACGTCATTCGCCCCTGGAGACTTATTTTTTTATGGGGGGGGGGGGGGGCCAAAATGTCCATAGAAAGAAAGATACACAAAAACTCGGTTTCTTGACTTTAAAAACTTGAAATGATTGAAAAAACGGGTGCGCGAGCTTAAACAACTGCAAATCTACCAAGGACAATTCAATACGTGCGATTTTGTTAAAGCGTAAAGGTCAATAATGCATAGAATAACAATTAGATATTTGCGTTAATTTCAGCTGGATATTTCTAGGATATTTCTATAAGGTGGTAGTTGATGAGGCCTTCGGCCTCATCAACTACAACCTCATAGAAAACTCGAGCTCATAATCAATCGTTAATTAGTGTGCAGTGACTGGAGGTCGTCTACAAAAACTTTTTAAACATTACTGGATAATTCAAGTAAGGAAATTCACCGTTACCACAAGAGAGTAACTACAAGAGAACGACAACAAAGGCATTTTATTTTCTGATTCATCCCGGCTTTCCCACAACTTAAACACGAATCAGAATAAAACTAATACTCCTTTACAATGTAAAACCAAGTTGCGTAGCTGACGGGATTTCGTGAGAGCAGGTACTGAAAGATGGAGGATAGGTCACGTTTGCGGCTCCGCCAAAACTGAGTAATCGTGCTTGAAATCCTCAGTCTCAGCTATTAGAGTCTAAACTGTTTTGCAAAATTTTTTAGATACAACTAACACGTCTACTGAGTGACCTTGATATCACCACCACAAAACAAGAAGTTTAACTTCGTTTTATATTCAGCTTCACCTTTCCATTTTTTTGTTTGTGTTTTGAGTTGCCTGATTTTGGACAATTAGGACCGCTCACAACGGAACAAACGTCAAGGCATTAATGAGCTGTAAACTGCTGAGCGCGTTTTTCGAGAATAGCTGTTTGTTTTTTATCAGCAAAGTCACCAGAAACTATAATGAACTAGCTTGTTCGGTCACAGTATTGGGGAAATATATGACAGTCATTGTCTTAACTCGATAAAGAAATCCGGCCAATATTTCGTCAACACGAACTTGAGCTAGTTCAGTAATTCATTGTTTAAATGTCTGCAGTAGCTTCTTGAAGCTACTAAACTTTCCTATTTTATAACGGAGCTTTCATTTCATAGCGGTAGTCACTAAGGGTCTAATTGCACTTTTTTGTCTCCATATTAATTATGGTTTTACTTGTTATCTTTTTGAACACTACCATTATTAGTTAATATCTATTTATTATCTAGTTTTGCACAGGGCCAACGTTGATAGCAGTTTTATAAATGATGTGGTCACCCTGCATGGATCTTATTATGATTCTTTGAGTTTACGTTAATTAAACCGCCATTCATGTCTACAATAACTGATCTTTGAGACCCTCACTCCATTCTCGGCCGGAATACCACGTCTGAAAGATAACAGAATAAAGATAAGTACAAACCAGGGCTGTACCGCGTCGTTTGATGTACAATCGGGTCGAGCTAATACTATAAATAAAGCTACTATTAAATGAACACCTCCATTAAGAGGCCGCGGTTACCTTTTGGCCGTTGCTAGAGGGGCTCCTCTGTCTTTGTTACCCCTATTAAGCAGTCACCAAGAATTCATTGCACGTAGTTTGGCGTTTGACGATAAAAAAAACCCCGAAGTTTCTATCCTCCTGAGGTTATTTTCAAGTTAAATGGAAACAAACCAAGAGCAAGGGGCAGCATTTAACACTCGGAGATATCCCCCAAGAGAGCTTAAGGTTACTTCAAACCTTCGCGGGAGTCCTCCAGAAAAACATTCGTACACGCGCTGTTTTCAAGGAAACCCCCACAAACTATATATCAACAGAAAGGTTATAAAATGTAGAATTCGATAAAATTATGTTTTGTTTTGGATTTTGCTTTCCAAAGGCGGTAGAGGCCGTCAACTCTAAAATGACCGACTGACGTTCCAGCGAATTAATCGTGTATCACATGCGATTGTTCATGCAAAATAACTGTGCAGTGTTAATCACAAAGCCTCAATCTCCAAAAAGGTGTCCGCATTTTCTTTTATTTCTATTGGTTATCTTTATATAGATCTGTCAAGTTCGACTATCGAAAAATTCGCGTAACCTGTTGCGTTAAAGGCCACCACGAGGAAAGTATTTAAAATAATGGAATTCGCCGACACTCTTTTGTTCCATATCTATCAGTGAATGTTCTGACCAAATTTCATGGAAAACCGTCAAATCTGCATACCCTATTAATTCATTTAAAGAGAAGGGATTCTCTCGAAAAACGAGTGCGAGTTTTCGCCTTCTAAAGATTTATAAACATACCACGCCTTCACAGAGGAATGTGTCAACTTGAAAAGCCGCGAGCCAATGAAATAACAGAACCCCTAGCGTTCACAGTATGCAAACTTGTGCTTCGCGGACATTGATTTTCTTGACCAAAAAAAATCGACCAATGTAGCGAAGGTTTGAAGTAACCTTAATCCACGTTTAAGTGCAGGCAACTTAGATCATGCTATACTGTGTCGGTATCTGCTTTTATATTTTTCATTCTCTCTCCTTTGCTTCTCTCGTCAATGACAGGACAAGGGACAGCGAGCCTGGGATCGAGGTTGAAGTTTGTTACGACGTCATACCTTACGTAACGACATCGGTGTTCCCAGAGTCTCATACTAGCATCATCCAAATCAGTGGTATCCTTACTGCTCCACAGTCTCTCACCTATCGCAAAAGCGCGAGGCCTGGTAAGTGTTCAAAACAAAACAGTCAATGTCACGCAAACCCTAAAACCATAACTTACAGTAAGCGGGTATGACGTTAGCAATCCAACTATAAATATTTTGCAAATGAATATATGAAAGATCATTTATTTGAACTGCGGAAAAAGATGTAAAGACAAGATTGATCATGGCAGTTATGTACACAACTTTAAAGGCAGCTGCGAAAATAAAGCCTGAAAAATTCAGAATTGAACGTGATTCGAACCCATGACCTCTGGGATACCGGTGCAGTGCTCTAATAACTGAGCTATCAAGCCAACTGGAAGCTGATCATGTTGTGAGTTCATAATATACCCGTAGATGGTGAAGAAAAGTAACAGTAAATCATACATTTAAGGTTGGACTTGAGGTCCGCACACAATAACGGGCATGCTGCGGGAACGTGAAGCACTGACAAGTCCCTACGTGTGTACGCATAGGAGCTCAGAGGACACATGTTACAGGGACAGTACGCTAGTTGTTGCACACGAAGCAGATATTGGGTCATCACTACTTTGTAACGGGGACAGTTTTCAAGAGCAATGCACACGAAGCAACATACAGAACTGAGGTCATTTTGTTCCTGCTTCATGACGCACGAATTCAAACCAGATGAACTTCATGCAAAATGATGCGGAGACAAACTTTTGTCCCTGCGACAAACTTTTTTTTTGTTTCGCAAAAACGGACAAGTCGCACTACGAAAACTGTCGCTACATCTTGTCCCCGCTTGATGTCCCCTGGTACGTGCCGACCTTAAAACTCACCAAGTCCGAGGAAGTATGTTATCTCCATCAACATATTCTCCCCACATGCACCCAGTCCCACCAATCACCAACTCCTTTTGTTTGTCAGTGCCTGCAGAAATAACGTCAAACAGTGTTACTGGCGAAAATGCGCTTTGAAGTAGTTACTAGCAATGAAGAGTACGAGACAGATAATTCCCCATTTAGACCTTGTTGCCTACGTAATCCCTCTCAAGTTATTTTTAGATCACCTTGGTTTTGGAAATCCCAGGAGGATTTCGAAACAGCCAATCCTGTGACGTGGATTTTGCTCGCGCGGACAACTCGCGGTTTTACACGCACGTTCATCCTCCATGAGAAGATCTACATATCGCGCGCGGTAACATTACCCGGGGAATAACTGGGTTTCATCACTACAAATAACTTGAGACGTATTAGTGACAAATCCCTCGAGTAAAAATTGTGTGAGAATGAAACCAAATGCTGCAAATACCATATCATGAACACTTAAGGACGTTCGCGCGAAAATTTTCCAGTCGACAGATTTTTTTCAAATTTTTACTGCAGTCAGATAATGAGTTACTTGTGACAGAAATGCAAAAAAAAAAAAAAAAAAAAAAAAAAAAAAAAAAATTGGGGGTCACTGACTTCTTTTCAGAGATAAAGCGTGTGGCAAATTACCCTGATTTTGAAAAATTGGCGCAAGCAATTCAGCATGATCTACAGGGGTTTATAGCTAAAAATATCGAAGGTGAGTCAACGGAGGCAAACCATCTTAACCACATTTTGTAGAAGTGGGTCTGTTGTGTAAATAGTTTCAAATGTTGCCAACGTTTTCAAAAAACTTAACCCTTCAAGAGGCATTTGAAACTGCCGCACAGATAAACGAAGAGCTAAAAGAACGGAACTCGATGGTGCATTCTGCAAAAATTCAAACTTCTAATCGATAGATTTTCTTCATTTTTTCACTAAACGTAAAAAATCAGTAGCGAAAATAATCCATCAAAAGAAAAATTGGGGTCACCGAACGTCCAAGATCGTTAAATCCAGGCAAAGCTGTAGCAATGGCCATCTAACCTATCATTGTTCATTTTATTACTTAGCTCGCGCTCGATGCATGACGTGGCGTGTGAATTTGCGTGCGCAGTAAGGATGCGCAGAAACAAATAGCGCGAACGTCCTTAAGGACACACTATGCAAAGTAAGTGAAGTGCAGCCTCACACGAAACAAGCAGTTTCCCTGGGACTTTTCTATGGGTTGTGAACACTATACAGAAGCAAATGTTCCGTACGCACCAGCAATGTTTATGTTATTCAAAGCATCAAATTTAATGTTAAATCAAGAATGAGACTTACTAGCCAGGCGCGTTGCTATTTATAGCGATTTGTTAAGTTTTGAATGAAACTTATGACGATTGTTTGTGTCCACATAAAGAAATAGAGGTTTGAAATAGCAAGCTATTGTCGTAAAACGAGTTTTTTCACAGTAAATTGTACACAAGGTTACAATGACCCAAAAATGTAAATACACGTTCTTACCAGTAAAATCTGTCGGATCACACGAGTAGTACTACGAGAAAAGAAGAATTAATAGCATGTTTCATCAAATTCAAAAATATCATTCTTTCAAAACAGCACCAGGCACTTTGTAAAGAAGTACAATTAAACAAATACAATTCAACTTCCAAACTCTCGCGCACGTCATAAGTCAATAGACTCACGACTCACAGTCAATTGTTAAATAAACATTTGTTTCGGCATTATTCAACAAACTGTCCATGAGTCCATACGTTCCAGTGACTCCCGAAATGAGCATATTTGCATTCTTCTTGTCACACAAAAAGAAATTAAACAATCGAACGCAACCTAACGCTTGATTTCTGAAGGTCGACTTACCTCAGTAAAACGTGTGTTTTTCGTGTTTTTCAGACCACATAACATGACCTTTGCTCAAGCGAATTTACTCACCGAACAAAATTCGAATGCGGTTCGATTGAGTTCGATTGGTTTGGAAATCAAACTCACCCAAAGTTACGGTGTTTGATTTCGATTTTCGACCGTTCGATTAGCTATGCCGGGGTTTTGGCTAGTAAAGCACACGAGCCATATCACGAATCAAATTAAAACCTTTGATGACATTTTAAGTTTTAAAAAGGCTGACGTGTTACGCATACCTTGGGCCAGTCGCTTCCATAATGAATATGGTTAAGGTACCAACAAGCCGACAGGATTGTTCTGAGTCCCTTGCTGGTAACTCTAGCCGTTTCTTTTTTCCAGGCCGCTTTCCAGATATTCACCACGGTGTCAGGAAGCACTTTGATGTCATTATCGACAACCTCTTGCCAAACGATGTAACTCTTCCCCAGTCCCTGCACGATTGACAGCAGACTGAAAACAAATGGCTGATGCTTAAACTTGAAATTCGATTGAAGTCATTGAAATTACTGGGAAAACAGTTTATGGATGTATAAACAATAGTCCAAGACCAAACATATACAGTCGAACCTCCGGTATTGAACACCTCTCCTAAGCGATCAGTTTTCCAAAATACCAAAAGTTTCCAAGTCAAATCACTACATTTAGAACCTCTTGTAAGCGACCACCTCTCGATCGTAAGCGACCGCGACCACTTTTAGAGCTAAAAATTTGACTGAATTTATTTTGTTTTTAACCTCCCGTAAGCGACTATTTGACAGGTAATAGAGTGGAAATTGGATAATAAGGTGTTGTAACATTATCGCATTCCTGAGTTGTGCAAGAGACGGAAATTTTCTCAATGGGAAGTAACGGATTTTTTTCTAGAAATTGACTTTTCACGTGAATAAGACATTTAGAACATGGGTTAAGTCTCTGCAGTTACCATATGCTAGCGGTGAGGCAAACTTTTGACCCAATAACGTCTAAGCTCTCGTAAGCGACCACCTTCCGTAAGCGACCACCAAGGTTTGGCATTTTGGGTGGTCCCTCACGGAGGTTCGACTGTAGTTTTAAATTCATGGCCACCCAGGTACAAAAAATAACCTCAATATCATGCATTTAGTGGAATGTAATGGGACTATCCCGCGCGTTTTAGCGCTTGCCAGATTTTTCGACAAGTGAGTCCTGAATTTAAGCCGTCTTCTCTGCTCGCTTACTTTTCAGACGGCCAAAATTCAGGCTAATACGATCTCTCTTATAAGCTCTAGTATCTTGGCGATGTTTACGCAATCTGATTGGCTACACGCAAATAATTCAGTTTCGATGTTAGAGCCAATCATAAGCCCGATAACTGACAAAATAATTGAACCAATCAGAGTTTAGTAATGGTATTAATAAACTGATGGTAAGTGCTCAACGGCTTTGCAACTAATTTTCTAGTCTTCGGGAAAAAAAAAAAAAAAAAACTGATTAGGATGGTTACCATTTGTCGGAATATAAAACCAATTGGGAGGACCATCGAACAATGGTAAGCTAGGGTTTTGTCTAAATCAGCAAACCGACCGAATGGGAAGACACTTACCATTTGCAATTCGGTTTGTTGACGAGAGACTGGAAACTAGGCAATTCAGCAAACGGTAAGGAACTTTCCGCCATACCGTTACGGCCGGACAGAAAAAGAGGAGTACCTCTGGAGGTAGGCTCGATTCCCAGCCGCAGCCCGGGAAACGAGGACGCAAGAGAGCGGCGGAAATCGAGCCTTCTCTGGAGGTGGTCCACAATTTTCAAACGGATTTGCCGGAAAATTACTGTCCCATTTGACCTTCAGCCGAAATTTCCTGAGTTTTTAGTTCAATGGTAAGCACCCTTGATTTCCACTTTACAAGTAATTGGTCAATAGACAACATATGCGAATCACATAGGAACTGCTCAAATACGGTCCGACGTTTGTACATACTTTTGCTCGTAGTGTTGTTCAAGCAGAGAATAGTTTTGTCCGTAGCCCATTTTCTCCATCCACGCTGTGATGTTAGGATTACTTGCCCTGAAACCGTAAAATGTGGTCGTGAAAACCATAGTCATGTGCAGTCGAACGTTTAAATATATATTTTTTACAATTTCTAAATACATAATTCTTACATACATTATCTTTATTTAAACACGTGGAACATCAGTGAAGCTTAAAAAAAATATTAAAAACTGTCTTAAACGGTGTTTCTCCGATGAAAATTGTTAATTTCCTTTTTAACTGCCGTCAGGGGCAACCAAGGCATTGCTATGAGTAAATTATCCGTTCGGACGGCTTTACTAAAATCCCCTCCGATTTTCTTAAGAGAATTGTCACCTTAAGTACTGTCGTGATATGAGAAATTTAATGCCTGTAGTTGTTTTTTTGTTACCAGAAACGTCAGCTTGTATTAAGGCAACACGGCCTGAGGTTCTCGGGAAATGGACCAAAAAAACTATTATAAATTCGAGAAGACTCCTTAAAAGTTTTTCTAGAATGACCGAACAGGTACAGCGTTTATAGCACAGCCTAAAATTAACCTACAAAGCTTTCAGAGCACTCCAGATAACCTGAAACGGTATTTGAAAGGAATTTAGAGAAAGCCGTGAGTGGGTGCCCCTGTATCTTGTAGGGCCGACATTTCTAAATTCGTGGAACAACTTGCATTTTAAGGGGGGCCCACTGTATTAAACTGAAAACAAATGTGCGCAGCAGCCCGGCTAACTCGTTACGTCTTAGTGGTCTACGTAACACTAGTGAAAGGCTGTTGGAAGTACAGTGGGACAAATTGACGCACACTTTTAAACATCAGAATGTTTCTTTTTTTTTTTAACTATCACTTTTATTAATTAATAAATGTGGTTTGTTATCATTAGACTGCCTTCCATTGCGCGGACACCAAAAATTAATCATAAGCACGTGCAGGCTATATCAACGCGTGCACCTACATTGATAAAAGTTATGTTTGTTTGTCGTAGAGAGAGAAATGTCAAACTTCTTTTACATACCAACAACTGGCGTGCACTTCATCACCACCCAAGTGAAGATACTGATCAGGAAACTTCTCGGCAACTTCTGTGAAAAATTTCTTCAAGAAGGTGAATGTAGAGTCCAGAGTTGGGTTGATTGGTCCATATGTTCTGCAAGGAAATAATAATATTATATACATCAGCCTGACTGTCCCTGTTGTCATCATTAAAAATAAGTGAGAATGGTCAGTAAAGTGAGAAAAAAAGAGATAACTGACGTCATCAATGTAACCTGTTCTAGGCTCTCAGTCAGTGGAGACGATCGATAAAGCGGGCGGGCGAGACGGGGTGTGGGAGAGAAAAAGAGAGGGCTAGGCTTGTCACCCGCCCACTCCCAAGGCCCCACTGACTGAGAGCCTGGAACAGACTAGCATCAATGATGTGACTTGACGTTAAGTACCGTGGCAGGGGCAGGGGGTTGTTTTTTTTGTATTGTTTTGTTTTGTTTTGTTTTGGTTTTTTTTTTTGGATTTTGTTACCAAAAATGTTATCTTCACGTGTGAGGATATCATATCTTCACACGTGATTTTTTTTTATAATTATTTTTTTACAGCAGTACTACAACTACTGATTACAGAAGTGATAACTATTCACAACTGTAATACAACTACTAACACTACTTACTCTAATTAACAATATGGTGCAATTACGCGTGCTACTTACAGGCAGGGGGATTGTTTGGGGCGTGGCAATAGAGCAGAGGAAGTGGTAGAGTTTAAAAGGGGAAACAGTAGGGGAGTTATGAAGCTGCACTGTACTGCGGCAGTAGCAACAAACAGGACTGAGATGACAATGATGATGACCAGAAGAAAGGCAGTTTGTAAAATGAATCAATGACCATGAAAGCCACTCAACACTTCCATCAATGACAAGCAATTTGTAGTAAGTGAAGAACGTGCACGAAAGAAAGTCAATAAGAGTACAATGTCCGTGTGCAGACTGATACATTCAATGTTCTCACCCTGATGGCTCTCCTTTAGAGTAGCAAGGAGTTAAGAGGTTTTCTATACTTCCCCACGACTTGGTATGACCCTGAAACACACAACACATAACATACTGTAAATTACAAATTATATTAAAAAAATCAGTGATGATGATGACGATGGTGACAATGGCGACAAGAATGGAAATGATAATGTTTACAGTAGCACTTCTCTTTAATGATACAGTGGAACCCCGCCTTACGACCACCCCGTTAATACGACCACCTCGTTATTATGGCCACTTTATTCTGGCCCAAGAAAAAAACCTCAGTCAGTCATTTTTTTATTTAAAGAACCCCTATATTACGACCACCCCATTAATGCGACCAATTTTTCATGGCCCAAAGGTGGTTGTATTAACAGGGTTCCACTGTAGCTTGTATACATGTACACATGGAGATAGCTTTTCTAGAGTTCAGTCATCTTGTGACCATATGATAAATAAACAATTTATCAAGAAATAAGATTTTTTATCATTGTATCTTGGAAAATAAGAGAGTAAGAACTGCAACGAAATATAATCTTATTGACTACTCTCATAAGTCTATCACTTAGCCTGTAAAATAACTGCAGGCCACACATGTCCTTCAATCAATGCATCACTGTAGGTGCACAGGTTGTTGATGATACTTACCGGAGTGTCAAACTCTGGAACAACTCTGATTCCACGCAGTCTGCCATATTCAACAATCGTACTTACATTTTCCTTAGTATAAATGTGAGTTTTATTGTTGTATGCACCCTAGAATAGATAAATAATGTACGCAATTAAATGAAAAATACATTGGAGTTACAAGTAGCTATGACAGACTGTAAATTCTTGATATCTTTGACTATAATTTAGAAATTACCTGAGAGCAACTACCGGAAATTTGTTGACTTCATTTTCTCAGCACCAAATATCAAGTGATGGAACCCCAGGGAAAAACAAAGAAGCCCAGCCCTTGAGCTAAAAAAACTGATAGTGAACAAGGAGCTTGGAGAAGAGGACACACTCATGAGGATTACAAGGAACATGGAAGATGGAGGACACAATGTCTTCACTTCATCTAAGTATGTAAAAATAACTTAATGTATGTATATAATGAGATTGCATCAACCACACTGCTCCAGGTGTGTAGTGTATTGAGCCAGTGGTTGACATTATGAGCATGCGCACTTACGCGCATTCTGTTCCATGTGCTTCGATTTGCAATAAATCTAATACATGACAACGTGGCACTCAAAGGCTATTAGGGTAAAAAGATTTTTATACCTGGCCACTTAATTGAGGAAAACTTTCGCTGACAAATGGAAAGGACTGATCATCCACAACATGCCAGTGAAGAACATTAAACTTGTTGTACGACATTGCATCCTACAGATTGAAGATTGAACAGATTGAAGAAATTACAATTCTGTTTCTGCAAATTCGTGTTATTAGACAAGTCAGAAGAGTAGATTGAGATCTTGTGTGAGAACTCCTCTTCCTTTTGAAATGCTCACATTATTCAGGCTGGATTACAAATTGAACTGGTCTAATCTTTTAAATATATTTGCATTTTCATGTGAGGGCACAATTCCTTCAAGTGACACAGATCATAGGCAGACTATTTTAAGGATATATATGAAAGATCATTGCGGTTAATTTTAAATTACCCGCCGGCTAAGCCAGAAAAAGAAATTCAGGCTCAATTTTTTCTGGCTTTTAATTTTTGCAACTGCCTTAGGAGAAGTGACTACACTCATTTTTTTTAAAAAAACTAATGATCTCCCATTTTCTTTATCATTTTCAATCTCCAGTTCAAATAATCTAACATACAATATTTCATAACATCTGTTAGCACAGTTACATAGACTCTACATTCGTTTAACTCAATCAGATGTTTATGACATACACATCCCAACTCAAGGTTTTAATTAAGTGTCAGTGTTTCTAATAAGTGCCCACCCTTGAACTGACCCAAACTTAAATGTTCACCCTCGTTGCTAAATTAAATTATTACGATCATTAATAATTAAAAACATACAATGAACTTGAGGATGATAGATGGTTCCAAGTAATGTCTGGCAGTATCAATCATGAACCCTCTGTGGTGAAATCGTGGATGATCAATGATTGTTGAACCATTTGCCAAATACTGAAAACAAACCATGGACAAAAGTTACTACCAAATAAAAATAAAAATATATTTCAAGGCCCCTGCAGTGTAACGAGGGAAGGGCTTCGAGAGTTTATAAGTACGCCTAATATCAATATACAATAAAATGAACCATTTTGATGATGTCTGACCGACACATTATCAACAATTTTTCATATTATTTTTTTTACAATTATTTATAAACATAATTGGCCTCCAATAACAATTTATCCTCCAGAATTCAGTAAAATGTGAGAATCCTTTGCAAGCTCATAGAAATATGGGATACCAATTGACTTACCAGTTTTTACAAAGAGATGTAAGCCAGGGAGCATTATGATTTATTTACCTCACTGGCATTATGCTACCTATACTCTGACTCAACCACAATTTTACTGTAAGTTAAATATCTTTTAATATAATTCGAGCAAATATAAGAATTGACAGCACGAGAAAGAAAGATTAATGAATTACTGAAAAGTGAATTGGCTCACCAATCCATCTAGATCTTGGTGAACAACTTGACTGAATGTTTCAAGACCTGTTAATAAAAAGTTTACATGTCAACTAATTTGTAATTTAATTAAAATTTGACCATATATGCTGTATGATCTCTTTAAGTTATTAAGAGATCACCTGATCAACATATATGTAGTCAAAACATTTAAACAATAAGTTAATCAGACTAATGAATTATATCATGTTTCCCTATGTTTGAGGGTCGGGCGGGTAGACTTTATGATACTTCAAGGGATATCCTCAAAGTGCTTTTTCACTCGAAAATTAAGTTTATGTCATGAATGTCAGTTGATTGCTTAGTTGAAAGTAAATCATTCGTGAACATATGATTGAGAATATTGTACGTAGTTGAATAATAAATTATTGTGTACCCTGAAATCCTTATTGCCATAATCTTACCCTCAGAAATTGAAATTACAACTTCTTTGCCAGGACCTTGTTTTTTATTGCTGGACTACAGTCCTTATATTAGATTCATGAGGTGTCTCTTGGAAGCAAGTGACTAAACCTGCAGACTAGCTATATAGTTGATGCCTGAGTTGATGGCGAGACATTACTATCAACAAAATATTATGTAATTATTATTTACACTTGCCACACAGTTGTGAAGCTACATACCTCGCAGTGCACCCCACACTGTTTTAGCAGTAAGAGATGAAGAGGGAGCTTCCACCAAAAGGATGTCTTTATTTAAAGTAGAACAAAATATTAATTTATATTATATTGCATTTATTAACTTATTTCAATAAATAACTAAATAAATGAAAATGCAACAAAAATAAACCGGGAAGAAAGTATACCTCCCCTTCCCACCCTAACCTGCGCATGCAGACATATTTCCGGCTGTCGCTTGTCTGCGCTGAAAATAACATCAGTGAACCCGAGCCAGGAAACGATTTCTGTGAAGTAGGAATTTTAAGCCAATCACAGTTTAGCTCAAGTGGCCCCAGAACTACTGCGCAAGGTATTCACTGTGATGAGCACTCGAGTTTCATTCTGTCATGGAATCTGACTGGCCAAGGAGAAACAAAAGTCACTACGTCACTAAGTTATTTTCGGCGGAGACAAGCGACAGCTGGAAATACGTCTGCGTTCGCACGCTATTCCCACCCAGGCTACTCTCACCGTTATGTAATGACTAAAGACATTGTATATAAACAACAGG